>NW_022631004.1:19765767-20206658 GCF_010015895.1 Lontra canadensis | reverse complement strand
TCTCCTTCTATTTTCAATGATAGCCTAGCTGGATATAGTATTCTTGGCTGCATGTTTTTCTCGTTTAGTACTCTGAATATATCATGCCAGCTCTTTCTGGCCTGCCAGGTCTCTGTGGATAAGTCTGCTGCCAATCTAATATTTTTACCATTGTATGTTACAGACTTCTTCTCCTGGGCTGCTTTCAGGATTTTCTCTTTGTCACTAAGACTTGTAAATTTTACTATTAGGTGAGGGGGTGTGGACCTATTCTTATTGATTTTGAGTGGGGTTCTCTGAACCTCCTGGATTTTGATGCTTGTTCCCTTTGCCAAATTGGGGAAATTCTCTCCAATATACCTTCTGCTCCCCTCTCTCTTTCTTCTTCTTCTGGAATCCCAATTATTCTAATGTTGTTTCGTCTTATGGTGTCACTTATCTCTCGAATTCTGCCCTCGTGGTCCAGTAGTTGTTTGTCCCTCTTTTGCTCAGCTTCTTTATTCTCTGTCATTTGGTCTTCTATATCACTAATTCTTTCTTCTGCCTCATTTATCCTAGCAGTGAGAGCCTCCATTTTTTATTGCACCTCATTAATAGCTTTTTTGATTTCAACTTGGTTAGATTTTAGTTCTTTTATTTCTCCAGAAAGGGCTTTTCTATCTCCCGAGAGGGTTTCTCTAATATCTTCCATGCCTTTTTCGAGCCCAGCTAGAACCTTGAGAATCGTCATTCTGAACTCTAGATCTGACATATTACCAATGTCTGTATTGATTAGGTCCCTAGCCTTTGGTACTGCCTCTTGTTCTTTTTTTTGTGGTGAATTTTTCCGCCTTGTCATTTTGTCCAGATAAGAGTATATGAAGGAGTAAGTAAAATACTAAAAGGGTGGCAGCAACCCCAGGAAAATATGCTTTAGCCAAATCAGAAGAGATCCCAAATCGTGAGGGGGGGGGAAGGGGATAAAAAGAGGTTCAAAAAGAAAAAAGAAAAAAGAAACAAAAAAAGAAAACCAATAATGAAAAAAATATAAAAAGGAAAAAAATATATATTAGATAAACTAGTTAAAAAACGTTAAAAAAGAAAAGGGTAAAAGTTAAAAAAAATTAGCAGAAGAAGAGAAAAAAAATTGAAAAAGAAAAAAAAATTAAATTAACTGGAAGGCTAAAGAATCATGGGGAGAAAGCCATGAGTTCCGTGCTTTGCTTTCTCCTCCTCTGGAATTCCGCTGCTCTCCTTGGTATTGAAACTGCACTCCTCGTAAGTGAACTTGGTCCTGGCTGGGTTTCTTGTTGATCTTCTGGGGGAGGGGCCTGTTGTAGTGATTCTCAAGTGTCTTTGCCCCAGGCGGAGTTGCACCGCCCTTACCAGGGGCCGGGCTGAGTAATCCGCTCGGGTTTGCTTTTGGGAGCTTTTGTTCCCTGAGCGCTTTCCGTAGAGTCTGGAGGACGGGAATGAAGATGGCGGCCTCCCAGTCTCCGGCCCGGAGGAGCCGAGAGTCTGGGGCCCCACTCCTCAGTGCGCCCTCAGAGAACAGCGCCCAATTACTCCCTTCTGCCTGGCCTCCGGCCGCGCTCCGAGCTCACCGAGCCTGCGACCGATTCAAGGTAAGCCCGAGCTGTGAGCTCATTCCTGGGCTCCGTCTCTGTAGCCGGCTTCCCCGTTCTAATACCTGCAAGTTCTGCGACACTCAGACACCCCGATCCTTCTGTGACCCTGCGGGACCTGAGGCCACACTGGCCCCGCGTGGGCTTCACCCCAGTTAAGCCTCTGGAGCGATGTCCCTCAGCGGAACAGACTTTTAAAAGTCCTGATTTTGTGCTCCGTTGCTCCGACGCTTGCCGGGAGCCGGCCCCTCCCCCCGGGGTCTATCTTCCCGTCCCTTTGGATTCACTTCTCCGCCAGTCCTACCTTTCAGAAAGTTGTTGATTTTCTGTTTCTAGAATTGCTGTTCTTCTCTTCGATCTCCCGTTGGATTTGTAGGTGTTTGCAATCTTTAGATAAGCTATCTAGCTGATCTCCCACAACCTGAAGTAGTCTCAGCTGCTACTTCTCCGCCATCTTGACTCCTCCCCCCTGGATTATTCCGAAAGCTCAGGTTTTATCATCAGAAACAAATGATGTCAGCTGTTTTCCCTTAAAAGGGACACGCTCCCTTCATCCACACTTGAGAAAATGCCAAATAACCAAAAACTTCGTTCTATGAAAAAATTGGCAAGTTCACCTGGGAATTCAGTTATATGGTGCTTTTCCTTGCGACAGCCATCATGATGGAGCAGAACTCCTCTTTGCATACTTCCCATTTTGTCTCATAGAGTATTAAAAAGTCATGTACTCAAGGGCAGGATTTAATTTAAAAAATTAATTGCTTCTTCAGGGACATTCAGTGTAGATGGCATTGTTTTTACTGTGAGAGTGTGACGATGAGGGACACATACCATCAACACAAGTACCTTTTGGTGCTATTACCTTGATTTGTCCAAGGGCACCAACAGTTTTACCCACCACTGCTTTTCCCCCTCAGAGTAAATATCAACATAGAGAAAAAGGTATTAAGCTCTTAATACCATGAAAATAATTTTGATCTAACCAAGCTCCTGAAAGGGTCTTAGGGACCCCAGGGATCTGTGGATCATACTTGGGGCACCACTGTTATAGATTTTAGAATAAATTAGATAAATAATGAAAACAGACTTCAGAAAAAAGTTGTCCTCTTCAGTCTTCGTTTGATCACCGACAAATTATAATATTATAAAGTTAAGTTAGAATTCTTATACCTGATTCATTGGTAATTTCACCAGATTCCATGGTTAGTGATGATTTAGATCATTAAGATGCCAACCTGGTCCAAAATTTAATTGGACCCTATTTTAATTAACTGATAAAGAACAACTTTAGATTATGAAAAGTGCTGGAACATCTGCAGAAGGGTAGATGACCTGATAGTATGAGATCCTATCACTAGACTAATTAATAGGACTGATGGGTAAAACAATAAAAAAAAAAAAAAAAGTCCAGTCTTAGTATTCCTGGGACAGACATGTTTTTAAATGGTGTGATGCAACCAGCCTCCAAATTTGGAGTAGTTTATTCTTATCATAATAATTTAAATGATCCAGAATGGGTCTTGTGGGAGTAAAAAGGGATTCAAACCCAAGGATTCAAAGTTCAATAATTTATTGGCCAGGTACTTTATTATACTAATGTTTTTGTATTGATCATTTTTGATATTTTCGGAATTCACAGCAGAGTGCCCAAAAGCTATTTATATTTACTGAAGTCTAGAGCTAGTACTAGAATATCAAATATATCATGCAGGTACATCATAAAATGAGACCAGTAGTATTAACATGACAAATTGATCAGACATTATACAGATAACCTAAGTTAGCTTCCAAACTGCTAGCTCATTTGAGACATCTGCCAAGCTCTTTTTTTTTTTTTTAAAGATTTTATTTATTTGTGAGAGAGAGTGAGAGAGCGAAAGAGTGAGCACAGGCAGGCAGAATGGCAGGCAGAGGGAGAAGCAGGCTTCCCCGCCAAGCAAAGAGCCCGATGTGGGACTCGATCCCAAGATGCTGGAATCATGACCTGAGCCGAAGGCAGCTGCTTAACCAACTGAGCCACCCAGGCGTCCCTGCAAAGCTCTTTTGCTCTTTGGCAAATCACTAGACCCCCCCCCCATGCTCTTTTATTGGTATTTCATCATATATATTGTTTATATAGCAAAGTAATTAAGTTCTAAAGCTAAAATTGATCTTGGGACCAGATTTTTAATAAGGAAAATATAACAACTTGGGGGGATGCTTTGGGTTTTTTTCAGTCCACCTACCTTTCTATTTTCAAAAGAAAAAGATCTGTATTATACCTGAGAAGTCAGAAGGCACTTATTATTTCAATCCTAATGATTGTAAAACGAAACAGATACACAGTAAAATCAGAAAAAGCCAACTCTACATTGTAGACTGTCAGTTTGTCTTTTATTTCTCATCAGTATCCATTATGACGTACATTGTGTTCACACTTTGTTGATTCTCATGTCTCTATCTTCAGAGTATGACTTTTTGGAGAAAACACTCCTCATAGCCCTCTCTGAGTCTCAATTTCAGCATCCATAAAAAGGAATTTTCACTGTGTTTAACTTGTTTGGCCACACCATCCCCAGAATCCTTTCTTCAAATGCCTTCCTTATTGACTCTGTGCTTTGGATCTGTGCACCTCCTTGAAACCCCGGACTCCTTAACTCAGTGTGGAAACCCCCAGACATCTTCAAGGGCTCTTCCATCTGAAAATTACTTTTTTCTATGTTTCTCCACCCTCCCCTGGGTCTTCCACAATGTTTCTCTAGATCTGAAAGCTGAACAGACCCAGCCAGCGAGCAGCTGGTGTGCAGCTGTTACCACTCTAGCTTAGTAGAGCGCTTTCTGTTCTGGCCCTGCCTTCTCTTCCTGGAAGAGCTGAGGAGCCTGGCAGCTTCTGGGCCAGTGCCAAGCTTGACAGCTCTTCTTGGAAAGTAACAATAGATGCAGTATCTGTTAACTTAGCTGTGCTGTATCCCAGCAGAGGCAGGCACTGCTTTGATTCCAGCCCGTTAGCAATTTGCACCATTTGGCAAAACTTGCCCTTGGTGTTCAGTCCCTCGATGCTGTGCCCATCCTGGCAGAGAGAACATCAGACTGGCTGCCAGGATACCAGGCTCCCCCTTCTTTTGTTTCCCCAAGAGTAGGAAGGGGAACAGAATAGATCGGGTAGAAGACAATCAGCCATTTTATATTGCCAAGTTCGACCCTGCTGGTGTCCTTTGGATAGAATCCCGCTGTGAGAATGTCTCCTCTTGTTACCCGGTTGTATGCATCCGCTCCAGGGAGGGGAGGAAACCCGTTCTGGCACCTTGACCAAGAACCGAAATTCCCCGTTCTCCCATTGCAGGGGCAGCTGCTATTTAAATAATTTGTCAAGTTCTTTTCCCATCCATTTTTACACCTATAGCCACACTTATTAGAACTAAACTTGCTCGTCACTCCCTATACTTCCTTCTGTACTGCTGTACATCACTCCCTATGCTTCCTTCTGCTTTGACCTCAGCAGCCTTTGCTATGTGATCTGAGGCTTGTGGCATGGTTAGCATCCTACTGGCACCAACTCCTGACTGTCCCAGGCAGGAGTGATGGGGGGGTGGGCCCTGATTTCTCCTACTCCTTCTCTCACACAGGGCTTACCGTGTGTCCTGGCATGCTCCCCTCTGTGGTTTTGCCTCATCTGATGCCATCCTGCGGCCAAATCTCTGCTTCCCTCTCATGCCTCACGTGGCCCAGATAAACTGCCAGTTATGACAGGTGGGAGCCAAGGGCAAAGATTGCACTTTTGGAGCCATGTGGCCACTTCTAAAGGCTATGGCTTGGACACCCAAGGTGGCCACTTCTAAAGGCTTGGACACCCCAAGAACCTTGTTCATAATACATTAAATATTTCAGAGACTCAAAATCCTAGAGTGGAGCCAGAGAGCTCACTGCTTCCTCATTTTATGGAAAAAGAACCAGAAGTCTGCAAAGTAAGCAATTACCCAGGATGGTGTGCTACCAGGGGTGCCACCACATCTCTGGAATATTTCTCCACACCAGGTAAAAGATCAGAAAAGTCTGGTTTTCAGAGCAGTCATTTTAAACTTGAGACATTTTTATAGTAATAGCATTTCTTACTTAGAAACAAAAGAGGAGTGTAGGTTATCAATTATGTTGTCAAACAAAAGGGGAGCGGTGTTCTTAATGACTCTCTTTCAGTGTAGGCATTTCAAGTCCCAACTGTTCACAGCACGGGTCTCTGCTTCAATCTAAGTTGGAAGAAGCCATCATAAGGAGAGGGCAGAAAGGCCCTAGAGTGTGGTCAGAGCGGCAGTGTTAGCATTGGTACAGTGCCTGTCACTTAGGTCATACGCCCTACCTGCCCCCTGAGCTCATTCAGACCCAAACACCAGGGAGATAGTATGAGGGAAGTTTTTACTGGAATATCTGCAGAACTCTTGGGACAGCAGATTCCCACACTTGCGGGTATGTCAAAGCTGGGAGCATATCACCATCCAGTGGGTTCTGCGGTGATAAGAAACTATGGCCTTGGCGCAGATCAGCAAGTGTCTCCAGCATGGCCCTGCCTTACAGCAGGTGCAGCAGTGGGACTGCTTCACAGAAGTCAAGGCCCCTTTGCAGTGGGGCACCCCCACCCCCAGTGATCCTGAGCTAGAGGGAACAAAGGGTACTGCGTGGTACCTGAGAGTAGGACTGAGCTCATGAGTGCACCCGAGGTGCCTCTTGGGGATATCACACAGAGTTGAGAAGAATGATGACATTTAGAGAGCCTTGCTTGCCTCTTCTAACAAATGTGGATAAAATACATGGCCCATAAAGTTCTTGTGAGGATGAAATGTGATAACACAAAAGCGTATAAGGCAGTAGGTAACGTGAGCCCTGTGCATTGGGAGGTCCCCGTGGTTAGAAGCCACCCTTGTCCCTCGTGCAACATAGCCAGACCTACAGCTCTTTCTCCTCCATGGGTCTCTTCTTGTACTAGGCGTGTGGCCTTCAACCTTATTATGGTCTTTTGTCCCTCACATTGTATTACTTAAGAGGAGGGATAGTCCCAAAGACAGTGAGAAGACATAAAAGGGGTCCTTAAGGTCCGCACACAATAAAGAACCACTTGCTCAAAAGTACTGGGTGAGTAAATCTACAATTGGCATCATTAAGAGAATTGAGGAAAATATGAAGTTGCATCAAGGCTGTATGTAAATATTTCATAATAATAAACACCGTCACCTCTAAAAATATAAATGTTTGCTAATTTAACCCTACTTTTAACTCTAAGCATCTTTTTATAGTGTAGACTGTCCTTTTAGCAAGAGACCAAGGGTAGGTTTGTCTCTGCAGCAGACACCTTTCTGACGGGCTGGCTCTTGGTCACCACCACTGCTCAGTGATGAAGACCTCTCTGTTTCTCACTCTCTTTCCCTGTCCTATTTCTCTTCTTTTGGCAGCTTCCTATAATTTTCAGGACACATTTTTTTTTTTAATATAAATCCCTGAATAGTTTACAGGTATCCCTGAATAGTTTACAGAATGTTCTGACTTACCCTAATTTTGTATGACCCTACTGGTTAAAATCCTATTCCCTGGCATAATAATTGTTTTCAAAGCAAAAATTTAATTTTAATTGAGAGAATGTGATGGTCTCTGTCTCTTAAATCTTTGCAAGTTACTTTGGGTCCCAGTGCAGCCTGCAGCGTTTGCCCATAAAACAAATTCATCCACCCATCACACTTCCGCTGTACAGTGGGCAGGGCAAAGGAGTGACAAACTTTGTAACTGACTTTTTGTAGCTGTCCTTATTGGCAGAATTGAATTTCTGTCCGTGTGTATTTTGCTATGCAGGCGATCCTTGTTATCAAGGTAGTTGTGTTCTATCAAGTCAGTATGAACACAGGGTTAGGAATACAGAAACATTGCTCCTAGGGGAAACTCGGGGTTAGGTTCTTGTGAGCCTCACTGATCATTATGTAGCCTGGATATATGTGTGGTTCTGTCCATGAACACCCTGTTTATCATGTATTGTTGAACCGTAACATTGAACTCATGGCTGGCACACCAGAACCCATGCCCGGAGGAAGAAATCCGAACACACGTATTATATTCTCCAGAAAGCACAACACTGCCTTCTCACACTTAGGAATGCTAGACAGACTTCAGCACCAGGCTTGGGAGCCATTGTAGACCGTGAAATCACCAACAAAAACCGAAAGAGACTCTTAATCTCAGGAAACAAACTGAGGGTTGCTGGGTTGGGGGGAGCTATGAGGTGGCTGGGTTATGGACATTGGGGAGGGTATGTGCTATGGTGAGTGCTGTGAAATGTGTAAGCCTGATGATTCACAGACCTGTACCCCTGGGACAAAGAATACATTATATGTTAAAATAAAAAAACAAACATAGAACTGAGGAGAAGATGGTCCTAAATAGACTATGAAAAGGACACTGTTCACAGTTGTCAGAGTAGAAACTGAAGACAGAGTATTCTCCTGTGTCTCCCTGTAGGCAACTCAAGTTGCAATTCACTTTTTTTTTTTTTTTTTTTGCTGCTTTGCACATGTTCTCAAATGACTGTAACAGTGTCCCGGTATCGATTTGGGGGTTACAAATAAATTTTAGGGAGTGCACAGGTTAACACACACAGACTCCAGGATGAATAAGGATCTGTTGCATTTTTGTGTATTTGAATATGGAACTCAGGTTAATCACAGAAACATTTAGTATAGCGGCACCTGGGTGGCTCAGTGGGTTAAAGCCTCTGCCTTGGGCTTGGATTGGATCGAGCCCCACGTCGGGATCTCTGCTCAGCGGGGAGCCTGCTTCCCCCTCTCTCTCTGCCTGCCTCTCTGCCTACTTGTGATCTCTGTCAAGTAAATAAATAAAATCTTTAAAAAAAAATTAGTATATAGTCAATGAACATAATGTCCAATACCCCATTATGGTAAGTGCAAATTTCAGGAACACTGGTAGTTCTAGTAAACCAAGTATTTTTTTACCTGCTAGTTTATACCAAAAAGATAAGGCAATAATGGCTTTCAGAAATGTCAAGACCCAAAGTGTAGAATATTAAGTTTTTCTATTCAAAGAACAGAAAGAAACTGGACTAGTTATTATAAGTATACCTCCATAATTAATCTTTTTTTTCTCCTTCCCACCCCTCCTTCCCTACATCACTCCCACCTCCTTTACTACATCTTACTACTAAAATGATCTTGGGACGAATTTGGAATCCTGCCAGGATATGCTCAACAGGGGCTGGCGCCAGCAGGGGCCCAGGCAGTAAAACACAGGAGGTTTTCTGCACTGTTTGGAATATTTATTAGATTCAGTGATGAAATCACCTCTGTTGATTAGCACACCTAATCTGAATTTCAGAGGTACTGATGACCATTTCATGTGATGGTGTCTTGCTTCCAGGCCCCAAGTATGTCACCTTATCTAAATGGTTAGATGCTGTAGTGAATCTGTTTAATTTCCTATAACTAGCCTAGACTTTTCTCAGGAATACTTATTAATTTTAGATTTTATCTCCCCTCCTCAAGAGCAGTGATTTAAGTTCTTTCCGGGTAGTACTTCAGTAAAAGAACATCACACCCGTTAATTCAGTCTTGGTCTCAGAGGAATAAACAACAGAGTCTTCTAGACCATAGCCACGAACTCCCATTATACAATAATGGCAGGAGAAGAAATGTGGCTTTTGAGGTTCAGAAGTTGTGGGCACAATGCTGGGAGAGTTCATATGCTCCTGGGTCCAGTAAAACAAGAGGCCTCATCGCACAGCTGGTTGTGGGGAAGTTATTTACAAAAAAGTCCTGTGACTAAAAGAGCAAGACAATACAAATGTGTGCATACTTCTAGAACCTGAACATATAGAATGCTCATAAAATGTGCTTTGAAGTAGAGCCACGAGTTTTAACAGTTGTGCGGAGGTACAGAGCCAATGTTACTGCCAATGGTAAGGATATAGATAATTTCCTCGAGAAATTGTTTTTAAATTTTTTTTTAAAGATTTTATTTATTTATTTGACAGACAGAGATCACAAGTAGGCAGAGAGACAGGCAGAGAGAGGAGGAAGCACGTTCCCTGCCGAGCAGAGAGCCCGATGTGGGGCTTGATCCCAGGACACTGGGACCATGACCTGAGCCGAAGGCAGAGGCTTTAACCCACTGAGCCACCCAGGCGCCCTGAGAAATTGTTTTTAAAGTGGGGATAATTTGGAGGGTAAACAGAAGCCTACTTCTTTCTCCCCTTTAGATTGTGACAGTGACCCTTATGGTTAGTTGCTTGTTCTCCCCAGAATAAAGCTGTAATGGATTAAGGTCCACCTCAAAAAATGAGTTTAGGTGTGCAGAGATTGAATTAATTTGCTCCTGTGAGGTTTTGGGTTTATCAGTTTGAAAAAAGAACGTTTTTTATTTTGGTGACAAGTATTTCATGAATAAAAATTTTAGGGGAGAAATCGTGTTCTGCGTTCTGGTATCTCAGGTAATGAGGAAGCTGCAGAAGAAACTTCCTTTCTATCTTGAAGACTTTAGTATAAAAGCTGGCCATGGCAGCCGGCACTCTGACCATAATCTGGGGCTGGCAGACACAAGCAAGCTGGCAGCAAATGACATAGCGGGACCAAAG
This sequence comes from Lontra canadensis, assembly GCF_010015895.1. Taxonomy (NCBI): domain Eukaryota; kingdom Metazoa; phylum Chordata; class Mammalia; order Carnivora; family Mustelidae; genus Lontra; species Lontra canadensis. The sequence goes on along the minus strand of NW_022631004.1, from coordinate 20,196,476 downwards.
GACCCTCGAGGAATGGAGGGGCTAAGAAGTCAGTTCATCTATTAAATCAATACAGGTCTTTAGATAACTCTGACATGATGTCCACTCAGAGCTCTCTGTAAAGGAATTCATAAGTCGGACTTTCTTCCTCTTGAGAAACATAATTGGACATCTCTGAAGCACCCTGAATTGCTTCAGAACATTGAGGATTTCTAAGGCTTTTGGTAGATTTTAAAGAGGTATGATTTTTCCACCACATGAAATACTTTATTTCTGAAATGGTGATAATCAAACACACTTAGCCAGTGATATTTGAAACATTATATTGAAACTCAGAAGAACTAGTTTTCCCATTTGGATTTATAAACTTCCAAAAGTTAGCAGATCATAAAAGATTTCTTCCAACAGAGCTCTTACATCTTTCTTTGTGTTTTCCTTTCCCACTTCAGCACATTGTCTTTTCTTCTAGCTGCTCCAGCATTTCTGAGCAACAGTAGTCTTCTTAGTAGCTCTGTTCTGAGGGGACTTCTTTCCACCGTGACAGGATGGCTTTGCAGTCAGATGAGATGAAGTGGAGTAACCAGCTAGCGCCAGGAAGGGAAAGACTGGCAGAAATGAAATGCAGAGAGAAACCTTAAGTATGATTCGCGAATCCCTCAAATATCTTCATGTTGAATCAAAATGCAAATGGGTCTAAATAGGAATGTTTTTGAAAAGCGTGTCCTCACGTCTTAGAAGAGATGAATTCCAGCCCAGCCATCTACAAAGCAAATGCCAAAGTTTGTTCTAACTCCGTTACTAAGGTAAAGTTCTAGCCCCATAGCAGGGCATAAGGAATAACATGGACGACATTGGGAGTTGGAGAGGAGAAGTGAGTTGGGGGAAATCGGAGGGGGAGACAAACCAGGAGAGACTGTGGACTCTGAGAAACAAACTGAGGGTTTTGGAAGGGAGAGGGGTTGGGTGAGCCTGGTGGTGGGCATTAAGGAGGGCACTTATTGCACGGACCACTGGGTGTGCATAAACAATGACTCTTGGAACACTGAAAAAAATAATTTTTTTTTTTTTAAAGTTCTAGCTCTAGGGAAAGCCTTAATGTGATAGTTCTCATAAGAAAAGAGTTAGGATGGACCTGTTGCCCAGGGGCTGCTGATTAGGAAGCTCCCTAATAATGTTCTTTTCACTTGCAATTGTCTGAAGTAGCCATTTTAAAGGTTTCAAAAGAGGAAAGCATATGCTTAAAATAAAGTATAAAGGAAGGAAATAAGAATCACCTACCACCAGGCTGGAAATTTTCACTTTTTTAAACAAAGATAGTCCACTGCATAGATGACCAGAATTTATGTCCCCAGTCCTTCATTTGGGGACATTTGGGTTATTTCCAGTTTCTCTAAACGATGCTGAGATGAACAAGTTGTGGCCCCATCATCATGTCCACTGTTGCGGACTTCAGGAGGACAGATGTCTTAGTGGAATCCCTAGATCAAAGGTTTAATACCCATTTCCTTTTACTTGGTAGTGTTTTTTTGGCACTGGAGTCCCCCTTCCACTGTCTCCTGTTTCCCTGGTCTCCACTGCTCTGTCAGTCTCCACCTCGCAGAACAGATTCGTTTTGTTTTGTTTTGAATTTGGCTTCCCTTGTACGTGGCCTGTCTATAAACCTATGAGAAACACAGGGGCTTCGAGGAGAGAAGGTAACGCATTGATTGTGTACTGTCTTCAGCTGACAACTGACTGTATGTCACTCTGGTGCTCACATGTGCTCAGTTCTTGGGTTTCCTGCCAGATTTTAATGAACTAAAATGTTTCCTAAAATTATGACTTGAGGTTTCCTGTCCTCTGCCTTCTTCAGAGGGGGCGTTGGCGTATCCTTTCAGTTCTTACCTTAGAAATTCCATCTCCTCTTTGAGCCATAAAGCTTTTAATAACGAACTTCAGCTTACTTTTGGGGACTCATCAGCCTCCCAGTAGAGGATCTGATTTTCCGGAAAATTACAGTGAAGCAAAGATGTAAGAGAGAGGTAAAGGTAATTCAGTTAATACAGGAAAAGAAGTAGACTGATTTAATGATTTCTTGAAATAGTATTACCAGATTTCTTCACCACGGTATTTATTAAACATCTCATGTGTGTCAATTATATTACATGCTAAATGAATAACCTGGCTTCCTAATACCTTAAATAAGATAAATTACTCAACAGTTCATATATTCTTATTAGCCCCAGAAATTGCCTGCTCTGTAAATTAATAAATATTAACTGTTGTACGTTACATACTCTTTTCCACATCTGTAATCATAGTTTTCTACTTGGGAATCTTTTAAAAATGGTCTAGTTCATCTCCTCATTTTGCTGTAGGAGTGTTAGGATCAGTCAGTGTTGAAGACTTCCATGAGTAAATATTAAACAGCCTATATCGATAACTCTCTCAATATCTCACACTTCTCTCTGTTGTGTAATTTTTTACTAACTCCAACCTAAAGTTACCATGCTACCATCGCAAGCTTACACCTCTTTCGTCATTAGCAGTGTTGAAATTTGCTCTTAGAAATATGAGCCCTCCATATGGTCGATGTGATTTCCTTCTTGTAATGAGAGTAGAGAAGGCACACACTTACTCGCTGAGTGATGAAACATGGAATAGGAGATGACTCAATAAACATTTTAAAGAATGTTTGCAAAGTGTGATTTTCAAATCTGTGTTGAACTGAAATTCCCAACTTGGTCGCTGCACAACTGTTTTTACTAACTTGTGTTTTGGTAGAGTGCCATTGGTCTCCATTGACAGCCTTCATGAGTAACAGCCCAGTGAAACTCACTGCCGCATTTGCCATAAGGAGGACCTCTAGGAAAAAAAAAAAAAAAAAATCCCATCTGGTCTTCACACCAAGATTATTGTACTTCTTCAGAACAACTGGTTTGTTAAACACTGATCAGACCAGGTTTCCCTGCTAGGCAATTCAAGCCAAACTGTGGCCTCCCCATTAACAAGAGGGGCGACAGCAACCAAGGCCGCCATGTTGCCTGACTAAAGGCAGTGCTATTAATAGTATGTTCTTTGTGACTGGTGCCTCAGGACTGTGCCCGCAGGAGCCCTTGGGCCCTCTGGTAGGTACTTTTAACACCTCATTCTTGATTCTTCCTTTTTTTCCTCATTCTTTCTTTATCCATCTTCTCCCCCTCCTATTTTTAATTTTCATAACATTGTCACATTCTCTGGTTGTGTGTAAGCTGCCCAGAGTCCTCTGTGGAAAGAGTGGCAGAAATGAATAGGCGCAAACCTGCGTTCATGCCGTTGCTGTCCTTATCCCTGCCCTGACACCTCACTGGATCCTTACTCCTGTTAGAGGCGGTTGTTTTGGCTCAGATATATTCATTTTTTGATGAGCTGGTGCCTCTGTAAAGTCAGAATATGGCGTGTAAGCTCATATGTGAAGTGAGAGTCCAATATAGCTGTAAACATATGGCTCACACTGTGAAATGTTCATTTTCCCTTCCCAGGGAATTCTGAAGAAATGCACATGAACATATGTCCAGTCATTGGATTCCCTGCCAGGTTTTTTTTCTTAAATTACGGTTTGACATTTCAGATCATTAAGTGGACACATCTGTCTGCATATGTTTTCCTTTTCCAAAAAAAAAAAAAAAGTGAACATTTATCCAATGACATAGCTCAGCGTTCTTTGCTTGCCCTGATGTATTCTTTAGTATTCTCAACCTTTAAAATCAGGCAGAAATTGACGGAACTGTGTGCAGTCATTCTGTTAGTGTCCACGTAGTCCCTGGGTATTAAGTGAAAGTAAGAAATTCATTCCCCTCTCCCCCACCCCTTTTTTTAAAAGATTTTATTTATTTAAGAGAGAAATCGCAAGTAGACAGAGAGGCAGGCAGAGAGAGGGAGGAGGAAGCAGGCTTCCCACTGAGGAGAGAGCCCGATGTGGGCTCGATCCCAGGACCCTGACATCATGACCTAAGCCGAAGGCAGAGGCTTTAACCCACTGAGCCACCCAGGCACGCCCCCCCCCCTTTTTAAAGGCATATATCATGTGTAATTCTTAGTAAATCTTTGGTTTAAGGGGAAGAATCTTGAAGTTAGAGTCAAAGGATTCATTTTTAAATCTTGCCTCCATTACTATGAGCAAATTGTACACCCTGATAGAGCCTTGTTCCCCTGATGTAGAAAATGAGTAGCACCAATGCCTGTCCCACCTATGCCAGAGGGCTCCCATGGGACTCAGAGGAGACAATGTGTGCGGAAGTGCTTTGGAAACCGCTGGAGCTGTTAGAAGTGCATTTCCCCACTCTGGGATGAAATGAGATCACAATAACTAATAGCAAAACCACTATTTATTTGGCTCAGATACTGTCCGTTCTGCTAGAATTTTGCCTCCTTCAGATTTCCCCCACCTGGTTCTGGAAGTCATCTGGGCTTGTTGAACACATGCTTGGATTCCTCAGGGGCGTTTGAGTTCCTTCTCTGTGGCTCACTGAGGTGAGAGATTTTCCATAGCCGCTCACACAGCTCATAGTCTCGCTAAATCCTTGGCCGGAGGCCCTTGAGGCCAGTAGTGTCTTCACCAAAGGGACATAGTCATCCCTGTATAACCACTCTTGACTCCTGTCAACTGTCAAGTTCTCTCCTACGTCACTTCTCAAAGTATCTCAAAATAGAGAAAATGCCTTTCACTCCCGGTTGGTTTGTCAGAACACTGAATGAGGAGGAGTATCAGCAGGATGGCTGAGAGGGAGGCATTCTCTAAAGCCAGACCCGACGGTTTCTGTCCCAGACTCTGTACACATACCGCAGGCTGAGGGGCCCAAAGAGGCTATAAGTTTCAGGCAGGCTCCGGCTGTTTTGTAGCTGTGTGTTCTCACCATCCTGAGGCTGTGTTTTGAAGATCATTGGCAGATGAGCTGTCATGGCTAATGACTAGACAGCGGTCTCCCACGAACTGTGGGGGTGCCAGGAAACTGGCTACCTCAGAGAAGGTTGGAGAGAATGGGAATAAACACGGATACATGCTTTTTGAAACACCCTGGGTGACAGGTCACAAGTGGTCCGGGCAGATCGTCTGGGCCTCCTCTTTGTTACATAAACTACACAAAGCAGTGGTATTTACTAGCTCTTTTTGTGGCTTCTTGCCTTCGGTATCAGCTGTGGTGAGCTAAAGAGTTTCTGGTCCTTGTTATTCTGCTCTGCCAAGAATTCCACCCCCCCTTCCTCTAATACATTAATCGTTTGGACATGAAATAAACTTGGGCACCTCAGCTCTGCCTTGGAAAATGAAATCCATCCCAGGAAAAGTTTCAATGCAGCTACTTGGATAGAATGGGGGGCACTTGTCCTAAAACCTGGCACACATAGCAAGCATTTGTTTTTTATTTAGATCAAGCTGACTGGGAGGCTGGGCCTGATGGAGGGTATGGGGATAACGAGCTAAGCAACCCATTTTCCATTCCTTCATGCCCATCCTGGTATCCCACCTTCTGATTATGGCACCATATACTATACTCCAAAACAAGTATGGCAAAGCTGTATGTTTTCACTTACCTAGTTTAATCCTGAAAGATGGTATACTTGAAAAACTTTTGTAGACCCAACCATTAATTCTGTGTTCATTGATTTTGACTTTTAACCTCAGTAGAGAAGAAGCTAAAGGCTTATTATTCTCTTTGTCATCGATACTTAATTCATTAACGAAGAGAATGTGTGGTACTCTTTGATACAGTACAACACTGAGAAGAGGAGTATTCCTAGAAAAGTTTTTGAGATCAAATCAATATGTATTGGGTATTAACGTAATACAGGAAAATTCTGTTCTGGCTAAGAGCAAGACTTCTGGCAATCAGCTATGGTGTTTTCATCTTGTAGATGATTAAGGAGGAATGAGTTCTGTTACTATAGACTGAAGTTTGACCTTCAAGGGAAGACTGACTAATTAGAGCAATTGATAAGAACATTGAGGAAAAAGAACTAGATTATCTTAGGGCTTCTAATAATTGTGGAAAGGAGCATAAACTCTTAAAGACATTAAAGTAGAATTTTAATTAAATTAAATTTTAAAAGTTAAAAAAAAAAGCTTCCATTTTATTGTGCCGAGTAAAAGAAAGAATATATTATCAAGAAGGAAATTGTCTACATGGGGATGAAAATAGAGGAGCCAAATAAACTCTGTGATCATTGTACCCACAGCTGTCCATGAGAGAGGGGACTTGAGTCCGCCTATTTGAATTTACTCTGTTCAACAAACCCTGTTGGGGATGAAGATGTACAGAGCTCTCAAAACCAGTAAGACTGTCCAGATTCCATGCTCATCAAGCAACGTTCCTATTGTAATCAGAATTTGTAGGCAGCTTTTTCTAGTGATGACTAGGCTACATGAAAATTTGTGGGTTGTTTGTTTTTTTACATCAGTTTAACGTATCAGCCTCCTGTTTGGTTAGCTTATGTAATTTTCTTAAGCTCAATTTTGTACATTCATAAAAATTATTTGTAGGACCTTCCGAGTAATACTGGCCTCTGGTAAGGCCACCTCTAGTTCATCTTCTTGTAACTTCAGCAGTGACCATTGAGGAATATCTCCAGTAATCTCAAATTTTAAGAGATAGATAGTTTGATTGATTAAATGATCGTGAAAATCTCTAAGTTTAATTCTGTGGAGACATATGTGTAATGAACTGAAGTTTACCAAAATATCAAGAGTCACATGTTAAACATGGATTATTTGCCAGGAATGATTCTTCTCAACTAGCTTAAGCTTAAAAAAGAAGAAGAAGAAGGAAGAAGAAGAAGGTTGGAAGTGTGGGGTGGCAAGCAATTAATTGAAAGGATGTAGGAGTATCTCATGGAACCTAAGGTGAGGAAGTGTACTTGACTGGACCAGGAAATGAAAAGTTGAGAACCAAAGTCATATGCTCTTCCTTTTTTGCGGTTCATAGACTCTAATCTCTACTTCTTTTTTTCTCTGCTCAGCCCATGCCTCACAGGATCATTCAAGAGCTTAATGGAAACCAACTGGAATCTCAGAAGCTTAAAGTTCAAGGGGTGGGGGGTACCTTTGGCCCAGCTTGGCCAAGTGTTCCCTGTTAGGCCATCCTCCTGTGCCAGGATACTTCTACTCAGTAACTGTTATTTAGAGAGACTCTCAGAGAAGTGGACCTTGGGCAGGACTGAGTGATGGGCAGCTTTCAGAGAAGCAGGAGACATTCCAGAAATGCATCCCCAGTGGCGTCTGCCGAAGATAACCAAACAAAAATAATTTAAAAAATCTGTTTGGAGTAAAATAAAGAAAAAAAACAAAAAGAGTAGCCAGATGATTCAGGCATATTATGTTGTTTTACATATGAGAAAAAAGAGACCTGTGCATACTCTTGTTTCTTTCTTAGATGCAGGAGTGATCTCCATATTGAAAGTTTTATAACAACATGGTAAAGAGGGAATTAAATTCCAAAACAGTGAGCATGGAATAAGGAAGCACCTAAACACATTAAATATTTGAGGCTCTTAATAGCCTCTTCCAGGGGCGTCTGGGTGGCTCAACTGTTTAAGCATCCAACTCTTGATTTTGGCTCGGGTCATGATCTCAGGGTCACGAGATCTAGCCCGTGGCAGACTCTGTGCTCAGTGAGAAGTCTGCTTCTCCCTCTCCCTCTGCTCCTCCCCCCGCAATCGCTCGCGTGCTCTCTTACTCTCTCTAAAATAAATACATCTTTAATAAATAAATAAAGTCTCTTGTAGCACCAGATACTGAGGAACTGAGAGGAAGTGCTGTCAATAATCCAGAAGTATTGTGAAGAAAAGAGATTGTGGGAAGTCAGAGGTGGGAAAATAGTTCCTTGCATTTTCCAAAGAGGAGAGAGAAAGTTTGCTTCTGGAAACTTGGCACTGATATACTACTGTTAAGATCCCAGGAACGATCACTTATGCATATTTAGAAAGTAACCTTCACTAGGTACCAGCTTGGGTTTATGAAAAGGAATCAAACTAACAGCAACTATATCTTAAAAAAAAAAAAAAAAAAGTTTACACCAGTGGACCAGGAGACTGTGTGATACCTAATTCATCTTGATGTAGCTGCATATCTGAGTCAAGTTTTCAGATCCTTTTGGACCAGGTAAAGAAATGTAGTGTGAAATATGGTACAGTTAGATGAAATTGATGGGTGGAGTGATAGCAGCCTTTCAAGGATTACACATAGCTTTCTGGCACTGTATTTGACCTTTTCATACTTGTCCATATAAACAGTGGATACAGAGATAGAAATCATACTAATTTCAGTCTTCCACATAAAAAACCAGGAGGAACGGTTGTATACACCAATTGACAAAATCCTCAAAGAGAGCAGATCCTGCTGGAACATGTACCCAAACCAAAAATGTAAAATGCGATAGGTGTAAACACGGTGCTTTATGTGGCGTTCAGCTGCAGAAACAGAATGAAAAACATTAGACTTAATGCTAATCAGGGGAGAAAACTTGTAGGGGTTTGTGATCTAGCAGTATGATATGGTTGCAGAAAATATATCCAGTGCCAGTGTAATTTTAAATTGTAAAGGATTCCTATCCAGAGTAAGGGTTGTAATAGGGCACCTTTATTGTAGCAAGTCCACATCTGGATTATAGCAGGCTTTTCTGGGAAAGACATCGATAGGAGCATATTCGGAGAATGGTGATCAGGAAGCTTAATTTATAAATTTCTTTGATGCTTTCGTTCTTCATCTCGGTGTGTGTAATGAACTGTAAGGAATACATTCTACCGTAGCATGTTCTCAAGGAGCCTACTTCATGTCATTCCAATCAAAGTGCATGGATTCTGAATACCGGGGTAAAATCCACTCCCCCCAGTCTGTTGGCTCGAGTGATTTGGTTTAACAGTGGTAATTCTCCTTTCATTGAAAATGTATATTGGTTTCTGAATGCTAAGTTAAATTTTATATTCTACATTACTAATTTATTCAGCCATTGGGTGTCAGCACTGTTTCATGTAAATCATAAGCAATTTTCTACTTTTATCATGGGAATGAGCAAAAAAGGTTTTAGATGGAGACAGGAAATATCCCTAATTTATTTAAAAATAAAAGTAGATAATTTTAAAAAGTGTTCCCCAAATTGAGGGTTTGTTTCCCATGCCTAAAAAAGCATGTGCATGCATGTGTGAATACACACTACCATAGATCAATGATAGTCTATTTGGATTACAGGGGTTGGCAGCCTAAGAATGTTGTGTTTTTCATACTCTGCTGAATTAGATATTATTTATTGATAAAGTCTAAGTACAACAAGGCCGTATATCAAGTTACAGATCTTAAAAACATAGCTGGTACAGAGAATACAAGTGAATTATACATAGGTATTTCACTTTTGGTTTTGAAATCTACTTTTTTAAGTTATAGAGTAACAACCATGAGAATTTTTATTCCCATCCTTTCTTCTGATCCCCAGGACCTGGCCCATATTGCCACTATGATCATACTTTGTTAAATGACTTTAAGAATAACTGTAGCTTTAATCATTGCAAACCCATAATCTGAATGTGAATTATTTGTGACCTTGATTTATCCTTGATGTCAGAGGATTTATAAGCTGTCTTGGAAAATGAAGCACTGGAGAGCAGAAATTAGCCAAAAGTCTATAAAAAAACCCCACCCCTTTAAATGTGGCATTCTTGGTTCAGCTGACCTTGCTTCTCATTCGAACTTATAAACTCTACACCAGTAAAGTGAGGGGAATTATGCAAAATAGGGGGTTTTACCTCAATACCTTGAGTGCTTCTTTCAATACTAAGGCTTATGTATATTATGAGCTCTATTTCCATATGCTCCAGACAATGGACTTACCTCACAATGGAAAGTCAGAGAATCTGCCCAAGAGCTAAACTTTCTCATGAACCTCCATTCAAGCTGATGGTGGCCAATGAAAGCTAGTAATTAAAGGGAACCCAATCTGCATTGGCATAAAGGTCTCCTTTGGGCTAGTGTCCAGCCTGAAGTTCATGTTCCCTCTCTGGGCTGTTTCTTCTCCACAGTGTCTCATCTCTTCCTTTCCTTTCTTCTGTTACATCCAGGTGATAGGACAGTCTTGCATTCTTGAGGTGTTGTGGGCAGTTCTGGACTGTTTACCCTCCATCTCTGCTGCCTCCTCCTGTCTTCCCAGTTGTATTGACCTCTCTTCATTTGCTGCTGAAGGAACCCCTGCTGTAGTAACTTCTGGTCAGTTCTCCTGCTGTCCTTGGGACGGATGGCGCCTTCCCCACGTGCCCCATTCCAGGGACTCCTCTCCATTTTGGCTTTCACTGGCACTGTGGATCCTCTGAACCCTGAGGGCCAGTCCCTGGCTTAAGCCTTCTCTATCCCATAGCTCTGTTACATATCATCTTACCCCTTCCCATGGTGACTCTTGGCAACCCCTAGATCTTAACGCTCTGCTGCCTTCCATGCTCCCACTGGAAACATGTGGAAATACCAAGCTCTCCGGTTCCATCCTAAAGCCAAGGGAGACTGCAAAGAAGAGGTGGGAAAGGGGATTGTGTTTAACCCTCTCTGCCTTAGTACACCTCAACATTATTTCTGTTCTGTGCTACAGCCATACCCTGCTGGTTATCTCCTGCTCAGATTCAGAAATGGAGGCCAAGCACACATCCTTTCTTCCATCTGCTTTCATTCCATCTTGTTCCCTCCAGATTTTCTATCCCTCGCCACTAGAAATGCTTTTCCTTCCCCTTTCTGTGGAAGAGGAATGTCCCCTCCTCCACCAGCCATATGGACTTGTTCTTGAGGGTACCTCAAAATAGAAGGGTTGTAGGGGGGAGGGTGCACATTACCAAGAAAAGAGAATGCATCCAGGGGTCTTCCAAAAATATCCCCAGAGCAACTGAATAAATATTTATGGAGCAGCTATTTTGTGTTAGATTATGGTGAGCAAAATAGATGAGACTCCTGTCCTCAATGAGCACACACCCTTGAGCATTTTATAGGAGAGATGCCTCCGCAAAGGCATGGAGGTATATGCGTAAGGGTGATCACTGTAACATTGTTTTTAGAGTCAACTGAAATGTCCATCAATAAGGAAATGGTTAAGTAAATTATGGGCCAGCCATACTGTGGAATATTATGCAGTAGTTAAAAAGTTAAAAAGAGATAATAAGATAAATCTGTACATAATCACATGAAAGAAGAATTTATACCTACTTATCTGAATATATGTTGTGTGTGTGTATATATGTGTATATATACACATACACATTTATACGTCTGCGTGAGTATAAGAAAATTTCAAAAATACACAGCCTGGGGTGCCTGGGTGGCTCAGTGGGTTAAAGCCTCTGTCTTGGGCTCAGGTCATGATCCTAGGGTTCTGGGATCAAGCCTGGCATCAGGCTCTCTGCTCAGTGGGGAGCCTGCTTCCTCCTCTCTCTCCCAATCTCTCTCTCTCTCTGCCTGCCTCTCTGCCTACTTGTGATCTCTGTCAAATAAATAAATAAAATCTTTAAAAAAAAAAAATACACAGCCAGCTATTAACAATGATTTCCCTTAAGAGGTGAGATTTGACATAGATGGGGAAAGGTAAAGGAGGGAACTTTCACCTTCATACACTTCTGTATTGTACAAGTTGTATATTGCTTTGGTCATTTTTGAGATGAACAGGGAAAATATACACCAAGAGTTGTTAACTGTCACACAATCTAAACATCTTTGGAGTTATTTCTAAACTGTATGTAGGCAAGAGGGGATGAAAAGATGAGACAACACACTCTATTCCAGCTCTGTTGTCCCCTTGTCCTATGGAGGAAGGCAAGGTAGCGTGCCCATACCTTTAAACTGTCTCCACATGCAGCTCTCCCCAGGACAGTGATGGTGTCCCTCAACGTACACTGTCTCCTGACTTCACTCTACCTCTCCCCGCTCCCCTTCAGTCCCTCTGTGTTTTCAGCTCCTTTCTCTTCCATTCAAAGTCCCTGTCTGCTCGTTTCCACAAGTTGTCATCCGTTTTTAAAGATTTCATTTATTTGTTTTAGAGAGAGAACAGCGTGGGCAGGGGGAGGGGCAGAGGGAGAGAGAGAGAGAGAGAATGTGAAGCTGACTCTGCACCGAGCACAGGGGCCGACCTGGGGCTCAGTCCCATGACCCTGAGATCCCCACCACAGCCGAAATCAAGGAAGTCAGAGAGTTAACTGACTGCGACACCCTGGCATCCCCCAAGTTGTCATCTTCTGCCTTAGAAATCAGCAAGTCCCAAATGTCCTACCATGTCTTAAATATTTTCACCATTTCTGGTGTCTGTTATAAATCAAAACTGCTATCTGTGCTCTCTGGTTCTGTTGCTTTAAACTCAGTGGTTCTACTCAGAGAAAGAAAAAGGTTGCCTGAACTTACATTGGGATTAGAGTTTGTTTGGGGGGCTGTTATCCCTACCCATTTAAAATTAAACCTGTGGGGTGCCTGAGTGGCTCAGTCAGTTAAGTGTCTGCCTTCAGCTCAGGTCATGATCCTGGGGGTCCTGGGATCGATCCCCACATCGGGCTCCCTGCTTTTCCCTCTCCCTCTGCTCCTCCCCGCTGCTTGTGCACTCGCGCACACTCTTTCTCTCTGTCAAATAAATCTTTTTTAAAAAATTAAATTAAACCTATGTGCCCAGATTGGTTTCTCTCCAGAAGCGCTCATCACATCTTTCAAGATATGCATTCTTCCACTACTGTATTTTTTTATCTCATTCTGAAAGAGCATTTGCCCATCTCAACTTTGGGTTACGCTAGAAAGCCCTCTTGGTTTAATCTGTTGCTAGATGCTGCCACACTGCACTACTCCTTCCCCATTTCTGGGGCCATCTTCTCGCTGCAAAGGGGAGGGAAAATAGTTCCCATCACATAACAGCATGTTCCACGGGTGCCTTGTATGGAGATGATACTTGGTTTCATCCTCAATTCTTAGATCTTGGGTCAGTTTTTAGCCATTCGTACATAGGTATAGCTAGTATTTTTTTTCATTTGTTTTATGCTTAACGAGATTTCTTATAAATTCAAGATAGCCTAGGTTTATTTCCTGTCTTCATTACTTACTAGCTGTATGATCTTAGATAAATCATTTCTCTCTGAGTCTCAGTCCCCTCATCTGTAAAACGGAGACATTTATTGTACTAACCTCAGAGTGGTATTGGGAGATTAAATAAGTTAATAAAAGTAAAGCAGATAGAACAGTTCCAGTCATATAATAAGTTGATATTTGTTATACTGCAAATGCCCTTCTTTGTAACTTTTCCTCTTTAACTTATGTTTATCTTTCATATTTTAATTAACTAATGATACAGATCTTCCAAGTTCTTTTTTTTTTTTTTTTTTTTTTTAGATTTTATTCATTTGGCAGAGAGAGACACAGTGAGAGAGGGAACACAAGCAAGGGAAGTGGGAGAGGAAGAAGCAGGCTCCCTGCTGAGCAGGGAGTGTGATGATGTGGGGCTCTATCCGGGGACCCTGGGATCATGACCTGAACCGGAGGCAGACGCTTAAGAACTGAGCCATCCAGGCTCCTTGCTCTTCCAAGTTCTTATAGTATCTGTATCATATGCACATGATTCATTCTTGTGCTTTTATCTTTCCTCCTTACTCTCTCCCCACTTTCTGAGGATCAGTACTTTTTTTTTTTTTTAATCATCTTTCTGGTCTCACCCTCAAATCACTGACTGTAGGAGCCCTCCCTGACCATATGTCTTGAGGCTAGGTGAGGTCCATCTGTCATATATACCCTGGTTTTTGCACCAACACACTCAGGGAAAATACAGATATTTGTTTTGTGTCTTGATTCCCCTGTAGGACCATGGCTTCAGAAGGGCAGAAACCATGCCGAACCCCCTCAATGCCATAGCCCTAGGGCCTCGCTTAGAGAGCATGGGCGTAATAGGTAATTAATACTTGTTTAATGAGAAAATGCAGATGTAGGAAATCGGACGTAAATGGATTACCGGACTCAATCTGCATTTCTACAGAAACCTCTAAAAACATAGATAATTTAGAATAATTTTGAAAGGAAAACACCTAAGAAAAGGCTATTTCCATCTGTATTGGGTCAGGCCCCATTTTAAATAACAGTTACTATTCTAAATGCTGGGATAGGTTATCAAGCTGATAATGTTAATTATTGCTCTCATGGTTTTAAATTTAATCTTGGAAACAAGCTTATTTACTTCAAGAAAAGCTTTGGGGTTAAAAAACAAAAATGTGCATGAATATATACACATGTATGTATGTATCTGTATAATACATAGATATTTTGTGAAACTCACTGAACCTTCCCTTGCTCCTTAAGTATTTATCAGGCCCTGGTTGGACTCTCCTTTCAATTAGAAAAAGGCTTTTGGGGAACTTTATTCCTACTACAGTTGTTTTAAATAATTTTGTGTAGACACATGAAAAAATACTTCACATCAGTGTCATTGGGGAAATACAAATCAAAACCATAATGAGATACCACCTTATGTCAGTTAGGATGGCTAAAATTAAAAGACAGGAAATAGGTGTTGGCGAGGATGTGGAGAAAGGGGAACCCTCTTATACTGTTGGGGGGAATGCAAGCTGATGCAGCACTCTAGAAAACAGTATGGAGGCTCCTCAAGAAGTTAAAAATAAAGCTATCCTATGACCCAGCAACTGCACTACTGGGTATTCACCCCAAAGATACAGATGTGATGAAAAGAAGGGGCACATGCACCCCAATGTTCATAGCAGCATTATGTCCATAATAGCCAAACTGTGGAAGGAGCCGAGTTGTCTTTCAACAGATGGATAATGAAGATGTAGTTCATATAAACAGTAGAATATTACTCAGCCATCAGAAAGGATGAATACCCACCATTTGCATCAACATGGATGGAACTGAGGGTATTATGCTAAGTGAAATAGGTCAATCAAAGAAAGATAATTATTATATGGTTTCAGTCATCTGTGGAATATAAGAAATAGTGCAGAGGATCATAGGGGAAGGGAGAAAAAACTGAATGGGAAGAAATCAGAAGGGAGACAAACCCTGAGAGACTCTTGACTCTGGGAAACAAACTGAGGATTGCAGAAAGGGAGGTGGGTGGGAGGATGTGGTAACTGGGTGATGGGCACTAAGGAGGGCACGTGTTGAGATGAGCACTGGGTGTTACATGCAACTAATGAATCGTTGAGCACTACATCAGAAACTAATGAGGTACTACATGTTCGCTAATCGAATTTAAATTAAAAAAATAAAAATAAAACAATAAAATAGCTAAATATCCTTTAGCTAATCTAATAACTAAACCTTACTAGAACCTTTAAAATTCATTCAACAGTAATTTTTTTAATGTCTGCTATTCTGCTATATGCCACAAGTCAGCCTATTTAACGGGTTTTGTTGTTGTTGTTTTTGTTGTTATTTTTTTCTGAATGTTTTACCCGTATCAGAATGGTACAGCTTTCAAACACAGCTACCTTGTGGTTTATACACGGCAAGTGAAACAAATCCTTTGCACTAGAAACTCAAGTTTTAAAAAGGAAAATAAACTGAGATCTAAGTCATGGAAAAAAACAACCCAGCCCTGATAGCTGTAAATAATATCTGAAGCATCCCCAGCTGGGAGGCACATACCCAGAAATTAATTCTCTTTATCCACACAGCAAGTGCCAGTTGGTTAGGAAGGAGTTCTGTCGATGAGTCCCTGCATCTCATAGCATCTTCTCTCTTCTGTTTTGTGCTTCTGTTAAGACATAAAAGGTTGTGTTTCATTCACTTAAGTCGGTTAAGTCAATGATATTTAATCCAATCAGAAAACATAATCATAGTAAGTGAGGAACCCCGCGTTATACATTTCCTCTAAATAAACACGGTGAAATTTTCCTTTTGCAGGTGCAAGTATTGGCATTATGATGAAAACCTGCTCACTTCCAGTGTTGTCATTGTCTTCCATAACGAAGGATGGTCAACCCTCATGAGAACAGTCCACAGTGTAATTAAAAGGACTCCAAGGAAATATTTAGCAGAAATTGTGTTAATTGATGATTTCAGTAATAAAGGTAATGGCTATAGAAAATTGACATTTTGTCTATGAAATAAGTTAATTAGGAACAATTACAAAATGTAATTTTAAAATTAATTAGCCTTTAAAAATTAATAATTAGCATCCCTTGATAGCATCTGTTACCAGCAAGTTGGCCATGTGCCAAGCATTGTGTGTGGATTATTTTGTTTAATCCTGACAATAATCCTTGGGGCGGAAGTTGTTATCATCTTTATTTTACACATGAGGCTCAGAGATGTTAAGTAACTTGCCAAACACCACAGAGATAGTAGTTAACAGATGCATCCAAATCTACAGGCTCATAAATCTGTGTGTTTCGGTCCTTCTTACATGTTACCAATTTTCCGGGCCTTGGATTTTATAAAAATTTGGTTTTGGAGATGATTTACTGAAAGATCAAAAAAGTGTTAAGTGTGTGTATATTGCAATGTCACCTGATGCTCCATCCGTGGTTGTCAAAGTGAGACCCACATACCTGTTTAATAGCCTGTATTTTGCACTTGAACAGTGATGCAAATATGGAATTTGACCAGAAACCGTGGGCCATTGTTATTTATAATACGAAGTAGCTACTGGAGCTTATTTTGTTCTATATTTGATGTAGTACATTGACTAAAAGGAAATTGTATTTTATTTTTTATTCTTTTTAAGGGGTCAGCTCTTATCATTAGGGAGATATTGCATAGTCTTGGTTCAACTTGGCAAGACAGAGATTGAGCGGTGGTTTTCCAGATAAGTGGGTTTTTTAAATTAACATTTTTTCTTTAAGTAGATCCATTATTGTAAGCTGAATGTATCTTCTTAATGGCACAAGTATGAGAAGATAGATAATGCTATAGTTCACACCCCAAATCAGCATGCTAAGTAAAAAATGTAATTGTGCTGCAGAGACCCAGATCTGGATATTTACTTACTCCCCTTCGCCTGTCACAAAACTGAGTTGAAGTCTTTGAAAATTGACTGAAGAGCTCAGGCTACTCGAGAACAGCAGGATATTTGCTTTTCGGCAAATAAGTTTTGCAGAGAATTTTCGTGTACAAGTAGTGATACCACAGAATATGTTCAGTGCGGACAGAACGTGGGTAGCATGAAAATAATACTCAGAACAGCTTTACAGAAGAGCTTTCTCCAAAACTTAATTTGTAACTCTTGCAGTCTAGATAAACCTCTGCTGTTTTGGCAAGGACAGGACCAGAATCTTGATCTTGTATACATGTGTTAGCACAGAGAAGAAATAGAAATATGGCCAATTTCCTTTCCCCGTCGTTTTGGTACAACTAATCACTTTTTTCAACTAATCACTTTTAATTACACTAAAGAATGTAAACTTTAAACTTCTTAGTCCTATCAAATGCCCTTTCACGTAGACATCTTATCTTGGTTGCAATTTTCTATGATAGGAGTGTTTTCATTAAGGAACACATTCCTTGAGACACATTCCTGTCTCAAGCTAAATATTTGAAAATAGGTTTTAAAGTAATCCTGTTGGTACCGACAATATTTTAGATTTAGGAAAACCTACATCTACAAAAATAACTGAGAAATCTCATGTATGTGATTATGCTGTTTTTAAGAAGCCCTATGTGATTAATACAAGTAGAAGCTTAGCATATCCTTTAAAAAAAAGTGAAGAAATACTAAAATATGTTTTCCATCCTAAAATAGCTGCTTGGCTTCAGAAAAGGAGCACAAAATTTTAGACTTCAGGTTTTTTGTCCATTTTACCTTAGTATTTTGGTGATCAGTGTTTCTGTTGTTACAAACCTCTAATATTCAGTCTCTTATAACACATTTTAATAGCCATCAAGTGCAGGGCCCGCTTCGCTTACAGAGTACAGTGAAGCATTTGTTGGGGTTATACTCTTGAACAGAGCTACAGTAAGTCTTTAACTTTCCCAATTTCAAAACAACCTTAAAATTTGTCAGTCCTGGCCTGTGAGTGGGAGCATGGTTTGTTCTTTGAGTTATAATTTTTCTTTTAATGACAAAATACTAAGATAATACCTTGCAGAGGAGCTGGCTGCTGGTACTATCTGGGTTTCTGGAAAATACAGTGTCCTCTCTAAACAAGGTGTGGGACCTTTAAATAGAGCACGTTCCTGCATGCGTGTATGTCAGGCAGCTTGAGGCTGAGGCTGAGGTCAAATGGGGCTCCACACTCTCAGTGGCTTGTAACCACAAGGGCTGTATCATTCCCTGGCTCCTACTGTGTGTTTTCTGTGGGTCAGCCCAGCTCTGCCCCACATCACCATTGCATGGCAGCCTGATCTCAGACATTTCCTGCCTTGTGCAGGGAGAAGCTAATGGTGAAGCACTAGTGGGATTTTAGCCCTTGTGCTCACAAGTGCCTCACATCATTTTGTCCCCATCTCACGGACCGTGGCGAGGTACATGGTCTGGCCTGCCCTCAGTGGGTTGGAGAGAATAAATAATCCCCAACTGTGAGCATTCTTAGAATCTACCACAGTGCGGATCCCAAAGAAGCCAGAAGTCATTTGCTTGACCAACCGATCTGTTGGATCACCTGAACTAAGAATCTACATTTGGAAAATAGGCTATCAGCTGATTTCTGGCCATAGCAGTTTATTTTAGATTTATGTAGATTGCATAGCCCAAAGAACACCAAAATGCAATTCAGAAGGACTTTTTAAAAAGTAATTTAGGATTGGGGCACCTGGGTGGCTTAGTTAGTTGAGCGTCCAACTCATGATTTCAGCTGTGATGGGGATCTCAGGATTGCGAGATCAAGCCCTGTGCTGGGCTCCCCGTCAGTGGGGAG
This sequence comes from Lontra canadensis, assembly GCF_010015895.1. Lineage (NCBI taxonomy): Eukaryota > Metazoa > Chordata > Mammalia > Carnivora > Mustelidae > Lontra > Lontra canadensis. The sequence continues at coordinate 20,177,687 of NW_022631004.1, read as the reverse complement.
TCTGCTTGAGATTCTCTCTGCTCCTCTCCCTCTGCCCCTCCCCCTGTTCTCTCTCTCTCTCTCAAATAAATAAATAAAATCTTTTTAAAAAGTAATTTAGGATTGTTACTGAGCTGAAAAAAAAATCAAAAGGTAAGATTTAAAAACAAAACAAAAAATAAATCACTTAAAGGGAAAAGTACCTAGATTTCTCTGGGAAAAAAAATATAATTCAGCATGAGAATTTTATTTGTAATACTCATTAAAACTGGATGCCAAAATAGAAAAAGGTGGATTTTTTTTCTTCTCAATTCTAAATACCTGTACATAGGTGTATTTCTAATTATAAGCTCCCTAAAAATGAGTCAAGTATTAAGTGTATAGCCTGATTTGACCACTTAAGCACCAGCACATCATGCAATTGAGCTAATGGGACACCTGGTGGCACAGTCAGTTTAGCTTCCAACTCTTGGTTTTGGCTCAGGTATGATCTTGGGGTCCTGGGATCAAGCCCCACATTGGGCTCTGTGCTCAGGGCGGAGTCTGCTTAAGTTTCTCTCCCCGCTTCCCATGCCTTTCCTTCCCCCTTGCACATGCTCTGTCTCATTCAGTCACTCTCAAATAAATAAATCTTTAAAAATAAATAAGCTTTTGTTGTTGTTGTTTATGTATTCATGGTCCAAAATTTTAAACAACTTAAAAATATTTTTTGTGTCCCCAAAAAACATCTTTAGAGATCCAAGAGCTAGTTGTGGCTATGATGGGTCAATTTCAAGGGCTCATAGTGACACAAATAAAAACTACTCTCTAGCACCTGGAAAACCAAGGTGGAAATTTTGGCAAATGTGTCTTGTTTTTCTAACAGTTTCCTCCACCAGATTGCAAATAAATACATGTATGTTTATTCGTTATATCTAAATATTACATTTAAATATTCACTTATGCATATATATTTTTCTATGTATATACATATGTATATGTATATACATACATACATAAATACCCTTGTTGATACCCAAAATAGAGAGAAAATTGTACTCTTTGATTATTATTTGCTAACTTGATCGAAACTATATAACACCAAGACTGCAACCTTGAACGCTGATCACAGCGGGAGGAAGATGGCCAAGAAACAAATGTTAACCTATACCTTGTGTAGATGCCAGTAAAGTCACATAATGTTACTTATAGTGAGTGTATCTTCAGAAATCTGGAGACTTTTCTTCTGCCGAAACAAACAAAATGTTTGCCTTAAAGCTTTTAGATATGACATTACGTATGTGAATTTTTTATAAAAACGGTTTCCATGTCAGCTAGCTTAGTCATCATATATTTAATGTTTGGAGAGATCTTCGATAACTCTCAGGCTAAACAGTTCTCTGTAGGCGTATTAAGCTCAAATATTAACTCAAATAATGCACACTACCTGAGTTTCCCACAAACGTTCAGTCTGTTTCAAATCGACTCCCAAAGGATCTGTTGCCCGTTACTGTTCCTTGAAAAAAAATAATAGTCTGACTGGTTTATAGACATCAATATAATTTGTAATGTTGATTGAATTTTTTTATTCATAGAACACTTAAAAGGAAAACTAGATGACTATATTAAGCTGTGGAATGGCTTAGTGAAGGTATTTCGAAATGAGAGAAGAGAAGGTTTGATTCAAGCACGAAGTATTGGTGCCCAGAAGGCCAAACTTGGACAGGTAGGAAACATTGGATGTTTACCCTTTCAGCATCTTGGATTTGCTAACTAAACGATCATGTATGTTTTGAAGTACCCTTCGGATGTTGGTTTTTTTTTTTTTATTGAAATGAAAATGCTGGCTAGATTAAACAGATAACTCGTATATCAGAACAGACTCTCATGCTGATTTATATTAGCATCTAATTTTAAATTGTGAGTGATACACGATGTGCCAAATATGAGGAATGTTCTTTCACCTGCCTCTTTCTTTAAGGTTTTGATATACCTTGATGCCCACTGCGAGGTGGCCGTTAACTGGTATGCACCACTGGTAGCTCCCATTTCCAAGGACAGGTAACATTACCTTGCTTTCTTTTCTTTCCTGGGGGAACTGTAAACCTGGGCGTAGAAGGACAAATCATCTTCTCATTCTTCTGATTCCAGTTCCCCTCAACGCCTCAAGCATTGAGGAGGAGCATAAGTGCTCCTTCAGCTCGTTGTGTCCGGGGGTGGGGGCCTGCCCAGCCTTGGGGGTGACACAGACGCAGGCAGTCAGGCATTTGGGATGAAAAGCCACGGGGGTTTCACTCAAGAGTAGTCTTGTGGTCGGGTTATTGAACAGACATCCCTCTAGCTCCAGAAGCTTTCTCAAAGAGTAACATTAATTGCTCCCTCTACCCTGTGGTAACGGTTCTAAAGCCTGAAGGCGCACGCTCTGAAATTACACTTGGTTTTTTATGCCCTTTTGAATTATTACTTCAGACCAGCTGTGACACATGTCAAGGCTTCGGGTTCCTATGGAAACTCTAAGGTTTAGAAATTGACAGCTACTCCATGGAAATGTGTCAGTCGCCATTACATTTACAGAAATGTCTGAACAGTGGAAGGCAGCATCAGTCTCCTAGTTCCAGAAGCCTTTCCTGCTTTTAGTCCAGAATTCTATTTCAGAATCGAGGGGGAAAAGAAAAACATGTCCCTGTGGTGAATATGAGTCAAAGGGCGAACTTTGGGGGATTTAAGCATCAGAGGGTTTGGTGTGAAGGCCAATCATAAACATTTTTCACACGCTGTTTTAATCCTCACGGCAGCCCCGAAAGGTAGATATTATTAGCTCCATGATACTGAAGAGGATATTGAAGCCTGGAGAAATTAATTGATTTGCCCTGATTCAAGCAGCTAATAAACTATCAAACTGAGATCTCTCTAGGACACTTTACACTATTTATTTAGAAATCTGAGAATCATGAGAAGTGAAGAAAGGTAACACACCCTCCCCTCTCCAGGTGAAAACTGGCAGTCTCCAGGCACAGTGAGGAAGTGGTTTCCTGCAGGGTCTGCAGCAATCCCACATCTACCCCATAGTGACCCCCGCCCCCACTGTCCCCTGGGAATCCACCGTCTGCAGAGAATAAAGCAGCTGGCTCGAATCCAGTCCCCCCACATCAGAATTCTAAGCCCTGGAGGTTTTTCTCTTCTCTTTGGCTTCTAAGCCTCTAAAAAGCACCTTAACATGGTTATGAAAAGCTGCAGTCTCTATTTCAGGAAATGCATTTTAAAATCCTGTCTCACAAAGATGACCATTAAAACAAGCTGGGTGCAAAATTATCTTTGCAGACTTGATCCTACACCTAACTGGTCGTATAGGAGTAGCATTTTATGAAGCCCAAATACGAGGTATTTTTTGCTTTGCGTTCTCAGGCCACTACTTAAGTTCTTCAGCAGGTTTTGAGTGATTGTTTTTCTCTCTTTTTTAAAAAAAGCAGGAATACAATACTGTACCTTTTTTTTTTTTTTTTTTTTTTTTTGCTATGACAGCTGTTTATTGCAATTAAAGGAACAGGAAAAGATCCTGATGCACTAAAGGAACAGAGACAGATTTTCATAATAACTTTTTCCAAAGGAGTACAGAGAGTTGGGAGAACCACTGAGTATGTAGCCGGTATTATTTCTATACACACACACACTCACGGTCACACGCACATTCACGCTCATTCACATTTATATTCATATTCATTTTTATTTAATGGAGGAATAAGGAGGGAAAATAACAGGCAGGAAAATCTTGTAAATAATGCAAAAATTACCAGGAGAAAATTGCCTATAGGACCAAAGTAAAAATGAGAAAGCGCTATCAAGTTCAAAGACATGGCTCTTTGTCCCTGACATTTGTCAGGGAACAAGCCAAGGGAACAGTCTGCTGCATCTTTCCTTCACAAAAAAAGGGCTCCTTGACTTTTAAAAACATTCATTCAATTTTCCATTAGGTTTTAAACTCTTCTAATGCAAAAAATAATAATAATAATAATAAAAAGAGACAATATAGTTAGGCATGCTAAACTAGTCAGTTTTGGGTTCTTAAACGCTTTTTCATTTTCTGTAAATATTTCAGAACTACATGTACTGTGCCTCTAATAGATTACATAGATGGGAATGATTATTCCATTGAACCGCAGCAAGGTGGGGATGAAGATGGTTTTGCCAGAGGGGCCTGGGACTGGAGTTTACTATGGAAACGTATCCCTCTAAGCCACAAGGAAAAGGCCAAAAGAAAACATAAAACTGAACCTTATCGGTAAAGATTGCTACTTTATTTTCTAATGTGGAACGTCTATCTAAGTGCTTTTTTTTTTTCCTTCCCCATGTGCTTGTATAAATATGTGGGTCCATACATACCCTTGCATTTCATCTTTGCTGCCATCATCAACACAATACAGAACCATTTGCACTGTGCCGATTATAGATGTCATAAATGGCAACACATATGAAATTGTACCCCAAGGGGGTGGTGACGAAGATGGGTATGCCCGAGGAGCATGGGATTGGAGTATGCTCTGGAAACGGGTGCCTCTGACCCCTCGAGAGAAGAGAATGAGAAAGACAAAAACTGAACCATATCGGTAATCACTAAATCACTTACATGTTTTTCTTTTCTCCAGTTGCTGCTAACATATTAACCTCTTGCTAAGCTAAAAAATTTGTTATTAGAACTGTAGTGGCTTATGCAGATTCTGAAGAGTTTTTTTCCCTTGCATTATTTCCGAGGTTTGAATTGACATTTGCTTCTTTGTAATTGTTTTTTTCCCTAAATGCAAGCTTCATTTGTGGGGTTGGGGGGGAACTAGGGATGGGGTTATATGGCATTGGTTTCAAATAGAAGTAGAAAAAATCTTTGCCCTCCTGTCCTAGTAGAGTAGACATCAAATTGTATTCTTTTGGCCATAATTTCATTCTGTAAATTAAAAATGCATAAATCATTTCCAGTCCAAGCTTTATGTCCACTTTGATCCCTTGGCCATAGTGTTAACGATGAAAGGCAAATAGAAGAGAATTCTCGTCTTTTTCTTCTTTTTGTTTTGTATGCTAACTCATAAATAATATTTTTGTACCGGGTTAGGTCTGGTGCGTAGAAATACATGACTTTGGAAAATATTACATAGAACCCTTTATTACTTCCTTCTCAGAAGAACATTTGATTAAAAGGAAACTTTATTCCAAAGTCAGCTTTTGTCCCTTCTTATGGGACAAATAGAACAGTTTATCCTACCCTATTCTTTTGCTTGTTTAGTTGAAACATTCACTGCCTGCCTTTCAAGAGTGACTCCAAATGAAACTTTTTTGTCTTATGTTAGTATAGCTTCTAAATGTGTCTAATTTTTTCAGATCTTATGGTTCTGCTTTTGGTCTCTCTCTCCTTGTTATACTACTGATAATGTTAGAACCCTGTTTTGGGAAGTTGCTTCCAATGTCATGCAAATGCTGGCGGGATCTGGGTGGGTCATGATATTCAAATACTGAGATGGCAAACATAAGGAAATTATGGAATTTTAAGCTTTGACGCTTTCCAAATTTCCCTTTGAAGTTCTTTTTTTGAAACAGTCCAAGAATGTACTGCTTACCTACTTGATTTGACAAGAACTTCTTGGTGTACAAAATAAAGGGTAATGATTATATTTATATTTCTGCCAATTCCATGGGCTTGGCTAGTAAAGGAATTTTTTTAAGCAGGCTAGAAAAATTCATGGGGGTGTCCCTTTAAATAACTCACTGGTTTTCATGTTAAGATGAATCTTAAAATATACACTGAGATAAATAGGAATACATTTAAATATTTTATTTTTATTTATTTATTTGAGAGAGAGAGACAGAGCATGAGCGAGGAAAAGGTCAGAAGGAGAAACAGACTCCTTGTGTGGAGTTGGGAGCCCGATGTGGGACTCTATCCTAGGACTCCAGGATCATGACCTGAGCTGAAGGCAGTCGCTTAACCAACTGAGCCACCCAGGCGCCCCATAAACAGGAATACATTTAAAGATAAAAAAGGCATGATTACAATGGAGTAATTTTAAATGAATTAAATAAATGTGCCATGAAAATAACCAAGAATGCAATAGCTCTGCTTACCAAGTCAGGCAGCATACCTTAAGAGATTGGCTTCGCTTGATGTGATTTCCTTTAATATTGAAAGTATTACTTGATTTATTATTTATCTTCTCAACAAATATTTAATGAATGTTTATTATGTGCTAGAAATTGTTTCCTGGGGATAAATTTTTCAAAGATATGTTCTCTCGTGGCACTTAAAATATAAGGGGTGAGACAGAAATGAAACAGATCAGTGCACGAATAACTCTGGAATAGCAGCCGCCAAAAGCAGTGCGAAGGCAAACCACAGGGTACGTGGAGCTTAGTGGGGAGAGAACCTAATCCAGTTGGGAGGAGCCCGAAAGGCCAGGAGTTGGTCCTGTGGACAGGGAGGAAGAACTTTTCAGGAGAGCGAACAGTCAAGGTGAAACCCTGAGAGAGAGGAGTGTTTGTCGTGTTGGAGGTGCGAGCAGAGCAGTGAAGAACTCCGGAAAAAGCCTGCTGCGCATGGAGAGTAGGGAGAGAGGCTGGCATCCCTGGGCCCACACTGAGTCTGCGCTGCCCGCTGTGAGATTCGATGTGGATGAGGGCAGAATAGAAGAAGAGACAGTCAGGGGTGTCACCATAGCAGTGCAAGGGACGGGAGCTTGGTCTGGGATGGAAGCAGCAGGGACAAGATCCAGATACCTTTTCAAGGTGAAATCAGTAGGAATTAGTGACAAATTGAATGTTAGGTGTAGTGACGAAAAAGGTTCTGAGATGGAAGAATCTACTTAGGAATCAAGACGCATTAATCATTAATTGTGGGGGAGCAGGATGAAAATTTCTTCCTCTAGAGATGTGAGTGGCTTGTCCCCAGAAAGGACCCAATTCAAGATTCCATTCAGGAAGCCCCGCAGATCGCCCCTTTGCATTTCTACCTCCCAACACAGTAAATAGCTAATGTCTAATTCTCCTGTGTCGTTTCCGTGCTACATTTGCAAACTCTGAATGAACTGTGACTGTTCAGCCATGATTTACACCCTTATTTGGCATGCCCCTGAGCTATAAAATTAAAAAATGACAGACTACTTCCATGGTCTATGGTTTCACTCGTCCTAGAATGACTCATAAATCATTGTAGGAGCAGTTAGCAGACCATGGCTGTATGGCTCAGTATTTTTAGGAGTGAAAGAGAAAAAAATTCTATCTTAACTAACTCTCAAGGCTTAATTTTCAAACCAACAAGGGCACTAAGGCGCCCTCTCCTGGCAGAATGGTGCAATGCACTACTTCATAATGAACTGCAAATTGGATTTCAGATAGAAATCAGTAAATTCAATAAAGAATTATAAACAGATTGTTTTGTGAAGGCTTTGTAATTTCTTAATGTTTGGCCATTGGTGTTGTCTCTTCTGTGCATTACTTAGATTGTGTTCCAAACTGGCTGTTGTCTGTTGGTGAAGGGGTACTGGGGGTTTATCTTTAATAGTTACTGCAGTGTTTCTTCCCTTAGGTCCCCTGCCATGGCTGGCGGATTATTTGCCATTGAACGAGAGTTCTTCTTTGAACTGGGTCTGTATGATCCAGGCCTCCAGATCTGGGGTGGTGAAAACTTTGAGATCTCATACAAGGTAACATTTCATTTAAACAAATGCAGTTTTCTAAGTCGTTACCGACTTTTATGACTTTCAGATAAGGCTTGCTTCTTTGGGGGGGGGCTGTTTAATGCATTTCTCTAAATTATAAAGAACAACTAACAAAAATGCATGCCTTTGGGGAAAAAAATAGGGCAAAATGCCAACTCCCAACTTCTTATATGCTTACATGGCTCATCTCAACACTGAAGCCAGCAAACTTCAAAAATGAAAGTTCCAGGGCACCTGGGTGGCTTAGTCAAGTGTCCGTCTCTTGGTTTCAGCTCAGGTCACCATCTCGGGGTCCTGGGATCGAGCCTCATGTCAGGATCTGCACTCAGTGGGGAATCTGCTTGAGGATTCTCTCTCTCCCTCTCCCTCTGTCCCTCCTCCTGGTTGCACACACATACTCTCTCTCCCTCTCTTTCTCTGAAATAAATAAATCTTTTTTTTTAAAAATGAAAGTACCTCCTCGCCCCACTCCCCGCCTTACCCTCAGGCTTTCTGTGCCTTGAAGCCTTTTGTTATAAAAGCCCTTTAGGGAATCTGCATGTGTGGGGCCACATTTGACCATCCACTGAAACTGTTGCCATTTATCACTGTAAGACATGGTGATTCAGGACAGAAGCAGAACCCAGCCATGACTGTGTGTTCTCAGACTGACACTGGAGCTGCCTTCCTGCAGCACCCACCCTGTTGTTGAGGCAGTCCTTGGACAATAATACCGTCCATGCTCCCACCCGCCCTCCCGCTGTCCACAAGAAAAAGAACTATATCACAGTCGGAGTTAAAACAGATATTTGTCTCTTGTCTTAAATGTCCAGAGACGAAAGAAGAATAACTCATTCCCTGCTCTCAAGGAAGTTAGAGTTCGTAAGAAGAGATTAGAATTAAATTCATAATACAATAAGAAGGTAGATGGCATTCAGTTGGTGTGATTAAGAAACAGCATCATCCTGGAGGGAGGACTTAAGGCAGACGAGGAAGGTGGGCATGATACCGATAGGCAGAGATAAAGGGAGGGGAAGGAGACCCCAGGGCCGGTAGACTGGGTTAGCAGGTACAAAGGTGGGAACAAGAATACGTTCAGCAAACTGTGAGAGCACAGTTTAGCATAATCTGATGGCCTGAGTAAGAAAGACATCCAAGAAGGGGAAGTGGACACATACGTTGGGATTGTATAGAGGAGGCACTCCGATGCTGAACCAAGAGATTTTTACAGGATTTGATAAGCCGGGGGCAACCGATCGAAGATGCTAAGCAAGGGAATAACATGACCCAGAGCCGCCCTTCAGCTAGAATAATCTTACTATAAATAAGGATAGCATAGAGTGGAGAGAAGCAGGAAGTGAAGAAACCAATTTGGAGGTTATTATAATAATCACCCAGGTGGGAAATCCATTAGCCTTGGAAATGGCGAGTGATACCAGGAATGAAGAATGTGTGACTTTGCAAGGTTACACTGGGCGAAGGTTGTTTAAAGCTGTAAGTACACAAGGGGCCCTGAGGAGTGGAATATTATTGCATCCCATACTGCCTTGTTTGGTATCATAGGAGTTTGAAAACACATTATTTTAGGATTCGTTTCGTCTATGAATTCCCCATGGACACTGTATCTAATTTAGATTTTACATTTACATTTATAAGACAAATTTTCAAGTATAATTTATTTTGATATATGAAACAACTTCCACATGTGTTTTCCCCTGATAGATATGGCAGTGTGGCGGCAAATTGCTGTTTGTCCCCTGCTCTCGCGTTGGACACATCTACCGTCTCGAGGGCTGGCAAGGGAATCCTCCGCCCATTTATGTCGGCTCTTCTCCAACTCTGAAGGTGAGTCTTTGGATACCAGGAGAGTAGCCTGGGGAGCTCTGTACCACACGCCCCTCCATCGATAGTCCACACATCGAAATCATTTCAATGGCAGCTCACGGAGTGCGATAAATCATTGAAGCAGTCAACGCTGGTTCTCCCTTCTAGCTTAAGCTGGACTTACTCATGAAACACCTTATTATTTTTGTTTTGTTTTGTTTTTATTTGAAGTAGAGCTGACATACAATATTATAGTTGTTAGATTACAGGTGTACACAGGTATTCAACATGTATATACGTTGGGAGGTGATCACAATAAATCTCGCTACCATCCGTCACCATTGAAGCTGTTACAGTGTTATTAACTCTGGTCCCTATGCTGTGCATTGCCTCCCCTTCCCGCGTGTCAGCCATCTGCCCGCTTTGCTTTGTTTGCTTGTTTGTTTGTTTTGTCTTTTAGATTCCACATAGAAGTGAAATCATACGGTATTTGTCTTTCTCTGCCTTACTTATTTCACTTACCTTAATACCAGCCTTGTTGTCCATCTGGGTCCATCCATGTTCTAACAAATGGCAAGATTTCATTCTTTTTTATGACTGAGTAAAATTGCACTGTGTATATGTGTGTGTGTGTGTGTGTGTGTGTGTGTGTGTGTGTATGTGAGTGTGTATATATTTATATATCCCACATCTTCTTTATCTATCAGTATTATCAATGGACACTTAAGTTGCTTCCATAGCTTGGCTGTTGTGATTGTAAATTGTATTATAACTAATGCTGCAGTGAACATAGGGACACATATATCTTTTTGAATTAGTGTTTTTGTACTCTTTGGGTAAATACTCAGAAGTAGAATTCCTAGGTTGTAGGGTAGTTCTGTTTTTAATTTTTTGAGGAATCGCCATACTGTTTTCCATAGTGGCTGCACCAATTTTCTCAAAAGCAGCACACAAGGGTTCCTTTTTCCTCTTATCTTCACCAACACTTATTTCTTATTGTTTTGACAATAGCCATTCTGACAGGTGTGAGGTGATATCTCCTTGTTGTTTTGATTTGTGTTTCACTCATGATTAGTGAGGTTAAGTAGCTTTTCATGTATCTGTTTGCTATGTGTCTTTCTTCTTTGGAGAAATGTCCATTCAGGTCATCTGCCCATTATTTGATTGTTTTTTTGCATTTTTATACTGAGTCATGTGAGTTCTTTATCATTTTGGATATTAATTCCTGTCTGGTTGGATCATTTGCAAATATCCTCCCATTCAGAAGGATGCCTTTTCATTTTGTTGATGGTTTCCTTCACTATACAAAAGCTTTTTAGTTTGATGTAGACCCATGTGTTTATTTTTCTTTTGTTGTACTTGCCTGAGGAGATAGATCCAAAAAAATGTTGTTCAAGAGCTTACTTCCTATGTTTTCTTAGGAGTTTTATGGTTTCAGGTCTTATGTTTAAGTCTTTAGTCCATTTTGAGTTTATTTTGTATAATGGTTAATAAGAAAGTGGTCTAGTTTTATTCTTTTGCAAGAGGCTGTCCAGTTTTCCCAAAATTTATTGAGGAAACTGCCTTTTCCCCTTGGCTTCATTTGTCAAAGATTAATTAACCACATAAGCTTGGGTTTATTTCTGGACTGTCTATTTTGTTCCATTGAGGTATGTATCTGTTTTTGTGCCAGTACCATACTGTTTTGATTACTATAACTTTGTGGTATAATTTCAAATCAGGGAGCATGATACCTCCAGGTTTGTTCTTCTTTCTCAAGATTGCTTTGGCTATTCAGGGTCTTTTGTGGTTCCACACAATTTTTTGGATTATTTGTTCTCATTCTATAAAAAATACTATTGGTATTTTGATAGATATTGCACTGAGTCTGTAAATTGCTTTGGGTAGTATGGACATTTTAATAATATTGATTTTTCCAGTCCATGAATGTGGTATGTCTTTCCATTTTTTTATGTGTTATCTTCAATTTCTTTCATCAGTGTCTTATAGTTTTTGGAGTATGGGTCTTTTGCCTCCTTAGTTGAATTTATTTCTCGATTTTTTTGATGCAATTATAAATGGACTATTTTCTTAATTTCTTTTTCTGATAGCTTATTATTAGTATATAGAAATACAACAGACTTATGTATATTAATTTTGTATCCTACAACTTTACCAAATTCATTTATTAGTTCTAATAGCTTTTTGGGTAGAGTCTTTAGGGTTTTCCATGTAAAGTGTCATGTCTCTGCAAAAAGTGACCGTTTTACTTCTTCTTTCCCAATTTGAATGCTTTTTATTTCTCTTCTTGTCTGATTGCCATGGCTAGGACTTCCAACACTAAGTTGAATAAAAGTGGCAAGAGTGGGCATCCTTGTTCCAGATATTAGATGGAAATCTTTTGGCTTTTCATCATTGAGTATGATGTTAGCTCATGGGCTTGTCATACATAGCCTCCATTATGTTGAAGTACGTTCCCTCTGTATTCACTTTGTTGAGAATTTTTATCATAAATAGATCTTGACTTTCATCAAATGCTCTTTCTGCATCCATTGAGAAAGTTACATGATTTTTATTATTGTTTTTATTAAAGTGGTGTATCAGGTTGATTGATTTGTGAACATTGAACCATCCTTTCATCCCTGAAATAATCCCAGTTGATCATGGTGTATAATCCTTTCAGTGTATAGTTGAATTCACCTTACTGATATTCTGTTGAAGATTTTTTGCATCTGTGTTTATCAGGGATCTTACTATTTTTTAAGATTATTCTTTGTATCCTATTCTGATTAAGATTTTTATATTGAATGTTCTCCATGAGACGACATCTCAGAAAAATAAAAACAAAAAACAAAAACCCTGCCACTCTGTCAGAAAATAGTTGAAAGGAAAATGTCAGCTTCTACTATTTTCACACAAATAAAATATTATTTTTGTTTGTTCTAAAATAATTAATCCTACTAGGAGTTTGTGCAGTAAACAAAATCAGATTTTTGAACAATGCTTGCAAAAGATTAATGTCTTTTTTCTCTCAAACCAGGAATAAAGCAGAAAAGCTTCACACAGAGGCCAAATATCCCACTGCTAGGAAGATGAAGTCCTCTATTCTTGACCAAGCAACTTTGAAGTTTCTCTAGTTGGGCTGCTTTCATAAATTCTAAGTGCATAGGAGTCTGATTCCCTTCATTTTCTGGAGCCCTTAAACCAAGTCAAAAGCAGAAGGAAGTTTATTATTGGCTGTAGATGCAACTTGGAACAGTTCCTTAAAGGGAAGTAGATAATAGAAGCAGAGATGGAAAGGTCTTAAGGAATGAACACAGCTTTCTAACTAGCCAGTTTATCATAGAAATGGCCAAATGGAGCCCCAGCTACCAGAGGAGATGAGACTAAAATATCCCCAATAAGACAAAGAGTACCAAATTAACACCAGGGCTCACTAGCATTGCAGGAAAAGAACCTGCCCTTGGAGCTGGACTCATAATCCCAAGGAATTAATGGAAAGTCACATTGATTCATGAAGGCCTGTGCTACAAGGAACAGGAAAAGTGATGAGAGGGAAATCTTTATCCACTCTAAAAGTTAACTGTACATATCGGGAAAACGACCCGATAAATGTAACATTCCGTTTACACTCCGTGAGTGCCTAGAATGTGCCAGGCCCTTTTTCCCTCCATCATCCGCTTCAGCCACAGTGTGCCAGTGGCTTACGTCTGTTCATCCAGCTCGTCTGTCATCTCTGAGCTGCTGACTTTGATAGGCAATTGTCTCCTAGAATTAACTTCTTAGATGTCCCTCAGGCATTTCAGACTCAATATAGTCAAAGCTGAACATTTTAACTTTTTCGCAAAAGCAATCCTTTTCCTGCATCCTCTGTTTGCCCGTGAATGAAACTTTGAGGGGGATGTTAGTGTAATCTTCCTCCCTTCCCTCCATCTTACCGAGCCCTGAGGATTCTGCCTCAGACATATCTCTGAAATCCTTCCTTTCTATGCTTTGCACAGGTCCTCGAATCCCATGGATATTAAATAGCCCCCTACTTGGTTCTCTGCCATCAGCCACAACCCCCTTCGGTCCACCCCCCACTCACCACCAGTGTCACTCCCCTGAACATTAAATCCGATGTCTGTACCTGCTTAAAACCTTTTGATGGCTCTCAGCTAAAGGATAAAATTCAAAGTCCTTAAAAAAGAATGATAATAATAATAACTGACACTTTTTAAGTGCTCAGTGTACACCAGACCCTAAATGCTTTTCAATTTTCACAAAGCACGACAAGCTATGGTGTGAAAAACTACTTGCAGGATTCCAAATACACCATGATAAGTCACACTTCTTTTGGGTTTCTCTTTACCCTGAATACCATTCCCACATAATGAACCACTCCTTCAAGGCTGAGCTGTCCCTTGCTCCTCCAAGCTGCCCCTCTAGCCTTCTTCTTCCCAAACAATGAAATGCCCCTTCTTTGCATCACTGTGACCATATGTGTGTGCCCTGAATTCTTCCCTTGCATTCATATCTAGAAGACATGGGCTGTATTCAATTTTGGGTGACTTTGCAAAAGTTAAGACAATTTAGCAGTAACATTATGTGTTATGTTACAATACTACCACATACAACGTTCTTGGAATCCAGGAGCTTTTGGCAACAGCACGTCTATGTTCACCCTGTGGTAGTCATAGCCTAGGACAATCTTAATCTGAACACAAGGTGTTTTCCTTTTTTTTTAAATTTAAATTTAAATTTAAATTCAATTAGCCAACATCAAATATGCCATAGCACAAGCTGTTTTCTACTCCTGATGTAAAACAGGGCTCAGCAACAATGGCCTTTAGACCAGATCCAGCCCTTTTTAGTAAATAAAGTAATAGGGAAGCACCAGCACTCCCATCTGTCTGCATGTTGTGTAAACTACCTTCTCGTGACAACAGCAGAGCTCAGTAGTTGCTGCAGAGACTGTGTGGCCCACTGTTGCCAAAGATCCTTACCCTCTGGCCTTTTATAGAGAAAATGTGCTGATGAACGATGTTGGAGACCAAGGGATTAGATTGAGTATGTATTCCATCTGTCATAATACTCACGCCCACGTGCATTCATTCCATTAAACCTTACAAGATAGGTCTTTGTCAGTTATCACATCAGCTTGTTTTATTGTTCCTTAAATTCTGTTCCTCAAAGTGCATCAGTTGGGGAAACTAGCCGGTTAATTCTGGGTGATAGCAAAATGGTTCTATTATAGTCATACCGTGACCCCAAAAAGCCACTTACCAAAAAAAAAAAAAAAATGTTTTATTCAACACAGCTATTGTTTTTTGTGATGGTTTCTGAAATGAGCCTTTTCCCTACACATGCTAGTAGTGTGGTTCTAGTGGAAAGAGATCATTCTGGGTGAAGGAGCATCTCTGTCCAGAAGCCCTCTCCTAAACCCTCTCTGAACTTGACCTTCTTCCTCTAGTAGGTGGACAGAACATACGATCTTAGAATATATGATTTTTACAGCTCGGTGATGTCAGATTCTGTGTCCGTCACTTCTTAGTTGAACGTTTATGACATTTTATCTTTAGCAATTGACATATTCAGGTCGTTAACTGACTTGCATTTGTTTAATTAAATATCAGGTCCTATCAAAATGAGTTTGTTATATGTTGGTCATATTCCGTGTGTCTAAGATGGCTGCATTGCGATATTTTTCTTTTTCTTAATGTTGTCTTCTTTTTCACAGAATTATGTTAGAGTTGTAGAAGTTTGGTGGGATGAATACAAAGACTACTTCTATGCTAGTCGTCCTGAATCAAAGGCCTTACCATATGGAGATATATCTGAGCTGAAAAAATTTCGGGAAGATCACAACTGCAAAAGTTTCAAATGGTTCATGGAAGAAATAGCTTATGACATAACTTCACACTACCCTTTGCCACCCAAAAATGTCGAATGGGGAGAAGTAAGTACTGGCAGGTATTCCGATCTCAAAATGTTTGGAGACTGAGTTTAGGAGAAGGCAGAAGGAGATGGAAATATGTGAGTGAAAGGAAAGAATTCTTGGAGTAAAGTTTCTCCTCTACCTTTCCACCAGACCATGACACCTCCCTTGACACCCTGACCCCTGGCCCAACCACTGTGTCCCCTGCTCTCAGCTCTTGGACTTACGGCTCTCCATCCTGGAATGCCGTACACTCCCTGCAGCCCTCCTGCCCCTTCCCTGCCTCTCCTTCCCAAGTCCTTTTCCTGACTAAGTCTAACTTTTCTTGTTGCTCTCAATTTAGAGAGTACCAGTTCTAAAAAGCCTTTCTTATTCTTCCTCAATCCATCAGAAAGACTGAGTTCTTGATCTTTCCATGGGTTCTCGTAACACTCAAAATTGCCTATCTCTCAGCTAGTCTTCATGTTCAGGACCTGGTTCACCATATGTCCCAGTGTGACTAATTAGAGACCCTCATATACAATAGGCACACAAACAGTGCTTGTCAAATGAATGAATGAATTAATGATAACTGAAAACAAGTAAAGTAGGCCAAGGCATTGATGGGTGTTGTCATTTGTTTTTTCAGACTTCCCTTTGTAAACTCATTTCTGATTTTATGCACCCATGAGCCTTCATGCTGCTACCTCATGGGTGTATTAAATGTGCCATGAACTTTTAAACCTGGGTACTGTTGCTTAGGTACATATTCAGCAACTACTGGTCAAGGGCCTGCTATGTCCAGGTCACCCTCCTATACATGAAATAAGACAGGCAGGCCCTTTTCATCAGGGAAAGGCTCTCCCCTTGGGTTAGTGGGGGAAAGAGACAACAACAGGGAAGATGAGGAAGGTAATGGCAGATGGTGGTGAGGCCTACAAAGGAAATAAACAGGTGATGTTCAGGAGGATGGAGGGACAGATTATGGAAGACTTCTTGGAAGAGGTGACATTTAATCTGAGAGGTCAGTGATACACCAGAGAGCCAGGAGAGAATGTTCCAAGTAAGGAAAATGGTGAGGTTAGAGGCTCTGAGGAAGTGCTTTGCCTCTGTGATATTCAGAAGAGAGGAGATTAATGAGGAGGGAGACCTTTATCCTGTGGGGGTAGGAAGCCATGAGAGGGTTTTAAGGAGGTAACAGAAATTGATTTAAGCTTTGCTTTTTAATCACCCTGCTGTGAGGGTTTAGAGTAGAAACAGGGATGCCAGTTAGGAAGCCTGGTAGGGTAGTTCCGGTGGGAAGCGATGGTAGCGGAGACCAGGAAGTCAAAAATGGAATGGAGGCGAGCAGACCAATGTGAGATAAGTATTTTATCTGGAGGCAGGTTGCTGATGGATGGGGATGTGAAGGATATGGGCCAAGATGACTAGTTTTGTTTTTTCTCTGAGTAGCCGCTGAGGTGGCAGCTGAGATGGGGAGGCTGGTGGAGGGGAAGTGGGGGAAGGGTTGGGAATGGCAAGTTCTTTATTGGCGTTCTGGTCGGGTGACGCGCCTGGACGTCAGACAGCCAGGTGTAGCCGGGAAACTGAAGGCCAGAAGAGAGTGATGTACATTCGGAGCCATCGGCAGTAGATTGTTTCATGACATGGAGTGAACTCACATAGGGAGAAAATAGAGATAGATAAAAGAAGTTGGGATCCAGCCCTGAGGGATTCCAGCACATAGAGTTTGGAAATAAAAGAAGCCAAAACTTATGCTGTTCACCTCTTGGTTTAATCCCCACCCCGCCCCCTGCCACCGTACTCTGTGTTCTATTATAGCAAACTAGGTTTGACTCCCAGCTAGACCGTGAGCCCCTGGAAGTCCAGACCAGATTTCGGTTCTCTTTTAATCTCCAAGAACACCTGATTAATGTAGTGCCTTTTTCATAAAAGGAATGAGTCCTCTTGGTGATCTCGTTGGGTCTCCTGACTTTGAAACCATCTATATGCTGATGACTCTGGCTTTCTATCTCTAGCCCAAATCTCTCTCCTGGAGCCCAGACAAGTCCTTCCAACATGCTACTTGCAGTCTCCAGCAGATTATCTAACAGTCACTTCAAACTCAATGTATTCAAAACTGAACTCCTTATGTTCCCTCCCCAGCCTGTCTTTGCTGATTGCTCAGGACAAAACTTTGGCTTCTCCTTTGAATCCTCTTCTCTCATACATCACATCCAGTTACCAAATCTGAGCCTTTCTTACTGTGCTTTAAGCCACTACATCTCTGAGATTAACTTTGCCTTCGTGTGGCCTGTTCTCAGCCAGCAGGCAGAGTGCTCTTTTGAAAATGTGAGTCAGGTCACGGAGCTCTTCTGTTAGAAACCTGCAGTGGAGTGAAGGCAGAGGCCCTCCTAGTGGGCTCGAGGCCAATATGCAGTCTGACCCCACTGTTCTCTGGCCTCTCCTGCTGCTACTCTCCCCACTCCGTGTCAGCCCCACCGCCATCCTTCCTGGTGTTCAGTCGGGGCAGGCATGCACCTGCCTTTGCTGTTCCCTCTGCCCAAAAGCAAAGCCCGCCTCTTCACGCAGGCCTGACGTTTATACAGTTGACCCTTGAACAACACGGGTTTGAACTGCCCAGGTCCACTTACACACGCATTTTTTTTTTTAAATATAGGGAATGTATTTTTTCTTCCTTATGATTTTTTCTTTCTTTTCTTTTCTTTTCTTTTCTTTTCTTTTCTTTTCTCTTTTCTTTTCATTTCTTTTCTTTTCTTTTTTTAAGATTTTATTTGAGAGAGAGAGCATGGGCAGGAGTGGGGCCTGGGGGGAAGAGCAGAGGGAGAGGGAAAAGCAGACTCCCTGCTGAGCAGGGTCCCTAATGCGGGGCCCCATCCCAGGACTCTGGGATCATGACCTGAGCCGAAGGCAGACCCTTAGCCAACTGAACCACCCAGGCGCCCCTCTTCCTTATGATTTTCTTAACATTTTTCTTTTCTCTTGCTGGCTTTATTGTAAGAATACAGTATATAATACGTATAATATGCAGAGTATGTGTTAAGTGGCTGTTTGTTACTGGTAAGGCTTCCAGTCAACAGTAGGCTGTTAGTAGTGAAGTTTTGGGGAAATCAAAAGCTATATATACACAGGTTTTTGACTGTGTGGGAGGTTGTCTCCCCTAATCCCTGCATTGTTCAAGGGTCAATTGTATATCCGCTCAAGACTGCTCAGATGTTACCTTCTCAGTGAGAATCTGCCCTGCTGTCCCCTAACCCTCTCAGCCCCCACCTTGAACTTGCTCTTCTTTTTCTTTTCTCCATGGCACTTACCACTTCCAAACATGTTTGTTATGTTTTCTGCTTATTTTCTGTCTTTCCCTCCCTAGAATGTAAACTCGCTGGGGCAAGGATCTTTTATCCATTTTGTTCCGTGGTGTAACAGAGCCTTACAACATGCCTGACACAGTATTTACTCACCAAATATTTGATGAACAAATAAAGTCATGAGTGAATAGGTGGAATTTTCTGTTCTCCCTTTATAAGCCACCCCTAAATATATCCTCACTTTAAGCTCTGTCCCCGCTCTGGCCCCTATACGTTAAGCCTCACTTCTCAGTGTTTCCTTGCACATTGCAGGGAACCCCTACCAGTTTGAGCCCCATGTCTCCCTGGGGACAGTCTTCAGCGTCCCTCCAAGCAGGGCAAGAGGCTCCTTTCTCCACATGCCTGTCCCTCCATCCTGCTGGACGCCACAGACACAAGGGCCCCAGCCCGTGACTTGATTCTCATTGTATCTTCTAAAGCACTAATCATTGTAGGTGCTCAATCAATATTTGCTGACCAAATGAAAGGATAAACATTTTATCCAAATCCTGTAAAAGTCATAATTGCAATAAAAATATATAGTATTTCCAGAGAAGGGAAAAGGTGAGTTTTATACAAAATGGGCATTCCAAAGATGAAACCCTGTGGTTGCTTCTCACCTACATCATTCATGCTCAGAGAAAAATCTCACTGCCTGGCCCATCTGCCGTGACTTTTGCCTCCTGAGCCTCTTGGAGACATCCGCCCAAATTGTCGCACAGCCATTTCAAGGAGTTCTCTTTTGTCCTTAATTCTGGTCTAGACGTCTAGGGCCAGTGCTCTGTTTGCTTCTCATCCACATGAATTCTCATGAACCTGGCATTGTATTTCATGGTATCTTTTTATTTTTTTCTTCTGTGGTATTTTATCAAAATCTACGGACTAGTGCCCTCGGTTGGAGTAATAAGCCCATTCCAGTGTGGGCTTCAAAAGACTGTAAATGATTTCAGAGGTGACTGGTATTCCCTGAGCTACTCCAAGACAGACAAGACCGTCATCACCTAACATTACACACCCAGATTTCCACTGTGAACTGCAGTATTTAACATGAAACTCTCTTAACCTGATGCTAGAGCTCACTGAAACTCAACTGTTGCCCGCTTTTTGGTTCTTTGTTCATTTTTGTAGATCAGAGGCCTTGAGACTGTTTACTGCATTGATAGCATGGGAAAGACAAACGGAGGCTTTGTTGAACTAGGGCCCTGCCACAGGATGGGAGGGAATCAGGTAAATAACCATACTTGGCATGTTTTCATATTTGGCTGCATTGTGGCAGCTAGTCTTACTGATCATGGGGTTTCATTTACTTTTTAAATTGATAATTTTGTTTGGGTAAAATTAAACATTCTGTGAAAAAACTGACAGTGTTAAAGCATTTACTTAGATGAAGGGGATGAGAACGGTTTTGAGTTTTCACACAAGCAATCCGAATCTAGAATTTATGTCTGATATAAGAGATTAGAATATATTCCTATGTGAGAATCTAGCCATGTAAGCCTAGCTCTGTAGTAATTTTATTTGTAAATTGTGTTCAGTATTCCACATTTCCCCCTAATAAATTAGCTAGGGTGTTACTGCCAGTAAGGGAACATTTCACTAATATATTTTCTTACTTCCTTATGTGGGTATTGTTCTTGCCTCTAATTTAGATTGTCAGACATCATCTGTTTCCACTTTTTCATCTGTTCACACTGTTAGTGCATAAGAAATATGTGTTGATGACCCATTCTGTGCCTAAAAGGCTAAAGAACACAATCCTTAAAGAGTTAGCAGGAGTCTTCACTAATATCAAAATGAATATAGTTTCTATCTTCGGACATAGAACTTTGAACATACAGAAAAATTATGGAAAAATAAAGTCATTGAGTTTATGAGTTAAGTTTCTTTTTTTCTTTTTTTAAATAATGCAGATCAGCAGAGAAGGTGCCTTGATACTTTCTTTTTTTTTAATAGCTTTTTCGAATCAATGAAGCTAATCAACTCATGCAGTATGACCAGTGTTTGACAAAAGGGCCTGATGGATCCAAAGTTATGATTACACACTGTAATCTAAATGAATTCAAGGAATGGCAGTACTTCAAGGTATTAAGCATTTCAATATTTCGGTTGTGCATTATTGTAAAATAATATTATTTGCTATTTCACTTTAATAATACCTACCATCTGGAATTAAGATCTATAAATCTTAAAATATATATGTGTGTATGTTTATATACATATATATATATATATATATCAAGTTTCAATATGTAATAAATTGCATTTATAGTTCATGTTGTCCAGCAGGTGGAGCTATAGACAAACAAATAACACTTAGAAGTCTGGGTCTTCACAACTTCTTACTAACAATGGGAGAAATACTGCTTTAAAAGTCATGTTTAGTTATTTACTTGACACCACAGGAACGGGTGTTTGTTTGTTTGTTTTTCCCCCAGATGTGGATCTTCCAGGTTCTTTGCCAAATTGAAGATCCCAACATATTAATGTATTTATGTATAATTTTCTGTGTCTAGACTTGACTAAATCAATTTATTGTGAAACACGAAGTTGGGAAAGCTGCCCCAAACTGAAAGGACTTGGCAGTCCTCCCCTTTATTTATGCATCTAGTGGTCATGATCATACCATGTCTGTCATGCCAGCACTTACTTGCTATGTAGTGACATTGTTATGACCCAGCTTAATATTCCCGGTTATCATCATTCACAGATAATTACTATCAAGTGGTATGTGTCAGTTGCCAATCTTTTTCCTGTAACAAGTTAGAAAGGAGAAGGTTATCATAAACCTTGAAGAACAGAGCCTTTGTTTCTACAAAGAAAGATGAGTAATAGCAATAAATGATGGGCTCAGTGAGAACAGTATTAGTAACTAAAAATATTAAAAGAAGGCTAAGGCAGACCAGAAACTACCATCCAGAAGTAGTTTAATGGACAAAAAATGGAATATACATATTTTAGCTATTTTAAAGGCCATAGCATTGCATATGCATTTGTGCATCAGACATTACTAAATATTCCTTGGGGCCCGATGACGTGCTAACTTCAAAAAGAAGCCAAAGCACATTATACTCTAATGGCAGAAAAGAAAAAACTGCAGAAATGAAAGTAAGTAAAATGCAATAGGTTAACAAAGGATCAATTAATAGGAGGAATTGCTTATCATGAGTTTCATAGAGGAAGTATCATCGTACCAGATCTTGAGATAGAAAAAGGCTTTTTGTAGAGGGTAAATAAGAAAACTGGAGGAACAAAGGCATGGAGTAAAAGTGTGTAGTAGAGTCTAGGACTCTTGTTGAGTTTGGTGTCCTTAAGTTGTAGTCCACGTGGAAGAACATTGAACTTCATTTTGCAAGTGAGGAACCCAGTGAGAGGGAACAGTAGATACTTCAGGAAAATAACTCCAGGAATATTGTGAAATACGGACTGATGAGCAGATCAGTTCAGTCTGCAGTTCTCAGACTTCCAGTCTCTAGATTCTCTCTGCACTCTTGAAAATTACTGAGAACCTCCCCACAACGACAGATTTTGTTTATCTAGGTCATAGCTAAAAATATTTTCTGAGTTGCAAATTAAACCTGAGAAGTTTTGTAAGCATGTATTTGTATTGTTTTATATTTGTATTTATATATTAATTCATGTTAAAAGTTAATGATAACCCTACCACATGTTAATAAAAATAACATTTTGAATAACAAATTACTATTTTTCAAAAAAAGTGAGAAGAATGGCATTGTTTCATGATTTTTCAAATCCCTTTAAATGCCTGGTTTAATGGAAGACAGTTGGATTCTCATACTGCTTCTGCATTCAATTTGATGTGATATGTTGTTTTAGTTGAAGTATATGAGGAAAATCTAGCCTCAAACATGTAGTTAGAAAAGAGAGGATTAATTTAATAGCCTTTTCAGATAATTGTATTCTTCTTTGATGCTACACCACAGCTAAGTAAATGGTAGTTTCTTAAAAGTTATTTGCAGTGTAGAATCTGAAACCGTATCAGTAAGCATTTGGTCCTATGTTACATTAAAATCCATTGGTCTGTCTTATACTCTGAAAGGATCTTTTACTCATGTCTGCTTTTGTAACATCATGCATTGGTTGTTTGGAAAATATTGGCTCACTCAGTGATGTAGGTCTTCCAAATGTTGACACATTTCATTAAACAGTGTCCAAAAATCACAAATATAAGCACTGATTCCATGGTAAAGCTGTCAGGTTCATGGTGGTGGGTACAAGTTTTCCACCACTCTAGTTTTTGCTTGAAAAGTCAGATTCTATCTATCAGTGGCAACAAGTACTGTCAGATTATCATTGCTGGTTTCTTAAGTGACGGACTTACTTCATTTTCTAGAAAAAGTCTGCCCAGTCCCAAGCTGGAATAATCATAGTTTGTCTAGAGTTGTCCTTTGAAGTGCAAATGACATTACTTGAAAAAAGCAGCTAGTTGGACTCTCAGGTCAAACAAATGTACACGTGCTTTCCTTCTGGATAACCACTGTACTTCACTATATGGAAGTGCTTTATCCATACTATCCATCTCATCTCAGAATATTTTTAAAAGGGTAGAGACGCCTGAATGGCTCAGTTGATTAAGTGTCTGGTCTTGGTTTCAGCTCAAGTCATGATCTCATGGGTTGTTGGACCAAGCCCCACATAGGGCTCCACATTCAGCAGGGAGTTGGGAGAGTCCCTCTGCCCTCCCACCCCCAACCCCGCACTTGCACACTGTTTCTTGCCCTCTCTCTCTCCGTCTCTAAAATAAGTAAATCTTTCAGAAAAAAGTATACTCAAGGGTCAAGACTTAATAAAACCAGTAAGTTTTATGGTTTCATCACAGACACCTTTAAGTAGAACCAGTGTTTTCTTTTTTAGCTGTGGGTGTATGGCCATGAATACTGAGACTGCACACTTACATCACTGCTTGCTTTATGCAAAGGCCCCAGCATTTTGACCTTCCATTGCTTTTGCACCATCAGTATAAAGGCCCATGCAATGAAAAAGGCAAATGGGATCTTTGTATTATTACAAGGTAGTTTTGGCCTTACAGACCCAATCTTAGGTAGTCTGAGGGCTACAGTATGAGAAGCCCTGAGCTTATTGAAGAAATCTACAACAGAGGACAAGCGCTAAACTAAGGTACATGCAGTGGGTCTGGGAAAGGATTCAGATCAGAGACATTGCAAATAATCAGTCCTCAGTGATTGCGACAGTTTGAAGGAAGGAAGGAAAGTGTAGCATCAAAGGCCTCTGTCCTGAGCCCTGGAAGGATGGTACTGCCGTTAGCCAGGATGGGAACTGAAGAAGTAGGTTTGGAGGGGAAGACAATGAGTTGAAGTTTGTATACCATTGAATTTGTATGTTGTGACTTAACAATAAAGGGACTTAGAAGACTGACAATTGTGAAAAATCCAAAGTCTGAGGTATGGTTGGTTTAAGCCTGTCCGATTTGCTGGAATTCTCTTCTTGCGAAAGCCAGATAATGACTTCGAATGTCAGTGATACCAAAAGAAGTACAAATTTCAAGTTCCCTTGTCCTCTGTTTTCCAGAGCCTGTACAGATTTACTCACATTCCTTCAGGAAAGTGCTTAGATCGTTCAGACGTCCTCCACCAAGTGTTCATCTCCGACTGCGACTCCAGTAAAATGACTCAAAAGTGGGAAATGAACAACATCCATAGTGTTTAGAAAGAATGAAAGAAACCAATAACCTACCTACTGACACATAAACTTATCTAGGACTGAAAACCGCCTGATACCTGCTGCAACTATTGTTAACTCTGTACAGTTCCAAACCCAGAACCTCCTGATCAGTTTGAAGGACGTTGATAAACTGTGATTTTACAATGACATTATCATCTGCAGTTACTGTTTACAAAACTGCTTTTACCTTAAACTTTGTAGATGTTTACATCTTTTTTTGTTTTGTTTCAAGATGATGTTGGTAATTTGTGCATTTAGCTCTGTTTTATTTAAAACAGAGTTAAAAGCATCATTGTCTTCTTTGGGATTACACTCAGGGGTCTGAAAGGCAGTTTGATTTTTTTTTTTTTTTAAACACACTTGAAAACAAGGTTGGAGTAACCAGACTTTCATATATAACTTGGTGATTATCAACCTATTGTGTCTTTATTTAATTTTACATCTTTATGAAGCACTGCCACAGGTTCTTAGCCAAGGTGGCCTTCCTTCACAGTCATGCTGCTTTATTGAAAGGTGAATTTCAACACATTTAGTGCCTCTTTCATTTCTCAGTATATATTTCAAGAGCTTTTGATGAAATTTATAGGATGGTAATGATGGAATTGTCATCTGGATGAGGAATACTTTCACTACTCAAAAATGAATTTATGTGCTACCATTTGCTCTGAAATGGAATGGTGTATGGTTTGAAAAAGAAAAGACAGTATAGAAAATCCATGGCTATTTCATAGGGTTGAAGATTGTATGACATTAACTCCCTCACTCCCTGGCATGCCCAAAGTTCTCCGCTGATCGTGACTCCGAAGATAACAGAGGGGGTCTAACAACTAGGGAAAAGTTGTCCACTGACATCTGGTATTCACTTTTCCCCAATACCTATCACTACAGAAAATTCTCAGTTTTGAAACCCTGAAGTGTGGGAGTAACAAAAACAACAAAATACCACTGTCAACACATCCAGGGCTCATTCTGACCATGGTAAGAATTTCCAAGTCCTTGTTAGACTAAGCCTTACAAAACCCATGTGCTTTACAACCCTAAGCTGTGGAACCCGGAAGCCAAGAGTGAATGGATGTTTCATGTATGTCTTCATCCAAATGAAATCCCCTGCACATTGTTTTAAATTAAAAAAAAAAAAAAGGCTATTTAAAAATACAGTTCATTAACAAATATGAACTTCTGTTAGGTTAGGTGTTAGTTCTCTAGTGTTTCTTTTTTGTTTTGTTTTGTTTTGTTTTAGGAAGCATATTTCTATTAGTATTTTTCCAGTGAAAAGAAGACGTGTTTGGATTTAACATTTATTAAGATGGTACCTACTATAGGAAAACCAAATAGTGCAAATAGTCAATTAAATTCTAATTTCTAAATAAGAGTCTTTTGTTACCCAAAAGATTAAAATGCTACACTGAGTGGAAAAAAAAAGAAAAAGAAAAAAAGAAAAAACTGATGAAGTGGGGAATGGCAAGTAAATGATGCATTTTTGATCCTGTAATCATGATATCATTACAATGAAAGGAATTTCACAAACTACTGCCAGAGGGAACTATTTTTAATTAAAGCTTAAAAAAGGAAAGAAAAAAAATCTACATTTGTTTAGAAGAAAAGCCGACAAATTTGTTTCTTCCAAGCTTAGCTCTTAGATTTGGAGAGTCAGAGTTAAACATCCTGAACAGAGTCTTATTTATAATTTTGAATTGTCAATTTATATTTTGCTACTGATCTGTGATCAACCATTTTAACTTTCATTCATCTCTAGGGATGTTTAAGAGGAATACATTTATATATGCTTATACAACTGCAAAATAAGTCAGCTATAAAAAGGAAACTAAGAGAATTGGTATATTAATTACTTGTTTCTTTGCAAATAGGCTCCATTTTCCTTGTTGAATAGATTATAACCTTGTTAACTATGCATAGGCCTAAGAAAGGTGGCACATAAACTGCGCATGTACATTTTAAATGGGTATTTTGTGCAATTCACTGATACTCTATGAAAATGATTCTATATATTGAAATCAGAAACCTTACCAAACATGAAAAACATCAGAAGCTGCTGCCATATGACTATTTTCTACTGTAGGCTGCTTTGGAAATAATTCCCATATCCTTGCTTTGTAAGTTGATAATATCACTATGCATTTCTACACATTTTATAAATTTGATTTATGCAGATTTTGATACACTGTATGTTTCTGTAGAAATTGTATAAATATTCAAATTTTATTAGGGATAAATTTGAGAAGTTTATGTATATCTTAATTCTGGGTTGCTTGTTTTTTAGGTGAGAAAAAAATAAAATATTTTAATCCATGGGTTTTTTCAGTACTTGTAATCATTTCTAAATCCAAACACTGCATGCTTGAATTTCGTCTATAAGATACACTAACATAATAGCTAAAATATCGTATACTATGGTATATGTTGAGTATGTGCTTGAATATTGGTTATAATTATGCTTAGAATATACTTGGAATCCTTGGAGCATATCTGTAGGAAGGAAACATAAAAGTTTTATTTTGGTCTCTAGTTCCTTATATATAGCAATTTTTTTTTTTAAGTAACTTATCCAAGTATAAAAAAACCACCCCAGCAACATATATCTTTCTTGGCAGTGTATTCTACTATAGAATTGCCTATTGAAAGCAAAAATTTCTTTAAGTCAAAACTCTTTACAACCTGACAGGTCAAGTGAGTAGAGAGAAAGGAAGCCTACCAAAAAACAGAAACAGGCCATAGGACCTTGTGGCACAATGTGCGACATCTCAAGAGAAGATATGGCTACTAACATTCCAATATGTGGCAGTGTTGATTTCGGAAACTTTCAGTTGACCTCGCTATTGTCACATCCGCTAATTCTTAGCTACTCTATCAAAGAAACTTGAAAAAGTCATCTAGGTACAGACTGGAGTAAATGGGGGCTCACTTATTTCTTAAGATACAGTCTCACAGGGATCTTGGAATATACTTCATTTCTGGACCGAATCTAACTTTTTTTAAAAATCCACTTATAATTCAGTGGAAAACATGGTAAGTACTTGATCTGAGCCAGAGCCCCAGTAGGCCAGTCATTTGGGGACATGAAAATTAATCCATGTGAAAGCAGATTTTTAAAAAGTATCAAACACTATGAAAATGCGTATCATTCATTAGAATCAGTGAGTTGCAGGAAAATGGACAGAGAGTGGTTTTTGTGGACCACTATTCCCTGGAATTGAGATTAAAGGAAGGATGGATTCTAAGCTAAATCCAATAATTGTATAGCAATTCTCATATTTAAGATTTTGAAATGCCCATAATTGAGTCTGGGCAGAGGTGGGATGGGGAGGGCTCCTTATTTTCCTAATAAAAT
Source organism: Lontra canadensis (assembly GCF_010015895.1). Classification (NCBI taxonomy): domain Eukaryota; kingdom Metazoa; phylum Chordata; class Mammalia; order Carnivora; family Mustelidae; genus Lontra; species Lontra canadensis. The sequence goes on along the minus strand of NW_022631004.1, from coordinate 20,149,961 downwards.
GTTACAGTCTACTCATCTGAATGAATATAGTACGGTGGACCAATCTGTTTTGAATCTCTGTTCCACTACAAATTACTCATATAGCCCTGGGAAGTTATTTAAACTCTGTGCCTTAATTTTCCCATTTGCAAATTGGGAAGAGTAATAGTGCTTATTTCACAGATTTTATTAGGATTGTATGAATATACATGAAGTGCTTAGGATAGCTCCTGGCATATAGTCAGGATAATATAAGTATTAGCTATTACTCTCTGGTTTCAAAGCCTTTAAATTTTTTTTTAATCATGGGGCGCTGGGTGGCTCAGTCGGTTAAACGTCTGCCTTTGGCTCAGATTATGATCCCAGGGTCATGGGATAGAGCTCCACATTGGGCTCTCTGCTCATCAGGGAGTCTGCTTCTCCCTCTGCCTGCTGCTCTACCTGCTTGTGATCTCTTTCTCTGTCAAATAAATAAAAATCTTTTTTAAAAATTTGTTTTTAATCAGAAGACACCTACACTGGAAGCCCTATATAAAGGCTATATGTGTGTACCTATGTTTCATATATGAGATAACATTACCCACACTTTACAAATGGAGAAATGAAGCTCAGAAGTTATGATGCTTCTTAAATTGGAGGTGAAATGTTTATCCATAAGGGAATAAATAATTTCTACCTCACATCATTTATAGCATGTGTAAAATAGTTTTTAGTAGTCTAATTTCACGCTTGGATAGAACCAAGCGCATCTTAACATGTTTAAGATAATGTCTTTAAGTTATCTCTAAATGAAATTTCGTAGGTTTTTAATATGGACAAATAAATTCAACTGTATTAATGTCTAAATGTACAAAGAAAACTAGAACTTTTAGTAGAAAATTGAACTGAATTGACTTCCATGTCTGGCCATGACATAGTAGTTGGTATTGGACTTATGCTGCTGTCCTTAAACAACTATAACCTGGATAAAATATATGGGCTGTTTTGAGGAAATGGATAATAGGCAAAGCAGACTGTGATACTTGAAAGATAGGAAACGTGGGTAAACCCCAAGTTTACCATGTCTGTCTGGGAGAACTTTCATGATCATGGTACAGGAAAATGGAGCTCAATGGTGATATTGGTGAGCTGCGGAGAACGAGAATAGAGTTTGGTGCTTCTGATACAGTTGGACTTTATAGGGAAGGATACTGGACAGGAGTGTACTTGAATACCAGGAAATTGGTACAGGAATTTTTATAGCACTGCCATTTACAATAGCAAAACCCCCAATAACCTAAATACTCATCAATATTACACAGCAATGAGCACACAGCCATTAAAAAAAAAAAATGAAATCTTGCCATTTGCAACAACATGGACAGAGCTAGAGAATATAATGCTAAGCAAAATAAGTCAGAGAAAGATAAATACCATATGATCTCACTTGTATGTGGAACTTAAACTAATGAGCTAAGGAAAAAAAAAAAAAAAAGGGACACAAACCAAGAAACAGACTCAACAAACTAAAGGTTACCAGAGGGGAAATGGGTAGAGGGATGGATGATATGAGATGAGGATTAAAGAGTACATTTACCATGATAGAAAAAAAATAAGATGATTAAAAAAAAATCTCAGAACTGAATCTGATACTCTTACCATAGCAACTATCTTAACCCATATATATTGGTATGTATACCTTTAGCTAACATTTACTATCACTTGCCACCCAGAAAAGTGTCTTAAATATATTGTCTCATTCTCAAAATTTCTTAATTTTATAGGTGAGGAAATTGAAAGGTTATATGACTTGTCTTATGTTACCAAATCAGTAAGAATCCGAGACCTATTCAAACTCTAATCCAAGTTCCAAGTGTAAACTCCTCATCTCCTCACCCTTAATCTCCTTCATAACCTTGCTTCTCCCTTTGTCTGTTTGTATTTTATCTTAAGTGATCTCTATGCCCAACATGGGTCTCAAACTCATGACCCCAGAATCAAGCGTCTCATGCTCTACCAACTGAGCCAGCCAAGTACCCCTATTACTTTAATTAATCCCTTGCATAAGTCATCTCCTCTTTATTGGAAAAATGTAAAGAATCAAAGAATAACATAACAAATGTAAATGAATTAGTGTTTTATTATCTTACCTGCTGCCCTAGAATATAGTCTTAGTTGAACTGCCATGTCTTCCTGAAGGAAGGAAACTGGATCCGTTGATTTAAAGATCATTTCCAGTTCTGAAGTTTGCTGTTCCACGTTGCTTGAAAGTTATTTTACTTTGTGCTTCGGAGTCCATTATTCTACAGATACGGTAACTGTTAGGATGAGGCTCACTGAGGGAAAAGTTAGCACTGTAAATCCTGAAAAGAAGCCCAGGAGTCCAGTGAAATTCCATTAAGACCTCAGAAACAATGTCTATATGTACATTTACTACAGGATAAGAAGTCAGAGGAGTTTCCAGTCAGAGGGAAAAGTTGCTTATACAACTGTAAAAACAGTGCTCAACTGGAAAGCGTACATAAACTTAACAGTCCTAACTCAAATATTATTGATGATCTTACATTTACCTATCTAATTTACAGAATTGGCAAACTGGTAATCCTTGGGTAGAACCTTACCTGTAGACATTTCCTTTGAACCTGACATTTGAATTCATTGCCAACATTTATGACTCAGATTTCACTTTTAAAAAAAATATCTAGATTTCTGGTACCTTGAAAATTTGTGATATTTGGGAATCCTGGACCCACATTTCCATCCAACAACAGGACTGAGCTAAGTAGGAGCTGCCCTCTTTATCCTCGGCACGTTTGTTTATAGAGCACCTACTAAATTTCTGGCACAAGGTATAGAGAATTATACAAAAATTTTTAAAAATGGGGCACCTGGGTGGCTCTGTGGGTTGGGGCCTCTGCCTTCGGCTTGGGTCGTGATCCCAGGGTTCTGGGATCGAGTCCTGCGTTGGGCTCTCTGCTCGGTGGGGAGCCTGCTTCCCTTCCTCACTCTCTGCCTGCCTCTCTGCCTACTTATGATCTCTGTCAAATAAATAAAATCTTTAAAAAAAAAATTGCCCTCATAGAGCTTACTTTCTTGTATGCTTATCACTTTACCACATACAGCCCTTTTTCCTGTCTGCACTCTATTTATCTTTGGATTTTCTGCCCAATATCCTACCTTTCTCTGAAAATGACACAGTTCCCAATAGGAATCTCATGAGAATGAGTCCAAAAAACATTTCTAGAGAGATGTTTTATTTAAGGATTGGGTCTTATGCGGTAACCGAACAGCTCCTTTATCTTTCTTTAGCACCCCAAGAAATAAAATCATTGCTGTTTTGTATAACATTTTTAGTGGCATATGTAGTAACAGGTTTAAGATAATGCTATATTTGTACTAGTCTAAGACAAGCTTATGATTTACTACTTACAGTAAATATTGCTGTTAAAAAACAAAATACTTACAAAAAGGCATACTGTTATCTATTGGGCAAGTTTGCAACTGACTGCTCCAATATGTAAGAAACCTTAGGATCTTCTAACCCAGCTTTTACAAATAAAAAGACCCAAATTAGTAGCTGCCATCTGGAAAGAAAGAAATTTAACCCCCTACCTGAATCCTTGACCAAAATAAATTCCAGAAGGATCAAAGAATTAAATAATACAAGAAAGCAGATAATTTTTATAATCTTTGAGTGGGAAAGACCTTCCAAAACCTACATAAGATTTTGCCTACATAAATCTTTGCATAAAGAAAACAGCATAAATTCAAAAGGAAATTGACAAGGAGAAAAACATTTACAGTGGAAGTCACAAAGGGTCACTTTCCTTAATCTCCACAGATTACTAATACAGAGACCCATGAGACAGAAGACCACAGGAAACAAATGGCTGTTAAACATAAAAACATGCTCAACTTTTAATAGGAGGAACCACTTTTTATAAATCAAAATAGCAAAGATTAAAAGTTTGATAACTATTATGTTGCTGAGATGAGGAAATAAGACACTCTAAAACATTCACTGCTATGGACTATGTATTAGTACAACTACTGAGAGCAATTTTGGCAGCCTTTACTAAGTTAACAAAACACAAGAGGTTTCCACCATATACCAGGTACAGTTGACCCTTGAACAAAGCAGGTTTGAACTGTGCACGGTCAACTTAGATGTGGATTTTTTACAGTACAATACTGTAAATGTATTTTCTCTTATGATTTTCTACTATGTTTTTTCCAGCTTACTTTAAAAATACAGTATAAAATATAACATGAAAAGTATGTGTTGATTGACCATATTACCAGTACAGGTTCTCATCAACAGGCTATTAGTAAAGTTTTTGGGAAGTCAGAAGTTACACGCAGATTTTCAACAGTGTGAGGAGCATTTTTGTTACTATTTTTTTGAAACCACATACAAGGATATTCATGGCAATATTGTTCATAAATATGAACTAAATTATGATCTATCCAATGGGATACTATGCAGCTAGCTACTCAAATTAAAGTGTCAGCTCTTGTACCGATAGAACATTCTCTAAAATGAGAACAAGGAGCAAAGCGTACATATAGAAAGCTTCCATTTGTGTAATGTTTATATATATATATGTGTGTGTATATATATAAGCATATTTATTTAAGCAGAAAGCATCATGTATTTATATATACTTACAACATATACATATGAATATATAAAATAAATTAAATAAATAAATATAAATATATATGATGCGGTGTCTTTTTTGAAGGATGAATTATTATTGTGGTTGTCTCCTGGGAGAACCAGGTAGTTGGGAATCAAGGATATAGACTGCCCACTACATGGCTCTTACATTTTGTATCACTAAGATATAACTTATTTCTTAAGAGAAAAAAAAAGGGACTTTTCATAAACACCTCCATATACCACCTGGTCTGGAATGAAACCTAATTCTTACCCCTATTTCAGTTTTCAACAGAACCACTCCTTGAAGTAACCTAATCCTGAAAATTTACTGATAGAATCTTTCAGAGATTTGAAATCTTGATCCACACTTAATGGATGTTGACTCACCCTAAATCCTGAACTTATTCTAGAGCAGCTTCTAATTAAAAGAATGAGTCGTTCTTAGCTTAGACATGTAAAGTTTTATATAAAGAACAGAAGTAAAGTAGTCACAAAAACTTCCAAAAAGATGACAAGAAATCTGACAAGGTCTGCCTCACGGGTCTTAAAATTTAGATTTAGAAATCCTGAAAGAAACAAGACTTTTACCTTATTTGTTTTAGAAACTCCTTTTTAAAATCTCTTAAGCACTAGGAAGTATTTCAGATAATTTTAACTTTCTCCTTTAACATTAAAACACTGTGAACGGTACAGTACTGACCCCATATTACAAATGGGGAGACAGAAGGTCAAAAATTAAGTTCATAAAGCTAGTATTTATCTATCAGGGGAACTGGGATCCAGACCCAAGTTGTATCTCTAAAATACATTACCCTAAATTCAGGCACTATTAAGCCACTTAACATCAGAAATTATTTTTTTAAATTATCAATGTTTTCATTTTCATCAGCAAAAGCTCCAAATTTAAATATGCAACTACTGAGGTTAAGATTAAGAAGGCAATCAGAGGTCTGCAAATTTTGGTAATTATGCTAATACCTCACTTCCATTTAACAAAACTTCAGTATTTCCTGTTTAATGATATAATCCTTACCAAATACTTATTCAAATATGGCATAAGACAGACAACCAAAACTCCCATGGCTGGGTAATAAGAATTTTGACTATTTTAAAACTTGGTAGGTAATAAGGAAACTATCAACTAACTAACAAACAGGTTTGTTCTCTCACCAACTCTACAAATTCATACCTATTTCTAAGTTGGCCAGAGGTTGACTTTCACTAGAAGCCTCTGGTAACAGTTCAAAATAGTAATCTTAACTCAAATAGAAGAAATTGCTCCCTCAAAGGAGCATTTCTCAACTGCTTTCCCCAATAAATAAAAATCCTAGTGAAATTTAGTCATGGCAGGATCACAATAACTACCTCAAATGGTTTTGTAAGGTTACCAAAATTCTAAAGCTTAAAACCATAAATTTTTAAAGATATAACCCAAAATTCATTCTGCTATTCTACTTGGAACTAGCTTATAATCATAAGAAAATTTAACTTGTTACTAATGATGCTTTTAAAAGTTTAGGTTTTCAAGGATGTAATCACTGTATTAGCTCCTCTGCCTATTAAAGAGAAAGTTTCCCTAAAGATAGTGTCAAGGGACAAGTTAGAAATAAACAGCAACATCAAGGAAAAAGAAAAAACACTCATTTTGTCAAAACAGTACCAATTTTAGAAGTTCATTAAATTCCAGATCTATTTTTTAAATACTTTGTAATTCAGAATAAGGGCAGGTTTTAAGTTTTTTAATCAAACATTTTACGAAAATCAACTGTCTGAGAACTATTAGGCACAAATACAAGAAAAAGTTGATGTGGTTCCAGACCTGGAGCATTTTTAAAGTGAAAATTAACCTAGCACATTAAGACAAAGACAAAAGAAATAATATACACAATTTTATTACAAAAATTTTTTTAAAAAAACAAAATGCAACATTCTAAAAAACCCAAAATTTACTATTGATACTAATTCCTACAAGTTTGCTGTGCTACAATACACAAGTCAAGAAATTAAGAAAACCATTAAATATTTAGAAACATTCAACATCAGAAGCTTTAAAATCTAACTGTATGTAGTAGCCCCTCAAAAAGCTACAACCTGCATTTTTAAAAAAGTATTTTCTCTACAAAGAATCTTATCAGCTATACAAAAATCTGTACAGTTTTTATACTGAAGCTAATATTGAGCTGCACTTGAATTCACATTCTTAGCAAAACAATTGCCTGAGCACACACACACACTCCACACATATCATTACAGGATAGCCATTTATTCTTCATCTTCCTCCTCTTCCTCATCATCTTCATCTTCTTCCTCCTCTTCCTCTTCCTCCTCATCCTCTGGTTCATTCTTCTTCTTTGAACCTGTTGGCCTGCCAGGGCCCTTCTTTCCAGCTTCACTTTTGCCCTTGGCGCGATATGCAGCAATATCCTGAAATATTGTCAAAAAATAAAATCAGCATCCGGTGTCATTACTCAACTGTGAAAACCACTAAGCTGTAAACATTCTAAGCTTATTGACCAATAACCCTGATGACTATCCAAAGAGGTATTCAAAGTCTAATAACCCAGCTTTGAGAGGCTTTAGAAAGCTAATGATGTAAAATGAGGGGGTTGGAAATGTCAAAACTTTCACTATCACTGTCCAATTTACCTCATATTGCCCACCCCCACTTATTTTAGGTACATCTAATAAAACAAAGTATTTGGCCCTCCATTTCTTAAAACTAAGAGACCCAGAACTGCAAATGAGTCTCTATGCAAGAATCTACCAATGCTAAGAACACTGGTTTCAGTCAAAAGAAGGAAGTTTCAAATAGCTAACAATCATAAATGTACAGTTTTCACTAGATCTTCTCCAAATACAGCTGACAACCATAAATCAAGAGGAACTAAACTTTCCAACTCTACAGTTCATACCTATTTCCAACATCCTTATTTAGAAAATATCTTGGGCTTAAAAAAGACAATGTACCTTTTCATATTTCTCCTTTAGCTTTGCTGCTTTCTGTTCATACGGTTGCTTATCTTTGGCTGACTGTTCAGACCACATTTCACCCAATTTTTTTGCAGTATCCCCAATGGATAAACCAGGGTGTTCACTTTTGATCTTTGGGCGATGTTCAGAGCAAAATAGGAAGAAAGCAGACCTGAAAGGAAGCAACGGAGTTAATAAACTTGAGTGGAAAATTAAGGGGCAATTTGACTGATTTGAAAATCAACTTACGGAGGCCTTTTAGGAGCATTGGGATCTTTTTTCTTTCCTTTCTTGTCACCTTTGGGAGGCACGTAATTTTTCATCTCCCTGTCATATCGAGCTTTGTCACTTTTTGCCATATCTTCAAATTTCGACTTTTCCTTTGCAGACATGGTCTATGGGTATGAAATGAGGAATAAAGTACAGCAAAACTATAAGCTACACGCATCCAAAAAAGATCAAGGTCATCCTTAAGGGCTACATTTTCCGTGGTTAGCAGCATTTTACCTTTAGTCTTGGAAGTAAACGAAAACCTAAGGTAGTCTGCCCCAAACTCAAAATAAAATAATATCTGGACGAGTCACGACCGTAGCCGAGTTGAAGGTTACAAGTCACCTACCCGTTTAAGGTCCTAGCCTAAACAAAACAAAACAAAAACAAAACACCTGAAAAAACCCTTAGCTTTGTCCGAATTCCGGTCTCACCTTCCATCTCTCCGAACATTTCTTGGAAAATTCGGCGAAATTGACGGAAGAGTCCGGGTGTTTCTTCTTGTGCTCTTCCCGACAGGTCTGCACGAAGAAGGCGTACGAGGACATCTTGCCCCGCGGCTTGTTGGGGTCTCCTTTACCCATGGTGACAGGCGGCGTCTACCTAGCGGGGAGAGAAGCGGTGGGTGGACGCTGGCGGGGCTCAGCTTCCCGCCCAAATACGCGCCCGCCCCCTCTCGGAAGGAAGGCGGCCCGCACCAGGCTCCCCCGCCAGCCCGCCCCGGGCGGCCGCCTCCGCGCACACACCCTCCTCCCGGCACCCAGCAGAACAGCCGCGGCCGAGCCGACTCACGCGCGATCACCACGTCGCTCCCGAAGGCCCGAGAGGCCGCCACCCGCCGCCCGTCCTCCGCCCAGGCCCGGGCTGAGGAAGGGAACGCCGGGCGCGCCGTCGAAACCTTTTTCCTGACAGAAATGTTTCCCCGGCTTCCACGCCGCCGGCCCAGTCAAAGAGTTGTCGCCTCGCGACCGACATTCAAAAAACGACTGAAACCGGGCCCGGACGAGCTTCCCGCCCTCCCGCCGGCCCCGACCGCCCTCCCGCCACAGCCCCCGGCCCGCACCCCAGATTCCGCTCGCCAGGTCGAACCCGAGAGCCATAGGGCCAGGCCCGGCTAGAAAGCTATGAGGAAAGGGGGAACGAGGCCCACGAACTCGGAAGGGGCTAGAAGGGATTCTTGCCTGGTGGTAGCTTTTCTGAGAGTCCCGCGAAGACGCCGGATCCAACAGGGACGCTTCCTTCCCAGGGCTCCGGCGTGAACTGGTTTATCGCTAACGCAATCCTCAGCCTCTTGTTTTGCAGAGTTCTCCGCGCCACGGCAACTTGACGAGCCGGGCCACAGGCCACACCCCCGCCTCTCTGATTGGCTCTGATGATTATTCAAACTCCCGTAGGCCACGCCCTACCACCACGACGTCCTCCGATTGGTCGGTGTCTCGCCAGGCCCGTCCCTCCAGCCCCAACCTAGCAGGTTCGGTGGGTCGCCAGGTCGTTAACTCCCAGACCCGTTAGAACCGGTCAGGAGAGGAATGTACTGCTCGATCCTGATTGGCGGCAGGAAAAGGGTTTGAAAAATGGCGGGCCTGGCGCTGACTGGCTGGGGCGGTAAACGGGGGGAGTGGTTGGCCTGAAAGGGAAAGCCCCGCCAGATTTAAAAATACTGAGTCGGCAAACAGGGTTGTGAGGGGGTCGGCGGCGGCAGTTTACAGGTGCTGAGGTTACAAGCAGACCGTCCTACCCTCTCTCTGACCACTGTCCGGGTCGCGTCTCTCTTCCGCCCCAATTCAGCCCCACAGTCTTGTCTCCTGGAAGCTGTAGTCGTCCGGCCGTGTAACCCCACAGGGCGTCCTCTGTCCGGTCCGAAGAATAACAAATAGAGGCTAAGGAGCTTGCCCTGCGGGCCGATTGGCAAACTCCGCCGGTTGTCGCTGAGGCTAGGACAGAAGCCCAGGAAGACCGGAGGTGGCGGGGAACCTGGGAAGGGGCGCGGGAGGGCGGCTGTTCCCGCCTCTCGTATGGTGTTACCAAACGATCTTTCAGTAAGGCGTTTCCCGCCAGTGGAGTTTCCCTCAGAAGGTCCCCTCCCTCCCTTGACCCTTTGTCTCGGGTGTCCAAGGTCGGGAGGTAAACAAGGGCGCCCCTGGGGTCCTGAAGGGGCGGGGACGGGCGTTGTCTCCCCTGGCTCCGCCCCCTCCCCCGGCCCCGGATTCCCGGTTGCGACCTCCTGGCTGGGCTCTGGCTCACCCTCGCACAGCCGCTGCGCCAAAAAGTAGGATTCCTGGACGCCGTCCACCTTTGGCTATCTTATCTATTCACTGTCTTGTCTCCCTTACATCATAATGTAAAAACTTTTAAATCACAGATCTTTCTGAGACCCCCATAAAAGGAATGAATGCTTCGCACCCCCCAGCTGCTTATATTCCACCAAGTGCATATTGCATTTAAACACCCCTCCAGACACAAGTTAAGAACCTCCATTTTAGTGTTTAGTAAGAGCACACCAAAGCTTACCTTAACTGCTTACTAGCATCACAGGCTGCTTTTCCCAAAGTAGCAGGACTTTCACTGACATCTTACTATGCTATTTCTGTGTTGTATTTAGTTTTAAGGTCTGTTTTTTCCATGTATTGCGCTTACAGCTTCAACAGATTTTAATACTGTCTTATTTTCTCAGTAAACTCACTGGCATTTGTTAGACTGTGTGTGCCTGTTTGGTTTGTATTCAGTAACCCTGACCAATAATTACTCAAAAACCAGCAGCTCTTTATCTAGATTTACTAATAAAAGCAAGGTTTTAAAAAATGATCTTTCTGGCGCGCCTGGGTGGCTCAGTGGGTTAAAGCCTCTGCTTTCGGCTCTGGTCATGATCCCAGAGTCCTGGGATGGAGCCCCGCATCCGGCTCTCTGTTCGGCAGGGAGCCTGCCTCCCCGCCACCCCCCAACCCCGCCCCCGCCTCCCTCTCTGCCTACTTGTGATCTTTGTCAAATAAATAAAAAAATAAGTAAAATCTTTAAAAATAATAATAATAATAATAATGATTTTTCTTTGGAAATGGATATTGCTGCCCAACACTGTGCATATACTAATGCCACTGAATTTAATAAAAAATTTTAAAAGTAGGTTTATTGCTATTTCAATAATATAGTATGATTTGTCAATTTGGGTTTTTAATCTGCTGTTTATAGCACAGTTGTAACTGTGACCTTATTTGAAAATAGGATCATTGCAGATGTAATCAGTTAGGATGAGGTCATATGGAGTTGGGTAGGCCCCTAATCCAATGATTGGTGTCCTTACAAAATTAATAGGGGAATTTGGACACAGAGAAAGGCACAGAGGTTAGACAATGTGAAAAGACACAGAGAGAAGTCAGCCATCTACAGGGTAAGGAAAGAGGCCTGGAATCTTCCCTCATAGCCCTCAGAAGAAACCAACCCTTTCCACTTCAATTTCCATTCTTTACTGCATCACAGTGAATAGGAATACATTTCTGTATTTAATCTGCTTTTACCATGGATGCTAAGACTTCACTCTTGGGCTGTACTTCCTGGCCTAGAAGTAACATCAAAAAGCACAGTGAAGTGATAAAATTTAAATGAGATCTAGACAATTGTTGGTTATAGAACCACCTTTTTTCCTTTTAGGAATAAAAACCATACACAGAATCTGGTAGCACACATAAAAAATCTAATACCAAATCTGGTTCTGTAAAGATGGATTAAATACACAAGAGGTTTTTGGTTCACTATTATGAATGACCTGGCATAAGTTTATCAGAAAACTAAAATGTCCTATAAAATGTTCTCTTTTTAAAAAAAAAACACCACAGGGGCGCCTGTATGGCTCAGTGGCTTAAAGCCTCTGCCTTCGGCTCAGGTCATGATCCCAGGGTCCTGGGATCGAGCCCCACATCGGGCTCTCTGCTCCGGAGGGAGCCTGCTTCCTCCTCTCTCTCTGCCTGCCTCTCTGCCTGCTTGTGATCTCTGTCTGTCAAATAAATAAATAAAATCTTTAAAAAAAAAAAAACCACATTATTTATTTATTTGAGAAAGAGACAGTCGGGGGGTGGGGGGGGGCAGAGGGAAAGGAAGAGAGAGAGAATCCTCAAGCACATTCTCTGCTGAGCACGGTCCTGGGCCTGAGTGCCAATCCCAAAGACCCTGAGATCAAGACCTGAGCCAAAATCAAGTGTCAAATGCTCAAGAGACGGATGCTCAACTGACTGAGCCACCCAGGTGTCCCTAAAGGTGTTTCTCTTGTGTCTACTATTGTTATGGTTCTAAATGGGAAAATAAGATTGTTTTCTAAAATTTAACCTTCTTTTCAGGAACACATCGATTTCCAATGATTGTCCAAATTTATTGTTACTAGTACGATGTATCTTCCTAAAAGATGATGAAAAAGAAAGTGTTTATGTTCTTTATAAAAAATGTATAAATTGAGGGGCACCTGGGTGGCCCAATCTGTTGAACATCCGACTTCTTAGTTTTTTTTTTTTTTTTAAGATTTTATTTATTTATTCGACAGACAGAGATCACAAGTAGGCAGAGAGGCAGGCAGAGAGAGAGGGAGGAAGCAGGCTCCCTGCCGAGCAGAGAGCCCGATGCGGGGCTCGATCCCAGGACCCTGAGACCATGACCCGAGCCGAAGGCAGAGGCTTTAACCACTGAGCCACCCAGGCGCCCCCCGACTTCTTAGTTTTGGGTTTAATCATGATCTCAGGGATCCAGCCCTGTGTTTGGCCCCGCACTCAGGGAGTCCACTTGAGGATTCTCTCCTTCTGTCCCTCCCCCTACTCCTTCACACTCTCTCTAAAATAAATAAATTAGTCTTTAAAAAAGAAAAGAATATATAAATTAAAATCCAGCAAGGGCTTGTGGTTTTGAACAGTACACTTAATATTTCTAGGCTTTTGACTGACAAACTATAAAATGAGATTTGGGGGATAATCTCTAAGGTAACATTCAGCTCTTAAACTGTATGATTCTATAATTCTGTGAATATTTATTCATAATGTGAGAAAATAAATGTTAACTTTTGCTATTGTTAGGTGGTCAAGAGATTATAATTAAAATTTTAAAAGATAAATAATTCAAGATCTAGGAAATCCTTTGGTTTTAAGAATACCAATTAGTTGTGAGCCTAGTTGTTTCAAAACAATATTTGTTGAAGAGTTTATAGCTGTTCAAATGTAGTAAATTATATAGACCAAACTTTAGATTACACAGTATTGCTTAGTCTTCTTAGTCTTCTAATAAAATGATTTAACCAGGGGATCCCCCTAGATGATATCAAAATAAACTTTGATTTGTCAAACTTTGCCTAAATTCAGCTTCTCACAAATTGTAGCAATGCAAATATTTAGCAATAAGCTAATTCTGGGTTAGGACTGAAGTTTTTTCCAAAGCAGGTCCTCATCCTACATGTATGAATAGTTATTCTGTAGGTAAACTGGAATTTATCTACAATGTCAATCTGGCAGGATTGTGTAGAAATGATCTTAGTTGTATTAACTAATGCAATTCCTATTATTTTTTTCATTCAGTTATCCTAAAAATTTGGACTTTTCATTATCTGATCATCAAACCACATTGGAAAATCCTGATGAAAGAGTATATTATATATATTTTTTTGTAAACTCCCCCCACACAAAGCAATAAATAATAAACTCAATAATTTTTTTAATTTCTTGATTAACTCATATAGTTAGCCAAAATTAAGATTCTCTACATAAGATTAGGTACATATAAGATCATTCCTTTTCTATCAAGTTGCCTAGTTAATGTAAAAAACTGAAAACTGGGGCATCCGGGTGGCTCAGTGGGTTAAAGCCTCTGCTTTTGGCTCAGGTCATGATCTTAGGGTCCTGGGATCAAGCCCCACATTGGGCTCTCTGCTCAGCGGGGAGCCTGCTTCCCTTCCTGTCTCTGCCTGCCTCTCTGCCTACTTGTGATCTCTATCTGTCAAATAAATAAATAAAATCTGTAAAAAAAAAAAAAAATTAAATTAAATTAAAAACTGAAAACCACTACCCTGCACACATATTAGTTTCTCAAATATTAGTCTTTTACTGAAATTTAATATTTTTAGGTTGTTTTTAAAGGCGTAGGAGGGGAAGGATAACCGTACTAGAGTATTATCAAATAGGCACATCCACTTGTGGGGAGACCACTGGTTCTGAGGCCTAACTATATACTAACTCCAGAGATTCAATGTGGTGTAGTAGTATTGTAGTTAGTGATATAATTTGTGATATAGTTCAACAGTACATTTCTTTTCTTTTTTAGGATTTTATTCATTTGACAGAGAGAGAGATAGAGAGAGAGCGAGGGCACAAGCAGGGGGATCGGCAGGGAGGGGAGAAGTAGGCTCCTCGCGGAGCAGGAAGCCATATGAGAGGCTCGATCCCAGGATCCTATGATCATGACCTGAACCAAAGGCAGATACTTAACCGACTGGGCCACCCAGGCACCCCTCAACAATATATTTCTGAAGAAATGAAAATGCAGATTAAGAAAAAACAAAAATCTTTCATTGTACTGCTAGCAATTTCAATGAAAAATAGTAAGAAAAAGTTATTGTTTTTTTTCAAAAAAACTATTTTTGTGACTCAATTTGAACTAAATGTCCACCAAAAAGTTATTTACTTTTTGAAAGCCTCCACTGCCACAATCAGGATTAAGAAAACAACAAACTGCAAAAATCATGTTTTTAAATATACTATAGAGCTATTAAAGCAATCAGAAAATAATTCAAACTAAAATTCTGGACAGGTGTGCTGTCTACCCTAGGTGTGCTGATGATATTTGAAAAGAATTTATAGATTTTAGGTGAGGAACGGAGGATCAGTTTTGTCCCAGGTGAAAGGACCTTCACTAAGGGAAAGAGAATCAGCAAGTTTTGATAATTGTGAGGGGTTAAAACAACCAGTTGGAAACTAGGGGACCCCTAGATATACATAATGATCTATTTTCCACCTACATGGACTGAATTCTGAGGTGGTATAGAAGGACAGAAAATTGTGCCAGAAAAATCTAAAAACAAAGTGAAATCTCCCAGAGTTTCATGGTGCTTAGTGGACAAAAGTCTGGCTGGAGGGAGAGGGTCTGTCACAAATACAAGACTGATCTCTTCCTGAAGATATTTCCCATTTTATGAAGCTGTGTAGGTGGAAATGTAGAGAAACAAGCTCAAAACCATCAAAACACTGAAATGAATCTTCCATAATCTTTCTGGTCTAAGGAGACAGAGACAGACCACCAAGCCCTCAATCAAAAGCCCATCAAACAGTCTCTGAAGAATAGGAATGAGCCAGAGGTGAACTGGGTCTTAATGAAATTTTACAGCCCAGCCTGGATACACACAGCTCATTCCTTCATTGGATTAAGATAAGTCCTTATCCTTTTACCTATTAAAGGGGTTGATTCTGCCTAATAGAGGAAAGGTCAAACCCTCTCTGGTATAATATATCATCTGGAGCACATCATAATACAAAAATTTGAAAACTAAAGATAGAGAGAATTGTAAAAGGACCAGAGAAAAAAGACATAGTAAATTTTAAAAAGTAAATTAAAAAAAAAAGACATAGTAAATTTTAAAAAGTAAATATTGAAGGATGCTGACCCTTCAATAGAAATATGAAATCCAGAAGGCCAAAGAATGACATCTTTTTTTTTTTTTTTAAGATTTTATTTATTCGACAGGCAGAGAGCACAAGTAGGCAGAGAGGCAGGCAGAGAGAGTTGGAAGCAGGCTTCCTGCTGAGCAGAGAGCCCATGCAGGGCTGGATCCCAGGACTCTGGGTTATGACCCAAGCTGAAGGCAGAGTCCTTACCCCACTGAGCCACCCAGGCACCCCAAAAATGACATCTTTAAATTGCTAAAGAAAAAACAAAAACAAAACTGCTAACCTTGAGTTTTATATCCAGGGGAAAAGCTTTCAGGATCAAGGTAAAATAAAGATGTTTTTGGACAAACAAAAGCTGAAAGAAGTCATGGTCAGCAGTCCTGTTGAAGGAAAATGATCCTAAATCTGCAGAAGGAAAAAAGAATAAAAGCAAGGGTAATTATGTACATTTTAAATAACTATTACTTGTTTAAAATTACAATAATAATACTGTCTTGTGGGTTTTTATAATGTATAAGTAGAATATATAACAATAGCAAATGATAAGAGGGATAAGGGTCTTCTTTCATTGTTCAGAAAGTGATAAAAGTGGAACATTCATTCATTCATTACTGATGGGAATATAAAATATAAATATAATATATATAAAATATAAAATATAATATATAAAATATAAATATAAAATATAAAAATAATAAATATAAAATATATAAATAGATAATAATATAAAATAAAATAAAAAATATAAAAATAAAATATAAAATATTCCCATCAGTAATGAATATAAAATATGTCATATATATATATGTCATATATAATGAATATAAAATATAAGTCACTATATAAAATAGTTTGGCAGTTTCTAAAACTGAAACATATAGGGGCTCCTGTGTGACTCAGTGGGTTAAGCCTCTGCCTTTGGCTCAGGTCATGATCTCAGGATCCTAGGATCAAGCCCCGAATTGGGCTCTCTGCTCAGCAGGGAGCCTGCTTCCCCCCCACCTAACCCCCCCCGGCCCCCGCCTCTCTGCCTACTTGTGATCTCTGTCTGTCAAATAAATAAAATCTTTTTTAAAAAAACTGAAACATGTATTTACCCAGCAATTCTACCCCTAGGCATCTTCCCAAGAGAGATGAATACCTATGTCCACAAAAAAACATAAAAAAACCAAAAAACTTGTATGTGAGGTTTTACAGCAGTTTTATTTTTAATAGTCAAAAACTAGAAACAAACTAAATGTCCACTGGCTGATGAATCAATAAACAAAAATGTGGATATATCCATATATTAGAATACCATCTATTAATAAAAAGGAGTGTAGGGAGAAAAAAAGAAATGAACACTGATACAAGCTATAACACAGATGAACCTTAAAAGCATGCTAAGTAAAAGAAGCCAGACACAGAAGACAACATATTTTATGATTCCATCTATATGACATTTCTGGAAAAGGCAAATATATAGACTCAAAGCAGAAGTGTTTTGCTCTAGGGCTAGAGGTGGGAGCAGAACTGACTGTATAGAAGCATGATGGAAAGTCTTCAGGTAATGGAAATGTTCTAAAGCCAGTGACTTATTTTTCCAGTTGCAGAGCACTGTACCAAAATGGTCAACAAATTAGACTTTAACAGTGAGAGCTGCAGAATACGATATGAAAATATAGGGATCACTTGAGAGGAAGTGAATATGACTTTTCTATTTTAGGAAATGGTAGTTAAGTGTCAGCAGCTCTTGACTTGTAATCGCATTGTTTGGCCGATATTTGGCTGAGTATCTATTGTTTTCATGCAGTAAAAAAAATAATTCTTTTGTAGATTCTTTTCAAATTATCTACTTTTTTTATAGGTGTTTCCACTTAAAGTAAATCTGTGGTATATTAATACTATTCTGATCTTATATATAGCCAAAGATAGTTTTGGTTTTGGTAATGACTAAAAATTTTAAACTCTGATGTAATATTAATATGAATATAAAGGTGACATAACTTTGTCCTCTAAATAATTTTGTTATTATGCTTAGTAATTTGTATTTTTAAAAAATATTCAAGGGACACCTGGGAAGCTCAGGCAGTTAAGTGTCCGTTTCTTGATTTCAGCTCAGGTCTTGATCTCTGGGTTGTGAGTTCAAGCCCCACACTAAGCTCCATGCTGGGCATGGAGCCTACTTTAGACAGAGAGACAGATAGATAAGAAAGAAAGGAAGAAAGGAAAGAAGGAAGGGAGGGAGGGAAAGATATTCAAAAGCAATATGAGATTTTCAGATGTGCTTTTACAAATACCCATCTAAATTTAAAGCCTAGAATTCTAATTAGACTAAAAAATGCACTTACGCACAGTTGAAAATTGGACTTAAAAAGAAAAAGAAGTACAGATTTCCCTATTGTCCAAAAGTAAAACATTTCTATGAGAACTTTCATAAGCTGAAAAGGCATACTGGGAAGAGTATCCCTGATTTTCTGAAAATTCAAGTTACACTTCACTTTTATGAAAGGGCTTTGGTACGGTAATGGCTTTTTTTGTGAAGCAAAAATCCTCTTTGGGTTTCTTTTGCTCAGTGAAAACAGGTACTGACATAGTTCTCTCCTAAAAGCAAAGTCTTGTAACCAACTTTTGGAAACTGAGGGATACCTGTATATAACATGTGCCTAGTAGGACAAGCTGAAAGTTTACAGGACAGTAAAAATTGACATGATCTTACTTTGTGGAGAACTTCAACAATCATTCTAGGAATTTCTGTGACCAGTTCTCTGGACAATGATCCAACATTTATATAGACACAGCAGTATTCTGTTTATTCAGTAACTTCTAGGTCTAACTCATTCCCACATTTTTTTGTTTTGTTTTGTTTTCTGGAAGGTTTTGGTGTCTAGGATCTTGGGATTGGAGTAACTGTAACCCGAAAATCTGAATCGGCTTTCCTTATTGAGTATGAAATAAAAAACAAGACTGTTCTCAAATCCCTAAATTGTAACCAATGAAAGAATTCCATACAAATGTAAAATAATCTTACTGTGGACAAGATTTACCCAAAAGAATCTGTATTTCTCAAACATTTCTGGTACATGAGGTCCCTGACGTCCCACTCTGTAGATTCAGGATTTATCTTCAGGTTCTCATGCTAGTCTTCCACTGCCAGTGCTGCTTCCTACCCTGCATACCCCTCTCAGCACTGCACATCCTACAATACAAAACTTCATAAAAACATTGAAACCTATGGGCCTCCAAAATGTCTATGTCTAAAGCAAACGAGAGAAAAAGACACTGAAAAACATACACGCTGATTTAATGACAGAAGAGATGCACAAAGAAGATAGGGCATAGAGGTCACAGGTAGGGAAATGATAGCAATAAGCAGTAAGGACAAGAAACGGTGGCGGGCCGGGCAGGTGACACAATGTGACAGATGTATGGAGAGGGACATTAGGTTTTATAAACTTAATGGCTAACACCATATGTATTTAACAACAGAATATGATACATGATACCACTTACTTAGCAAACATAGTGCCTGCTTTGTGCCAGGCACTGTTCTAAGTACTCTAAAAACATTAGCTCATTTAATCTTAATAATGCCAATGAGATAGATTACTATTCTTACCTATCTTCATTTTATAGAGGAAGTTACTGATGCAAAAAGTTACTTGCTCAAGGTCACATTATTAGTCAGTGTCCAGTCAGGAAAAGAAAACCACTTTGGGTATTTCAGAGATAATGTATCACCTCTATTGTTGAGGGAATCCTTATCTGGAGGAGCAAAAAGGAGGAAGGTATAATCCAAAGGGAACTGCAAGAAGAGCCAGCATCCTAGCACTGGAAGAACAAAAGAGAAAGCAGTGTTATCCAAAACCCACAAACACTGTGCATCAGAAGCTTTTGGAACTTAGCTATTGCATTATTAGAACTATTACTGCTACCTGCTTTGCAAGAAGCCAGCAGCCTTCAGAGGCCCCCTCCCCACTACTCCTGGAGCCTGAGTAGAGGAGCACAGTGTGCCCAGGCCACTGGAGCCTAAAGAAGGGAAAAATGCCTCCCATCCCCTTCTTTCTTTTTAATCTCCCATTAGCAGAATGGAACTGGTGACCACTTGGCAAGTGAATCTGGGAAATGATTTTTACAACTCCAGAACCCTTATGATACAGAGGAGAGGGTAGAAGGAGCTGGGAGGCAGTGGACACAATTAGCATAGTCAAACAACTGGCAACTGGCAGATCTTAAATCTCAGGTAGTCTGGCTTCTGAGTCCATGCTCCCAACTGCTATACCATGCTGTAGCACTGTGATCTACTATAATAAGAGTATTTTATATGTCTTAAAATTAAGATCTGCTCATAAATACAGTTGGCAGCAAAGAAGTTATAGGAATTTTATTTATTAAATATTCAACAAATATTTAGCAAGCTCCTACTTTACGCCAGGCACTATTCTGAAAATACAATGATGGAGAAGACAAAAAAAAAAAAAAAAAGAGAGAAAAGAAAAGAAAAGAAAAGAAAAGAAAAGAAAAGAAAAGGGGGAGGAAAGCTCCTTTCTCCCTGCTTCAGACTGAACGAAATTCCCTGGGAAGGATTCCAACTGGCTTAGCTTGAATCATGTGCCCATGCATTGAACTAAGCATTTTAGCTGAGGCGTGGGTATTGGGGAAATAACCTGGTGGAAATGCCCACTATAATCCTGAGACAAGGATTTGAGAGCAGGTAGTTTATCTGGAGGATTCAGGAAACATCGGTAAGAGGTGGGAAAGTAAGACAAAGAAGGGAAGGCAATAAATAAAGGGTACCTTATCAAGCCAGCAACCACACTGGTAATGACTGGAGCATAATCCCATGGGAAAACTCTAGGAAATGATATGAAACACATACCCCAAAGTTAACCACCTGAGGGTCAAGAGGGCTGGGGTATCTATATAATGAATCCCATCAGTCCTTTGGTGAGTGCTGTTGAGATGGGAAGTTAATAATTCTCAGGCATTTGTAAATTGCACTGACTACACAGGGGCAGAGCTGCCTCCCGTGCTTGGGAGAAAAGAGGTGCAAGTACTGGTAGCTAGAAATCTGCCTGCAAACGCTGTAGTGGTAAAAGCCAGAGAGGTATAGGTGGGAGTCTACAAGGCCTACTACTCTTCATTTTTTCATCAGATAAAAATTTTCCTTGTATATAGTTGTTCTGACTTCAAAAGAAATAATGCCTGTGCAAGAGTTATAATGTAGAAAGTATAATACCAAGAATTATTGTTTAGAAGGTTCCTGAAGACTGGGAATGGGTATCATGTTTTATATCTCTCAGAGAACCTAGCACACTGCTATATATATGTCCTAGGCTTAAACAGTCACTGAATGGATTTGTCAATTTAATTAATACCTGAACATATTACTTTGTAGGTTTACGAAGGTAGAATTATTTTTAAACTGTTATTATGATCAAAAAGTCAAGTTTTTGTCTGTTTCAAGAATTTTAAGTACCATGGTTTTGTTCTATTCCTTCTTCTATCATTCTTCTTAAATCTAGACCATTGTAGATTACCTGTTAATTGTCTACCCAATAACCATTTTCTTCTTCCATCTTCCTTTAAAAAAATATCTTGATTACAAAAAGGGTATTGATATTGCTGGTTCAAACCAATCATGAGAATGCTACTCTGATTAGCTTGACGAAAGGCAAGAAAACCATAGATGCCAACCCTGACATTGTTGAACTACTGAAGTGATACCAACAGCAATCTTCCTTCAGCCTTTCTTATTACATCAGAAAAATAAACTCCTATTAATACTGTTAAAAGGGGCGTCTGGGTGGCTCAGTCGTTAAGCGTCTGCCTTCATCTAAGGTCATGATTCTGGAGTCCTGGGATCGAGCCCCGCATCAGGCTTCCTGCTCAGTGGGAAGCCTGCTTCTCCCTCTCCCACTCCTCTGCTGTGTTCCCTCTCTTGTTGTGTCTCTCTGTGTCAAATAAATAAAATCTTTAAAAATATATTTTAAAAAATACTGTTAAACTGGTAATCTGTTACACATAGCTAGTGATTCATAACTGTTTAAATAGCAATTTTTTTCCCTTTTGCATAGCAACCCCAAGACAAAGTCATTTTATTTCTGGAGTAAATTATTTAAGATAGTAACTCATCAGAAAACCCAGAAGAGCAGCAAGTATTTGGGCACACTAGTTTTAATCCTTCTGGATTCCCGTCTAAGGAAGGATCACGGTATTCCTTACAGCTCTCTACCTGAGCTCTACCCTTCAATATTCACTTTGTTATTTTAAAACTTACATTTAAAGAAGCTCAGGAGGGCTGTATCACTGAGAAAGTTGTCGTGAGATGATGGCCTTTCAGATATGACATAATGTAGCATAACCATTTATGCATGATCTCCTCCTACACAGCCACTTTGCTTGCTCAACTATATTTAAAAAAAAAACACATTCTCTTTTCTCCCTTCAGAATATATTCTGAATCTCTCTATTTCTATCTCTATTATCATCACACAAGTTCACAAGTTCAAGTTCAAGCACAGTAATTTCTTACCTAGAATATAGCAATAGACTCTGAATTAGTGTTCCTAATTCCAGGAACTCTTGCCCTTGACAACCCATCCTCCATGGAATTGTAAGAATGATCTTCTCAAAATATAAATCAGATCAATTATTTCCCAGCATAAAACCTTTCTATGACTTATCATTTACATAAGAGAAAAATCTAACAGCTTATCATTGCACACATTGTTTTGTATGATTGGCCCTCTCCCCATCTCTTTACCTTCAGCCACTACCACTCTCCCTCTCACTCACTATGCTATAGCTGTATAGACAACCTTTCAGTTCCTCAAACATATCAAAGTATTTTTTGCCTCAAGGCCCATGCACAAGCTATTCTTTCTGTCTAGAATGTCCTGACCTTTTTTTTCATCATGGCTGGTTTAAGCTTAAATATAAAGTCACTGCCCAGGCGCCTGGGTGGCTCAGTTAAGCGTCTGCCTTCAGCTTGGGTCATGATCCCCAGACCCTGGGATTGAGTCCCACATCGGGCTAAACAGATTAGAGAGAGCTGAAAACAAAATTAATATACTGGAAGTTATTATTGAAATTACCTAGAATGAAGCACAGAAGAATGAGAGGAAAATATAAATTATGAAACTGAGAAAGTTTGAAAATATAACAGTGTTCATCAATATTCCAATATGGTTAGTCCTGGGTAGGGGAGGGAGAGTAAAGCATGGAATGGTATTATTTTAAGTTAGTGGCTGAAGTTTTAAATAATAAATGACATGAACTTAAAATTAGGAAGCATAAGGTAACTCAAGTAGTTTAATAAAAAGATACTGTATAATATCAAAGATAAACAAATTTAAGAAGCAAGAGAGGAAAGACAGCTTACCTACAAAGACTGATAGCAGTTCTCAATAATAACAATGGAAGACAGTGAACTAACACCTGTCAAGTGCTCAGAGAATGACTGTCATCCTAGAACTGCACAACCAGCAACTTATGTTTCAAGATAAGGGCAAATAAAAATATTTTAAGGTTAAAGAAAATTGTGAAATCAGTAGACTAGCTCTAAAGGGACTTCTAAAGTATCGACCATAAGAAGAAGGAAAATAATCCCAAAGATACAGTATGAATACAAGAAAATATAATGAGCATTAAAAAAGGGGGGGGGGGGACAGAGTTGCCAGTATGAGAAAAGGAAGATAAGTAAGAAGAAAATAACCAGTCAGGAGCACAGAGAGAAACAAGGGAAAATGTAAAACAGAAAAGAGCATGAAAGATAAATATAACAAAGTGAAAAAGTCTAACATTCATATAACTCCAGTCTTGGAAGGCGAAGACAGAAAATGGGGGAAAGGTACATCTGAAGACATAGTAGTCAAGAATTTGCACAACTGATAAAGATACCCATATAGGTTTAAGAAAAAGAATGAAATCCAACCTAAGTGTCCCACCTTACATCCTTACAGAAAAATTAATTCATTTTGGATAATAGAATTAAATCTAAAATGTAAAACCATAAAACTTAAGAAAAAAAAAAAGGCACGAGAAAATCTTTGGGATCTAAAGCTAAACGTTCTTAGAGTTAACACCAAAAGCACAATCCATTAAAGGATAACCTGATCGGGGCGCCTGGGTGGCTCAGCAGGTTAAAGCCTCTGCCTTAGGCTCAGGTCATAATCCCAGGGTCCTGGAATCCAGCCCCGCATCAGGCTCTCTGCTCGGCAGGGAACCTGCTTCCTCCTCTCTCTCTGCCTGCCTCTCTGCCTACTTGTGGTCTCTGTCTGTCAAATAAATAAATAAAATCTTAAAAAAAAAATTATAAACTGAACCTCATCAAAACTAAAAAATTTACTCAATGGAGAACATAAAGACAGGATGAAAGGCAAGTTACACACTGGGAGAAAATATCTGCAAACCATGTTTCTGACAAAAGACTAATATCTATATTACATAAAGAACTCTCAAACCCCACAAATTTTTTTTTTTTTAAATCCAGGTAGAAAATGAAAGAGATGAACAAGAACTCATCAAAGCAGGTATTCGGATGGTGTACAAGCAAATGAAGAGAGATGTTCAACATGATTAGCCATTAGGGAAATGCAAATTAAAACCATAATGACAGATCACACTACACACCTATCAGAATGGCTAATATAAAAAATTGTGAAAACACCCAATGTTCATAAGAATACGAAGAAGCTGGATCACTCACACATTGTTGGTGACAATGTAAAATGGTACAGCCACTCTGAAAATCAGCTGTAGTTGTTAAAAACCTAAATATGAAAACTACATACAGCCTATTACACAGAAGTGACTTTGGCCCAGAAAAATGACTTGTGTTCACAAAAAACCTATACACAAATGTTTATAGCAGCTTTATTCACAATAGCCCCAAACTAAAAACAACCCAGAGGTCCCTCATCTGGTGAAGGGTTAAACAAACTGTTCTACATTCATACTATAGTACTCAGCAAAAAAGGGGAACAAATTATTGATTTTTGCAACAACCTGAATGAGTTTCCAGAGTATTGTGTTGAATTAAAAAAAAAAAAAATTCAGGGGCACCTGGGTGGCTCAGTGGGTTGGGCCTCTGCCTTTGGCTCAGGTCATGATCTCAGGGACCTGGGATCCAGCCCCATATTGGGCTCTCTGCTCAGCGAGGAGCCTGCTTCCCCCCCTCTCTCTGCCTGCCTCTCTGCCTATTTGTGATCTCTCTGTCAAATAAATAAAAATCTTTAAAAAAAAAAAAATCCAAGTGTCACATCTGTATACTTCCATGTATTTTTGTATATTTTGTTTAGAAAAGACAAAATTATAGAAATGGGGAAAAGCTTGGTGGTTGCCAGGGGTCAAGAAGTGTGTGGCTATAAAGGACAAGATGAGAGATCCCTGTGATGATGGTGATGGAAACATTCTGAATCTGACTGTAAAAATGTCAATTCCCAGTGGCAAGGTTGTACTACAGTTTTGCAAGAGGAAACTGGGTAAAGGGTACACAGAATCTCTCTGTGATATATCTTACAACTGTACCACAATCTAAAATTATCTCAAAATAAAACAACTTCATTTTAAAAGCTATAATAAGCTAACGGAGGGGGAAATGGAATTATAAAAAAATATTAAATTGGTTAGAAAAAGGCAAGAAAGAAGAATGGTAGCATAGAACAGATGGAACAAATATAAAATAATGATAAGATGGTAGTTTTAAATTCAGAAACATTTAGGAAATGTACTAAATGTTTCAGTTAAAACACAAAGATTGTCAGACTGATTACAAAAGCAAAACCTAATCATATAGCTTAAACAGACACCGTAAGTATGGCACATAAAGAATGAAAGTAAAAGGATGGAAAAAGATATATCATAAAAACATTAACCAAAGAAATCTAGTATAGCTACTCAAATGCCAAAAGTCAAATTTGTGTTAATATTACTAGAAGTAAAAAGAACATAAGAATCAACTTATCAAGAGATTATAATGGTCCTACATATTAAAATATAAGAAGCAGATGGCCAGGGCACGTGGATCCATTAAGCATCTACCTTGCACTCAGGTCATGATCCCGGGGTCCTAGGATGGAGTCCTGCATCAACCTCCCTGCTCAGTGGGGAGCCTCCCTCTCCCTCTCTCTCCCCTTGCTCCTCCAACTCCCTGCTCATGCTCTCTCTAAAATAAATAAGTAAAATCTTAAAAGAAAGAAAGAAAGAAGGAAAGAAAGAAAGAAGGAAAGAAAGAAAGAAGGAAAGAAAGAAAGAAAGAAAGAAAGAAAGAAAGCCAGCCAGCATGGCCAATCAACTTGAAAATTTATATGAAATGGACACATTCTTTGTAAACATCCTAACAAAACTGACAGGTGAAGAAATAGAATATCCAAACGTTTATCTATTAAATAACCTTAGTCTGTATTTAACCTTCCCATGAAGAAAACACCAGGCACATATTGTTTCACCAGTAAAGTTTATCAGGCATTTAGGAAGTTCACAAATTCCTCCAAAGAATACAAAAAGAGGAAACAGTTTTGAACTTGTTAAGTATATAGCTAGGGCTCCCCAGTTAATCCAAATTTCAGATAAACAATGAATGATGTTTTAATGTAAAATATTGCACAGGATATACACAAACTAAAAAAAAAATTGTTTATTTGAAATTCAAATTTAACTGAATGTCCCATATTTTATTTGCTAAATCTGGCAACTCTATTGGTAACAGTACTTGATAAGGGCTTTCCAAGAAAAGTAAATTATAGGTCAGTATCTCACGAATATACAGGCAGCAATCCTAAACAAAATATTGACAAATTAAATCTAGCAACACATAAAAAGGACCACGTCCTGATCAATTTGGCATTCTTCCACAAATACAAGGTGAGTTTATTGTTGGAAAAAAATAAGTAAAAGAACTAGAAACAAATCTAACATGTAATGTATAAAGTAAAATTTTAAATATTGTTTAAAATTCCAAATTGAGGGCGCCTGGGTGGCTCAGTGGGTTAAGCCTCTGCCTTAGGCTCAGGTCATGATCTCAGGGGCCTGGGATCAAGTCCCACATCAGGCTCTCTGCTTGGCAGGGAGCCTGCTTCCTCCTCTCTCTCTCTCTGCCTGCCCCTCTGCCTACTTGTGATCCCTCTGTCAAATAAATAAATAAAATCTTTAAAAAAAAAATCCAAATTGATCTGTAGATTCAACGCAATGGCAATATAATTCCCAGCAGGGTTTCACAGTGAGGTGTCCTAGCACTATTTCTTAGGTCCCTCAAATTCTAAGAGGATGGTTTCAGAGATAAGATGATCGCATTGTAGAGTGTAAAGGATGAAGAGAGTGGATAGTTAAGAGAAAGGGATGGCAACTGCCAAAGAAGGATATGGTAGGTGAAAAGCACAGATGCTTTAAACAGTATGATTTGTTCTGGGTGGCTGGCTAATATAGAAACATAGTGTAATGTGAGAAATGGTATCAAAGAAGCTACAGAGACAGGGGCGAGTTTATAAAGGTTTCAGACTTTATGCTGTAGGTCATGGGAAATAATGGGGGTGGGGAGAGAAGGGAAGAAGAGTTTGAAGCATGGGAAGTGATCGAAGGCAAAGGATGGATATAGTAAGTGTATATACACTACTCTTTTAAGGAGCTTGACTATTAAGGAAATCAGAGCTTAGATAAGTATCTAGAGTTAAAGGAGGGTATTGTCTTGTATGAGGTGTTTGTTTTAATAAGGGAGAAACTTGCAGCTTGTAGAAAGAGGTTGAAGATACAGGAAGGAGGGAAAGATAATTAATGGAACAAAAAACTTTGGGAGACAAGAGGTAATAAAGTAAACAAAATAAAATAAAACAAAGAAGTCTTTGTGAGTTTTGTTGAGAATGCAGATTGTTTTGTTGGTAGGCACAAGACAACTAGGGAATTTCTGACAGCATCATTTTTCTTTGTTAAATAGCAGACTGGTCTTCGGGTTAAAATAAGAGGGGAGATGGTGAGATGGGAGGTCAGATAAAGTACTGACAATTCAGTATTAACTAGAGATGGGCAGGAGAAGGACTTACAGTGAAGCACTCTGGGGGAAGGACTCTGCAGTCAACTAAGATTAGATGGAAATAGGGCTGATTTTTGCTAAGCAGGTGAGAAGGGAGGTTTTCAAGGGAATTGAAGATAATGAAAGTGGCTAAAGTGAGAGAACACAGGGTAAGAATAGGAAAAAAACCTTAAGAATGTTACTTTCTCATTATGTTTATATCACGAAATCACTGTTGCTAGGTATAGGAGTAACTTTCTCTAGTTGTTCTGAATTGTATATTTTACATACTAATGGCAAGAACAGACATAATTATTTTGTCTTTCACCTTATCAAAACAGTATCGATTTGCCCTCATTTTTTTTAAAACAGGAAAAGATGTTTTTCTATGGACCAAATATATTATCTAAATTAAAGATAACATAGGATTAAAATAAATGGAGCAAGAACTATAGGTATTACAAGCAGAAATTCACAGAAGTACACAAATAGTCCACACATAAACCCATCAGGGGCTTTTTTTCTTTTTATGATTTTATTTATTCACTTGACAGAGGGAGAGAGAGCACAAGCAGGAGGACCAGGAGAGGGAGAATAAGACTCCCCACTGAGCAGGGAGGCCAACGCAGGACTCGATCCCAGGACCCTGGGATCATGACCTGAGCCGAAGGCAGATGCTTAACTGACTGATCCATCCAGGAACTCCAATGGGGTTTTTCTGTATAAACACAAAATATACCCCATCACTAGGCATGACTTACAAAATCTAATGTGTTTTATGGCCAAACTTCAAAGCTTTCCTGCAAAGTTAGGGAAGCAGTCCCTATGAGATCATCCTCACTTTGACACCAACTTCACAGTTTAAAGGTTCCCAGGATCACCCTCAGATTTAATAATTTACTCAAAGGGTTCAGAGAACTCACTGAAAGCTGTTACACAGTATGGTTACAGCAAAAGGATACAGATAAAATCAGCCGAGGGAATCGGTGCACAGGGTAGAGGCCAGGAAAGTTCCATACATGGAGCTTCCAGTTGTCATGTCCTTGTCGAGTTGTGGACATTGTTACCCTCCCAGAACTTATGTGCAACAATACACAAGAAACACTGCTAACCAGGGAAGCTTATCTGAGCCTTGGTTTCTAGAGTTTTTATTGGGACCCAACTATGTAGGCATGGTTGGCTGCCCTTCTGGCAGTTTTAGTACCCAACCCCTCTGTGGGTAGAGATGAATCCATGTGGCCCAAAGCCCCCAACATAAACCACATTGTTAGACTGTCCAGTGTGGCCCAAAGTCTCCAAGTAAATAAAGCCACTCTTTTTGGAGTTCACCTCCTAGAACGTGAAGGCAAAGACCAGACCTCTCTTTGGGTAAGGTTAATTCTTTACTGTGCATTCCTAAAATGTCACAATAATCAATTCTCTGATTGCATTCTTATAAAAGGTAAACATTAATAACCTGTTTTCTGGCTCCCTGCTACCTGATTCTTATATTATTTTTTTGATTTTTAATTCACGGGATGATTGCTTCAGTTAAGTTTCTCAAATTCATGTTGGGATGCAGAATCATAAATTTCATTTATGATAATAATTTTCTGTTAAATTTTCATCTTCCAGGGGAGCCTGGATGGCTCAGTGAGTTAAGGCCTCTGCCTTCGGCTCGAGTCATGATCCCAGGGTCCTGGGATCAAGAATATTATCTACCCAATTTCAGTTTTCTCACTGTATTTTTGAGTGGACATTGTACATATGACTTTCATAATCTTCATATTTGAATGAGTTGAATTTTCCTGGACTAGAACCAGGAGTAGAAAGGCCAGGGTAGCTTTACAGAATTCATCTCTCATGGGTTCTCCTCTGTTGCAATAGCAAAAGATTACTTCTTTAAAATATGGCAACTCTATGAAGCCGCACTTACTCTGCTTCTCGTTACCTAACCTAGTTCTGAAGAGATTCTACACAGCGTCCTGGACTTCCTGATTTATGCACAGGCCACAGGGAGACACAATTTGCCTTCAAAGATATTATTGCTTTTAGAAAGTTACTTTACTGGTGCTTTCTAAGGTCTGCTATCTCTGATTAGTCACTTTCTATCCTTCTCTCTCTCCCTTGTCAGTGTTTGGACTCTATGCAGTCTCCGTTCTTTCTCAAAATGTTCTCTTGATTTCCAGTACGGGCTTCCTGCCCAGTGCTTCTGGTTTCAGTTGCCTACTGTAGCACTCACATGTGATTTTGGAGTTTGGGGGGGTTTCTTAGTCAACTGCTTGCTGAAAATTCAGTTTCTTTTATTTCCATTCTCCTTTTTGCTCTCGATCAGTCAATGGAAAATGAATGAAAAAGTTTAGGATTAAGCAGACCCTGTGTTCTTACAGAATGCTAATATACTTAATTTTTCTCCCACATTTTCAAAAGATATAAAGAAATTCTCTGAAATATTATCGGCTTCAGATAATGAACAAAATTTTATAGTTGTCAGTAGCCAAATTGAGCTGATTATTTAGATGTTCACATCTGCTATGACATTAAGATTATGTACAGAAATAATGCAACAAAGTAGTTTTAATGAAAAAACATTTGAGGTATACAATGAAGAAAAGAAAATTTAACAGAAGCAGCTCAGAGAGAAGCAGCACTTTATTCTGCTATGTTAAAAAGAGAATTTTTAGTGAACTATTCTTCCTGAACCCACACAACTAAAACATTGTACAGGAACATTTGAGAGGATCTTATTGGATTATGGATGAGGGGATGTCCCAAGAATGCTTTTTTGATCCTGGGGATTTAAAGCTATGTTCAGATTCTTTTTGATGGTTAATACCATTCCATCTTGGTAATCAGCCACAGATAGTTTTCTACCCAGAGCAAGCTCCAGCATTTCCTGGGTACTGCAATGATTTTTATATGCTTCACATTCTGATGAGAGGAAAATCACAGTGGAAGAAGCAGAGATACGCCAACCAAAATATTACACTCCGGACAGTATCAGAATGTGAATGTTATTTTAACATAAACAGTACTAGTTATAACCAGGCAACTTAACAAAGGAGGTGAGAGGAAAAACTGAGCATTTGGCAGTCACTTGGATGTAGGGCTGAAGTCCAGGATGTATTAACCTTAGTGAAACACTCCCACCCTGCGACATGACCCTAAGAAACAGCCCAAAAGTGAGAATATGGACTGGAATCATTTGGTTGGATCAGAAATCCTCCAGCATTGATTTGGGACTACTGGCACCCTTTTTATGGAGATGAGAGAAGGAAATGAAACTCTTCTCTGGAGGGACCTAACAGTATCCAATGCTTCATATTATTTCTACCATTAATTTTTAAAATAACATCCAGAGCAAACCATCAAAGATAATAGAATGCAAAAAGAATCGAGTATGAGCCAACACCAGTACAAACAACAGACAAAAGAAAAACATAATCTAAAAACCACTCTGTTTGCTATGGTCATGGAAGTAAAAGTCAAGCTTATAAATTCTGTCAAGGAACTAGAAACTACAGAAAGTGATACATCTTAATCAAAGATAAATTATAAAATGAAGAGTATAACTAAAAGTATAAAAATCATGGGTGAATCTTAGAGCAGATTTGTCATACCTAAAGAGAATGAATAACTGGAAGGTAGGCTAAAAGAAACAGTCCCCAATGAGGGAAGGAAAAGTAAAATAAAAAATACTGAAGACAGAGCAAGAGACATAGAGGATACAGTGGGATGACCTAATATATATTGGATTTCCAGAAATGGCATGAGAGCAGAAATTATATGTGAAGAGATAATGGCTGAGAATTTCTGAGAAGTGATTAAAATATTAATCTATAATTTGAGAAGCCTAGTGAAGTACAACAGGATTCTTTAAAATAAAAAATATATTACTGAAGTAAAACCACAGAAAATCCAAGAGAAAAACTTAAAAGAAGCTGGGGGAGGACATCACCCTCAAAAGAACCTTGTACTTTGTGGAAAGAAAAGTAAAGATTAATTAATTAATTAAAGAATAGCAAAGTAAAGTAAAGATTAATATCGGACTTTAAAAAGTAAGGATGTATGTTATACATTTTAGGATCAGAAGAAGAGAAAAAGAATTTATAACTTCCAAACTAATTTCAAGGAAACTGAACTATTTTAAAATACCCTAAAAGAAAACAAAAAAGGAAAATAAAACAAACAGAGTAGGCACAAAAAATAGAAAGCACAAAAGATTATGGATAGTAGGTTTAAACCCAAGTATATTAGTAATTCATAACTATAAATAGATAAAATGTCCTAGTTAAGACACAAACATTACTAGACTAGATTTTTTTAAAATGCAAAATCATGTGTCCTACAGACACTTTTAAGTTATCAGGATACAGAAAGGCTGAGAGTAAAAAGATGGAAAAATTTGGTTGATCCTTGAACAACATGGGTTTGAACTTCACAGGTCCAATTATATGGAGACTTTTTTATAGTACAGTACTATAAATGTATTTTTTCTTCTTTATAATTTTCTTAATAACATTTTTTTCTTCAGTTTACTCTATTGTAAGAATACCCTATATAGCATATATAACAAACAAAATATGCATTAATCAGTTGTTTATGTTATTGATAAGGTAAAGTTTTGGGTAAAGTTTTGGGGGAGTCAAAAGTTATACCTGGCTTTTTGACTGCATGGGGGGTATGGTACCCCTAAAGCCCACAATTGTTCAAGGGCCAGCTGAATATCATGCAAACACTAAGTAAAAAGCAGGTGGTGTAACTATCTTAATACCAGCCAGACAAAATAGAATTTAAGGCTAAAACCATTAAGAGATAAAGAAGGTCATTTCAGAATGCTGAAATATTCAGTTCCCGGTTCATATAACAATTCTAAATTTGTGTCAACTAAAAAACATGGTCTCAACGTATGTAAAGCAAAAATGGACAGAATGAAAAGGAGAAATAAACAAATTTATAAGCCTGTGTAGGATATTTTAACTTGCTAATTTATAGAACATGCAGACAAAAAGTCTGTGAAGATACATAAATGTGAACAGCACAGTTAATAGGACCCAATAGACATAAATAGAATACTAACCTAAAAGGAGAATATGAACTGTTTTTAAACATAGAATATTTAAAAAAATCAACCATGTTAGGGGCACCTGGGTGGCTCAGTCAGTTAAGCACTGGACTCAGGTCATGGTGTCAGGGTTGTGAGATCAAGCCCCACCTCCCACTCCATGCTCGGCAGTGAATCTGTTTGAGATTCTCTTTCTCTTTGCCCCTTTCCCAGCTCGCACATGTATTCTCTTTCTTTAAAATAAAAATCAAACATGTTCTTCGTTCAAAAGCAAACCTCAATAAATTTTAAAGGATTTAAATCATATATATTTCTGTAATAACAGAGCAAACGTGTTGGAAATCAATAAGGGTAACAGATCATCTGCGTATATTTGAAAATTAAGAAATGTACACCTAAATGATTATGCATCAAAAATAATCCTGAGGGAATTTAGATAATATTTTTACCTCAATGATAATAAGAATAACACATATTAAGCCTTATGGATGCAGGCAAAACAGTATCCATAAGGAAACATACAGGTTCTAATTCCCTTATTTGTAAAGAAGTTAGTAAAACAGCAAAATAAAAAAGAAGGAAATAATAAAGAAAGAAATAGAAAAAAATATAATAGAAACTAAGAATAAAACTAATATTTGTCCTTTAAAAGGTCTAATGTAATTGCTAAAATACCCTGGTGAGGTCTGATCCAAAAAAGAGAGAAGGTACGTATAATTGAAATCAAGAATGAAAGGAGAAACAGCAGTACAAATCTGGCATACATTAAAAACACAAAAGGATATTTATGAGCAAGTAAACAGTATAAGAAACAAAAATATCTGTCATAAACACTACATATAGTGGTGAAACATAGAGAAAGTCCTTATTTTGAGACTGGGAACAGGACAGTAAGCCTGCTAATACCACATCTTTTCCAATATTGATCTGGAGTCCTAGCTATATAGTAGAGTTAGAAGGAAAAGTAAATAAATTAGGAATAAAGGAACAAAACTCAATATTTGCAAGTGATGTGATTGGGTGCTTTGACAATCCAAATGAATATAGAAATAAATTACTGTGAGTAGGAAATTTTATGATAGGGAAGTTTACTGAATTTAAACATTATTTTGGGAAAAAATCAGCTTAATTTCTATATATTCACAACAAAGAAAACGAAATATTAAAAAGATGCTATTTATAAAGTATCAGAAATATCAAGTATGTATGAACAAGTCTAATAAAAGATACGCAAAACTTCTGCAAAATGACAAACTTCTGTTAAGAGACATTACAAAAGATCTGAATGAATTGAAAAATACATTATATTCACAGATTAGGAGGCTCAGTATTGTAAAGGTACCTGTTCTCTCCTAGTTTGGATCCTATGGATTCAATGCAATATCAACCAAAAATCCCAAAAGGTTCTATTGTGGCTGTATTGTTTATTTTTTTTTTCTGCACTTGTGTAGCAGTTATATACATGTTTGTTTTTCCATAACTACTGAAACTGGACACTTATGTTTTATGCACTTTTTGTATGCTTGCTTTATTTTAAACTAGGTAAAAAAAAGCACAGTGTAAAACAGTGTAATAGAATTGTTCATATATAGAGATGTATATACTGACATAAACAATTTTTTTCTAACAAGAAATCCAAGAAATTGTTAACATTGGTTGCTTTTAGGGACAGGGATTTGAGAAGATGAAAGGAAACAGGTTTTTTGCATATTGAATCTTTTGTATTATTTGAATTTCCTAATCATGTTCATGTTAGGATTATGGGTCAATTTGTAAATTTTTATAAATTAAATAAACTTATTTAATTACTTATTTTAAAGTAAAACCAGAAAAATTAAATCATGTTAAAAGCTCCAGAAAGAAGCAAGTCAGGGAAAAACACTTTTTAAAGAATCATATTATAATCATTTCAGAAAGCAAATATTTTAATGACATCAACAACCTCCCTATAACTTAGGTTTCATAGATCTGTGTATCCACACTGTCAACTCTGAAGTAGGATTACCATGAAGCTAATGGATTTAAGCTTCAGAGTCCCTCATTTGGACAGGCCTTTTTAAACGCTTGTGCCTAATTTTGTATTTATAATTTTAAATAGTTTTTCTTAAAGAAGACTCCTCAAATTATGTAAATTTGAAGCTCCCCAAAGCCTGATTCCAACATAGGTTGCGAATCATCTTAAAGGAAGAAATTCTTACCTGTCCTGAATATGAAGATTTGTAGAAATAATGAACTGTGGTTGTAACGAAAATTTCTTTGTCTAAACAATAGATTCACTGAAGATAAACTTTTATCAGGCATTGAGAATTTGCAGTTCACCTACTCCAGGAATGCCTTCTACTTGCCAGAGGTGAATCACCGCCTCTTATGCATAAATCTGTGCTCTTTCTCTAATTTTACTGAGGCATGGATTTTAGTCTACTTGGCTTATATAACTAACACCATAGACTGGGTGGCTTATAAACAAAAACTTATTTCTCACAGTTCTAGACACTGGGAAATTCAAGACCAAGGCACTAGCAGGTCTCTATCTAGTGAGTCAGCTTTATAGTTCATAAACTGCTATCTTCTCACTTGTGTTCTCACATGGGAAAAGGAGCAAGGGGGGCTCTTGGAGCCTCTTTTACGAAGGTACTAATCCCATTCAGGAGGCCTCCACCTCAGAACCTATCACCTTCCAAAGATGCTACCTCAGAATACCATCACATTGGGGGATTAGGTTTCAATATACAAATTTGGGGAGGACACAAACATTCAGTCTTTGGCATTTATAGTGTGTACAGTGTGCTTGTTAAGCTACTCTACTGCTAAACAGTAAGCTACAAAATGGCTAGGACCCTGTTTCAATTATTTTTATACCCCAGGGCCTAGAAAAGATCCCAGTATGCAATAAATGTTTAATTGGATCTTTTTAAAATACCGTATTGTGTGTAAAGGAAGCCTAACCACAATTCATCACTTTAGTAAAATTCATATGAAAGAGATACCTTGCTAAACCATACACATATACATGAAGTAATCTGGTCACATTTTGCATAAGATAGATTATAAACTTTTAAGACCAAGGACCAAACAATATTATGAATCATTTTTAAAACAAAAGTATAAAAAATGTGAAAATCCAACATCCTAACCCTACATTTGTTTCAATTTTTTTTTTAATAAATAAAAACTTACACATAACAGACTCCACCTTTAAACCATTCCCTTATACTATCCCTTGGCCTCTCTCCTGAGAGATGAACCCCACCCTGAAGTTGGAGTGTATCCATCCTGTCCATATGTTCTCGTTTTTAACCACTTAAGAAAATATATGCACAAACAATGGATACCAGTATTCTATGTTTAATAGATTAAGCCAGCATTATCTAATACAAACACCTGAGCCACATGTTTAAACATTTAAACGTCCTCATAGCCACATTTAAAACAATAGAAACAAGTAAACTTTATTTTAATGTTATATTTCATTTAAACCAGTATGCTCAAAATATTATTATTTCAACATGTAATCGATATAAAAATTATTAATGAGCCATTCAATATACTTTTTGAAAAATTTCTGGTACTAAGTCTTTGAAATCCTGGGTGCCTGGGAGGCTCAGCGGGTTAAGCCTCTACCTTGAGCCCAGGTCACAATCTCAGGATCCTAGAATTGAGGCCAGAGGCCCAAGGCCAGAGGCCCCGGTGGCACCTGGCTCTCTGCTCAGCAGGGAGCCTGCTTTCCCCCTCCTCTACCTGCCTCCCTGCCTGCCTCTCTGCCTACCTGCAATCTCTCTCTCTCTCTGTCAAATAAATAAATAAAATCTTAAAAAAAAAAAAAAAAAAAAGAATTCCAAGTCTTTGAAATCCTGTTAGTTCATACAGCACATTTCAACTTGGATTCTAAATTTAGATTTAACAAAATTTAAATTGAAAAAATATATTCATATATTCAAGTTGTTCCAAACACACTTAAAGGTTTTCCAATAACTGAAATCCGTTTTTAAAATTTAGTTAAAATTAAATTAACAATTTAGTTTTTCAGTAAAAATAACCATCAGACACCCTACTGGAGAGTGCAGCTTAAAAAAGTAACAAAATACTCACCATTCATTATCTTTCTTTCGCCCATTCAATTTATGTAACATTTTAATGTTTCCTTTTTTCCTTTGCCATATCCTAGAAAGGACAAGCCCAGAAGAAATGGATGCCTTTGAATTTCAGGGCAGATGACATTTACGTTTTTTTAAAAAAATCATCTATCACTAAATCCACTCAGCAAGTCTAAACTTTTAAAAGAACCAGCTGGGTATTTTTGCTTCAACAATGGGATTGCTAAACAGGATGCATCTGATAAAAACAGTGACGCGCTGCAACTAGCAAAGGTGCAGCTTTCATATCAGCCGCTCCCATTCTTCTACCCCGCCCTCCACAAGCACGCGCCCACAGGCACGCACGCACACACACGCAAAGGCGTACACACACACGCACTCTACACGCACAAGCACACAGGCACTGGCAGGCACCCAAGGAAATGCAGTTTCTTTCTCGCCTCTCATTCCGTAGAGGGAACGGCAGGAAGTTTCTGACGAGCACTCGCGCTAACTTGGTATTGGTGGGGTTCCACGTCCCCTTTTATAGGATACTGGACTCCGCCCTTCTCCAGGTCCATTAGAGGAGAAATTGTAAAGGTTGGAGGTGGAAGCGTAAAGAAGCCCTGTTATAACCAGTCAGCAGCTCCACCTCACGAAGCGACCAACTTTGCGTACCCAAGAATAAAACCTGATCCTCGCCGGAATGTGCAAGGATTTAAAAACGGCCTCAAGCTGTGGCAGTTGGGTCACGGTCGGGGTCCGGATGGGATTTTTTGCCTAACCAGGAGCCCCTAAACAAGCTGGTGCGTCAATGAATGAAACTATTATCCAGCGGCCTTGTTAGCAGCAGAACCTGCAGGACCTCCAGGGCCCGAAGAGCGCCAGCCCTACTGAGTTGTACTTGGTTTGGGTTTCCCACAACAGCATGGCCACACCAAAAATTGTTTTTCCACAGATAGGAAAACGGCTCCGAAACTTTTTTTACCCCAACACCTTCACTCCCGTCCCCTCCTAGGCCCCGCTCGGCGCATTTTGCCCTTCGCCTCAGGAGCTGAGTGACCCCTTCGTCTGGAATGCCAACTCTGCAAAATTCCGGTAGCCAAACACAAATCAACTTCCCGGGAGAAACAAGAAGCGAGAAACACCACAACCCCCAACCGCACGCTAATGTTTTCCAAAAAAAAAAAAAAAAAAAAAAAAAAGGAGCCCGACCCATTGCCACGCGATGCATGCTAGGATAAGTAGTTCCTCCAATCCCCAAGGCGCCGAGTCAGTGAGGAACTCAGGTTGATTGCCCCCGCAGAGAACTACAATTCCCGTAGTGCCCCACCACAGAGTGGAAGGGGCGGGACAGGAGAGAACGCACCGCGCTTGCGCAAGTCTAGGGGCCGGAGGGAGGCGGAGGCGCTCGGGTCCAACTGCTGAAGCGTCTCCATGTGACAGTGAGCGGGGTCCTAACTCCTGGCGCCGCCCCACTCTGGTTCTTGACCGAAAGCACTGTCCCCTGTCCCAGCGCCATCAGACAACAACAGGCTAGGACGCTTGCTGTCTGGCCGTGCCGCCGGAGGAATTGCCTCGGCGGGGTCAGGTGTCTGAGGGATCTTGCGGAGACCCCGGAGTCTCCGGAGAGGCGGAGCGGGGATTTCTGTCAGCGCCGGCGTCCCAAAGCGCGGAGACATGAACGGCTTCACGCCTGAGGAGATGAGCCGCGGAGGGGACGCGGCCGCCGCAGTAGCCGCAGTGGTCGCTGCCGCCGCAGCTGCCGCAGCTTCAGCCGGGAACGGGGCAGGGGCTGGCGCCGGGGCTGAGGTGCCGGGTGCCGGGGCCGTCTCTGCTGCTGGACCCCCGGGAGCGTCTGGCCCCGGCCCCGGACAGCTGTGCTGTCTGCGGGAGGACGGTGAGCGGTGCGGCCGGGCGGCTGGGAACGCCAGCTTCAGCAAGAGGATCCAGAAGAGCATCTCCCAGAAGAAGGTGAAAATCGAGCTGGATAAGAGCGTAAGTGACGGCGGGACGGCCCAGCCCTGCCCACCCCCTTGGGACTCCAGGAGCGGTGCCCACATGGATTGTTGGGCGGAAGGTTCAGGGTTCCCCTCGACCTGGCTGCAGTGCGAACCCGTTGTGTGGGCTCTGGTAGGAAGCAAACAACAAAGTCGCTGCAACTCCGACCGCCACCCCCAACAGACACAGACTTGCACGCCGCGGTTCCGCTCCTCCCCCCCCCCCCCCCCCCCGCACGCTCCCTGAGTCCGTTCTGCTCACTGTCTAACCCCTTCCTCCTTCACTGAGATCGGGAAACGAAACAAAGGGGACCGTCGCTCGGAGGGCCCGGAGTAGTTTTCTTGCAGCCCGGCAGCTCCTTCTGGAATGGAGGCGCCTTCTTTGTTTTGCTGCCCTAGCTGGCGTGTGGCCGCAGGGAGTAACTACCCTCGTGCAGGCAAAAGTGGAGTCCTGCAGAGACCAAGGACCTGATACTGCGTAAAGAAAGACCCCTTTCCTCGTTCGCCCGAGTACGGAGTGAGGGAAGCCGAGCTCGCCCCGCGCCTTGCTGGGAGCCGGGATTGTGAACGATGTCAGCATGTAGCGCAGCTGCTCCGAACGTGGGGAGCACGTAGCCTCTGCGGCTTTGCCATCCCTTTGGCAGCCATCGGGATTTGTTTTTCCGTCCTTTTGAGCGTCTGTTTTTGTTTTTTGCTTTTTTGACCATTCATGAGGTTTTTAGGAGCAACCATTGCCACTTTTCCGAGCTCTGGCTGGCGGTAAATGAATAAATAACAGATGCAAGAACCTAGCACATGTCCTGCATAATTTTAACTTGGATTTAGTTTAGAAGTTAATTTAAAAGCCTTAGTCTTTAATCGTTTAG
The DNA here is from genome assembly GCF_010015895.1 of Lontra canadensis. NCBI lineage: Eukaryota > Metazoa > Chordata > Mammalia > Carnivora > Mustelidae > Lontra > Lontra canadensis. The sequence goes on along the minus strand of NW_022631004.1, from coordinate 20,110,503 downwards.
TTTTTTAAAGGAGTTTAATTGTGTTAATATATGCAGCCCAATATTTCAAATGTTACCGTACAGCTCTCAAGACTACATTTAATTGAAGCTTTTGCGAAGTTCGTGATACTTTATGCCTGTTAAAGGCACGCTTGTGATATTTTATGCCTGTTAAACAGTTCTTCAGTCATGCTCATAAGAAACTTTTCAAGCAAACTTGAATAATTTCACATTGCTTTGGTTGGAAAAACGTAATACAAATAAATACATTTTTAAATACTCAGAAGTTTATAATTCAAATTTATATACAAGTAGTATATGAAATCAGCTCATGCGTAAAAATGGGTAGTTTTGTATCTGGATTATAATTTGAATGTTAAGAAAGAATAGGAAGCATACATCATGCTGCTAAAATATGCTCTTTAGGTAGAGAAAATATCAAATATTTTGTGGGGCAACATCACCTTTCCCCTTGTTAAAAAACAGCATGACCTACCAAATCTAGTTCACCTTCACTGCAATTTAATGACAAAATCCAGAGTTGGAATTTCTCATTCTGCTTCTCTGCCTCCCTTCCTCCCTTCCAACTCCCCACCCCCACCCCAATCCTCTTAACGGTATTGCCAGACTTGGTGTTTGTTCTAACTGAATACAAGATTTTGCATAGAAACATGGTTTTGTCTTAACAATGGCTGTTTTGACTGTTTTTATTTTTAATAATTCATTGTGCCCTATGTATTTTACTAATACATGGACGCATTACATAATCATAAGTAGTCTGTGAAACTTTTTTCTGTTTCAGGCAAGGCATCTTTACATTTGTGATTATCATAAAAACTTAATTCAGAGTGTTCGAAACAGAAGAAAGAGAAAAGGGAGTGATGATGATGGAGGAGATTCACCTGTTCAAGATATTGATACTCCAGAGGTAGATAAAGTTTCTGTATGTTAAATGTAAATCCCAAGTATTCCATTCTGATACTTATATTGAAAAATATAAATTTTTAAAATACTTAAAGGGAAAAATCTGAAAATTAAAGCAAAATTAAATATAGCCAGTTAACAGGCAGTTGTAGTTTGACTTATGTTTTCAGTTGACAATGCTTATGGCTCTGTTGACTTATAACTTCTTTTTTGCTCCCAGTTTTCAATATTTATCTTCAAAAGATTAAAGTGTACAATATATTTATAGTTTTGATTCTATAAAAGGAATAATGGAATTAATTAATGTAACTTTTGTTATTTAGTAATGGAATTACGGAATTACATTTTTACTGTGCCAAAATTGAAATGTTATTATATGTATCAAAGATAACTTTTAAACATTGCATGAACTAATTCTAATTCTTACACCTTTATTTTTTTCTAGGTGGATTTATACCAATTACAAGTAAATACACTTCGGAGATACAAAAGACACTTCAAACTATCAACCAGACCAGGACTTAATAAAGCACAACTTGTTGAGGTATGTATGAGTTTTAAACTATACTTTAAATGAGCCTGTTTATACGGAAAAGAGTCATAAAAGCCTAATGAAATTGTTAACATTACGTTTTAGTTAGATAGATCAGTTAATAAAAAATCTATTATGGAAGAATCTAGTTTCCTAGAAATGTTTGTCTACCTCTTAAATTCCTTTATGTAACAAACACTCAATGGATTGTATGTAATTTTCTAAGCATTTTTAAATACTGGCTTTCAGTATTCAGTATTTCTGTTGGCTTTGAAATTCCACTTAGTAAACATTTATTGAACACTTAATTGAGGCATAATAAAAGAAATTGATAAACTTTGTTGTCTTTATTAGAATTTTTTTAAGTTTTTGACAGATTAGGTCTACAGATTAGCCCATAAATAGTATTCCTATAACTTGTTGATTTAACTGTTTCAGAATTTGTCCTTGTTGATGTTAGTTTGTTTTAGTTGAGGCATCTGTGCTTTCTTCACATCCAGAAGATACAGACTTTCATTCAAGACGTTACTTAGTTTGCTTTGATATAGAACTTCTATTTCTTTCTGTAAATTTTGAAATATGTGTCTTCTCAGGAATTAATAGAACCAAAAAAATCTGTGAATCATATTAAGGCATTTATAGACTTATATATTTATACTTTAATCATTTTAAGTAAAAATATTTAATCTATTGGAATATAAATTAAATATATAAATCAGTTTTCTCATATTTTTCAGCTTGGGTTTAGTAATGCAACATTTTCTAAAACGTGCATATTGAATAAGGTAAAAGATAGAGAAGGTACAATTCTTTGGCAGAATGCTTTTGTAACATTGTTAAGAGCTAATATATTGACATTTTAACTAGAATTTCTTCTTTCCTTCTTGCCTGAGCAGCAAAAATTGTTTTTCTTTAAATTTGATTTAAAAGATCCAGTCCTTTTTAGATTGTATAGTATATTAATATAACATAAACATAGATATTATATACCATGATAAAACTGTATCCATATAGACAGATACTCATCAAGTGGAAGTTACCTTTGTTCTGGGACAAATGAGAACCAGAGAACTGATTATTATAAATGTTACATATAATGTACAGTTGACCCTTGAACAACACAAGGATTAAGACGGAACATAGTCAAAAGTCTGCATATAACTTTTGATTCCCCAAAAACTTAACTACTAATGGCCTACTATTGACTAAGCATTCCTGATACTATAGTCAGCATATTTTCTAAGTCATATGTATTATATATATTCTTACTATAGTCTCAGTAAAGTAACCTAAAGAAAAGAAAATGTTGTTAAGAAAATCATATGGAGGAGAAAATACATTTACAGTACTGTACTGTATTTATTGAAATAAAAGTGTGTAAGTGGACCCTCACAGTTAAAATCTGTGTTGTACAAGGGTCAGAAGTATGTATCTTTTAAGTGCACCTGAAATATTTGATAATTTGATATTTAAAATTTACATTATTTCTAAAACTACTTTCTTCTTTAGAAATGAGAAGACATCCAAATGGCAATGCAAGTTATAGTTTATTTAGGAGTGATTCCAGATTTAGGTGACTGCCCTCTTTAAATCTCTTAATTATTGTATGAATAACATTTTCTTTAAGAATTTTTGTCTTCCACATTCTAGCTATACATAGCAACACCCCAGTTTAGTCTGTTGCATTTCTCTTGGTTGCTGTGCATCTAGATGTTAGATAAGCAGAATGAAAAGGCCAGAAAGTAAACATTCTTCAGTGAATGTCTCTCTTTCCCTTCTCATTTTCCATCCATAATCTTTATTCAGAAAAACTTTCAAGGAACCTTAAAAAAGAGTACTGCCAATGAATGAATGAATATAAGTTACAGCAAATATATTCGTAAGATAGTTTATAATTTGTATAGTACCAAAATTTTTTCAACTTCTATATCCTTTTTCTGTGGGAGTAGGGTCTACATTCTATTTTATTTCATTGGTACTTAAAATTGAAAAATATTTACCTACTAATGTAGATTCTAGTTATAAAATTTAAATAAAAGTAAATAACTTCTAATTAATGTATATTTAATTGAGTGGATTAGAGGGTCATGCGAAGTCACACTGTCTCTTGTTCATAACATCTTATTCTTACATGCTTTTCATCTTGTTGGTATTTTGTTAAATAGTTTATTTTTAAAAGGAAATAGCTCTTATCAAGTAGCACTTTTTCTTTTGATGAATGTGTATTTTACCTAGTATGACATCTGTCAATATCTGTAATTTCAGGTGGTTTTTTTGTTTGTTTGTTTTTGTTTTTATAGATAGTTGGTTGCCACTTTAGGTCTATTCCAGTGAATGAAAAGGATACCTTAACATATTTCATCTACTCAGTGAAGAATGACAAGAACAAATCAGATCTCAAGGTTGATAGTAGTGTTCACTAAAAGAGATGGAATTGAGACTAAGACTTGGATGTTCCAGTGTTAAGACTGTTGACTCTTTTTTCACATGTAGAAATGTTCCTTGTGTATTTTTTTACAGAGGATTTTCTCTGGTTTTATTTTCTTTGTTTCTGACTCTAATAAATTAGTTGGAAACTCGTGTAAAATGAGCTTTCCTAGATTGAAAATTATTTTAAATAAAGCTGATTACTATTATAGTTGCTTCGGTGTATTTATTTTGTGAAATTTGATTTTTATATTAAACTGCCAAGGTACTAGCTTTAATTGAGAGTTTAAAGATCATTATGTTACACCCCCCCTTTTATTTTTAATTCCAAGAAATTAAGGTCAAGGAGAAGTAACAAACAGCATGTTTGCTTTCTCTGGGACAAGCTGATTTGGAATTAATATCCTAATGCTATAAAGTGCTTTTTGGTGCTAATGGGTTTGAAAAATAGACTTCCTTTGGGGTGCAAGGAAGACTTCCTTTGGGGTGCAAGGAAGTCTATTACTTCCTTTTTTACTATTATTATTACTTGATAAAGTATTAGGAATAACAAAGAGTTTAATTTATATGCCTGTCTCCTTCCAAAGAAGACTTAATATGCCAGGAAAGATAAACACAGTGCTGAAAGTTGAAGTAACATAGAATTAGCTTTATTTGTTTCTTAAAATTTTGTCTTAGGGAAAAGATGTTTATATGGCATGAATATAGAAAGAAGTTCTGCAGTGCCCTTTAATTTTCAGCCATGTCCTGTACTGTTTACATTGCAGATTAGAACTACTAAGTTGGAGAGATCTAGAAATCTAAAAAGATCTTTAAATTTTGGTCCATACATAGCTCTAACTTGATTCATATTCTGCTTTCTTTTACATTTCATTCACTATCCGTTTTTGATTAAAGTTCTCATAATTGCAAATCAAATTTATAGCTTATGACATCAAAACAAAACAACAGCTTCAGTTAATGTTCTTGTATGGTGCAGATTTTAGGCTGGAAATGGATCAGAACATTAATGTAACTTAAGGTTTCCCTCAAAGGTCCACATTTGGGCCTGATAATTCTTCACCAGAGGAGGCTGTCCTGTGTGATGTTGTAGCAGCATCACTGCCGTCCACGCTAGTGCCAGAGGCACTCTGAAAAGGTGACAACCAAAACTCTCACTAAATGCTGCCAAACATGCCTGGGTAAGCAGAATCACCAAAGCTGAAAAACCACTGATGTAGCTCAATCTAAAGTAGTGGTTTATTATAAAGTCTGTGTATTTTTAAGTCCTCTGAGTGTATTGACAGCTGGAAAATGTGAAAAATACAGCACTGGTCTTCGTTCTTGCTATACCATTTACAGATGTACAGTTTGATCCTTAAACAATGAAGGGGTTGGAGCACCAACCACCACATAGTTGGAAATCCATATACAGCTTTTGACTGCCCCAAAACTTAATTACTAATAGCCTCCTGTTGGCTCAGTCCTCTCCAATAGCATAAACAGTCAATATACATTCTGTATGTTACATGTATTCTATACTATTCTTAAAGTAAGCTAGAGAAAAAATGTTTTTGAAATCATAAGGAAGAGAAAATACATTTGCAGTAATACCGTAAAGAATCTGCATGTACGTGGACTCACACAGTTCAAACCCATGTTGTTCAAGGATCAACTGTACTTTATTGATGAGCAGAGACTGTGATAATTGGTATTAAAAAATCCTCTCATTTTTAGCATTCCAGAAATCTCTGCGAGAAATTTTTTCTTAGCTGTCTGAAAGTGAAGCAAAAACTACAAGATGTGGTGGTGGTTTATTTGGAGGAAGTATTCCTTCTACATATTTTTATCTAAACCTATAATCTGTAAAAACTTCATTTTTTTAATAACACTTGACTGTAGGCTTACTTTTTCCTAGAAAAACCCTCTGTTCTTGTGAAAGAAGCTTGAAACCATTTGCTTACATTAAATTACCTATTTATGGATATAACCTTTGACTAAGAGTGTTGATTTCATAGTTAATTATTTGCATAAAAGGTAGTTGGATAAAAGTGAAAATAAGAGTTCTGGGTGTTAGTTATCCAATGAAATTAAATCCTTGTTAGAGCAATTTAAAACATGAAAAACTGAGAACATCAAAGTTCAGGAACTCAAGATGCTACAATGTAAGTTTTATATAAAATTTTTAATTATTTGCTCTTAGGCATGAAAACTTCACTAGAAATCTTTTTCCCTGTTTATCTCTGAACCAAAAAAAGTAAATTTAAACTCTTACCTCTATAAGGGTACAGGTTACTTATAACATTAGAGCATCGGAAGAATCCAAAATTGACAGAGGTGGAAGGAAGAAAACATAATGAGTAGCAGATACTCAAGAAATAAGTCCTGATGGTTTCCTTGTCAATGAGTTAAATAAATCTTTGACATATGCTCACTAAAAAAAAAAAGAAAAAGAAAAAAGTCAGTTTTTCAGTAGAACTACTTTCATTGAACATTTAAGAAAAGGCTAAAAATACCTGAAATAAAGTTCTTTACAAAAACAAGCTCTATATTATTTTTACATAAAGTTCTTTTTTTTAAAAGATTTTATTTATTTGAGAGAGAGCATAAATAGGGGGAGGGGCAGCGGGAGAGGGAGACAAAGTCTCCCCCTGAGCAGAGAGCCCAATAATGGGCTCTATTCCAGGACCCTGGGATCATGACCTGAGCCAAAGGCAGAGACTTAACAAACTGAGCCACCCAGGCGCCTCTTACATAAAGTTTTTTTTAATTGAGCTAAAATTTACACAGTAATATTAACCATTTTAAGCTGTAAAATTTTCAGGTAAATATTTAGTGTATTCACAATGTTGTTAAACCACCAGTTCTAATTTCAACATTTTTCATTACCCCATAAAAACACCCATAAGTAATCACTCCCAATTTCTCCTCTTCATCCTCTGATACCTCTAATCTGGTCCCTGTCTCTATGAATTTGCCTATTATGAATATATCCTATAAAGGAAATCATACATGTCCTTTTGTGTTGGGTTTTGTTTTTAGCATATGTAGCATATGTAGCATATGTGTTCAAGGCTCATCCAAGTTGCTGCATATTTACCAGTACTTTGTTCCTTTTAACGGCTGGACAATATTCCATTGTGATCACAATTTGTTTTTTCATCCATAGATGGACATTTGATTTCCACCTTTAGCAATTAATAATACTGCTATGAACATTTGTGTGCAAGTTTCTATGTGGACATGTTTTCCTTTCTTTTGGGTGTATATGTAGGAGTAGAATTGTTGAATCACATTGTATTCTGTATTTAACTTTTTGAGGAACCTCCAGATTTCCATAGTGGCTGTGCTATTTCCATTCCCACCAGCAGTGTACAAGAGTTTCTGTTTCTCCAAATTGCCAATACTTGTATTTCCTTTTTTTTTTTTTTTTTGGAATTAAAGCCTTCCTGCTGGGTGTGAAGTGGTATCTCATTGTAGTTTTGATTTGTATTTCCTTACTGATCAATGATACTGTATGTCTTTTCATTTATTGCTGACTTGTCTGTCTTCTTTAGAGAATATTTATTTAAATCCTTTGCTTATTTTTCAACTGGACTGCTTGTTGCAGGAGTTTTTTATTCTTGATATGAATATTAAGTCCATACTTGATACATTTTTCCCCCATTCTGTGAATTGCCTTTTCATATTCTTGATAATGTTCTTTATTGCACAAAAGTTCTTAGTTTTTATATAGTCCAGTTTATTTTTTTGTTACTCATATTTTTGGTGTCAGATCTAAGAATTCTTTGCCAAATCTGAGGTTATGAAGATTAACCCCTATTTTTGCTGTGTGTGTGTGTGTGTGTGTGTGTGTGTGTGTGTGTGTATGAGAGAGAGAGAGAGAGAGAGAGAGAGAGAGATAACTTCAGCACTTAATTCAGCTCACTGGCACATTTTGAGTCAATTTTTGTATATAGAGTGATGTAGAAGTTTAACTTCATTGTTTTGAGTGTGGTTATCCAGTTGTCTCAGTAACATTTGGTGAAGACTATTCTTTTTTCACTGAATGGTTTTGACACCCTTGTCAAAAAATCCATTTGCCACAGATGATTGGGTTTATTTTTGTATTCTCACTTCTATTCCATTGGTTCATATTCCTATTCTTATGCCAGTACCAAACTCCTTTGACTGCTGTAGCCTTGCAGTAAGTTTTGAAATCAGGAAATGGGAGTCCTCCCACCAGTTTTCCTTTTTCAATATCATTTAGGCTATCTGAGGTCCTTTGTAGTTCCATACAAATCTGAGAATCAGTTTTTCCATTTTTGCCAAAAACGCCATTAGAATTTTTTTTTTTAGATTTTATTTATTTATGACAGAGAGAGATGGCAAGAGTGGAAACACAAGCACAGAGGAGCTAGAGAGGAAGAAGCAGGCTCCCCACTGAGCAGGGAGCCTGATATGGGGCTCTATCCCAGGACCCTGGGATCATGACCTAAGCTGAAGGCAAATGCTTCACGACTGACCCACCCAGGCACCCCAACCATTAGAATTTTTAATGAAGGTTAATCACTTTAAGATTGCCATATTAACAATATTAAGTACTCTAATCTGTGAATATGGGATGTTTTTCCATTTATTTTGGTTTTTAAAAATTCCTTTCAGCAATATTTTATAGTTTCCAGTATCTAAGTCTTTCACCACCTTGATAAAATTTATTTCTGATTCTTAATTCTTCTTGATGCTACTGCAAATAAAATTGTTTTCTTGATTTCTTTTTTGGATTGTTCATTACTGCTGTACAAAGCACAACTGATTTTTGTATGTTGATTCCTTACAACTTTGCTGAATTTTTTTATTACCTCTTGTGGTATTTATGTATATTATATGAGATTTTTAATGTGCTGTTGGATTTGGTATATTAATAATTTTTTAAGATTTTGACATCTATATTCATAAGGTATATTGGTCTGGAGTTTTCTTGTACTGTCCATGCCTGACTTTGGTATCAGGATAATGCTGATAGAGGTTTTTATTTGTAAAATTCTTAGACGGTAAGGGCTACATATATGCCACATATTTCTCTCCAGGTATACCACTCTGTAAAGATGAGCCCATTATGGTGATAAGAACTCTATAGAAGTAAAAGGGGAAAATTAAATCAGTGTCAATTTATTATGATTTTCCTTTTTTTAATATTTTGTTTATTTTAAAGAGAGAGTGGGAGTAGAGGAAAAACAGAGGTGGAGGGAGATATAGGGAGAAGGAATCTCAAGCAGACTACACACTGAGTGTGGAGTCTGATGCAGGGCTTGGTCTCAAGACCCTGGGATCATGACCTGAGCTGAAACTAAGAGTCAGACACTTAACAGATCGAGCCACCCAGGCACCCCAATTTACTATAATTTCCTAATATCAATTTCTCTTCAAATCTTTGAGAGAAAAGTTTAGTCTTAGGCTGTTAATGCAAAATGACTCAGAAATACATGACTTTGGTTATTTTTTCTTTTTGGGAAAATTATTTTAAAACCTGTAATGATCTATTGATGGAATTATTTAAGTTTTAAAAGCACCTGTCATAATATTTTGCAAAAATGATTTATTTTGGAAAGAACTCATGTATACCTGTTGACAACTATAAGAAAGTTAAAATTTCAAGACCTGTGAATGTTCTTATCTGTCTGTCCTTCCCTACCTCCAGTAGTTGTTGCTTGTTATTTGGGTTCTCCAATTCTCTAATAATCTTTTATGATTAGTACTTAATCCCAGCAAACAAAAATATTCAAGGCATTCTGACAGATTTGATGAGGAAAAGAAACTTTATCAAGAGGAGATGAGCTGTTAGTATTATTCTCAACTCTGTGCTCAGATTCATAATATGGAAAAGGATATAAAACATCTAAGATAAAAATACAGAAATTGTTAATTCAGTAAGCATTTAGCTTATACGAGCTAGCTGAAGTGTACAATCATGTGTCCCATATCAGTAAAGGTTTGTTTTCCTAAAAAGGAAATAGATTAGATGATGTTACTAAATAACATAGTGGTTAAGATTCTAGATGCTAGAGTAAGACTGGCCCTATTCAAAACCTGGCACTAGTGCTCTGATAATGTAACCTTACGCTCCTTAATCTCTCTAAACCTTGGTGCTTTAGCAATAGAATAGGGATCATGACAGTCCCTACCACACTCAGTTGTAAGACAGTGTTAAGAAAAATAGTAAATTTTTAATAAAAGCTTCATTATCTTTTCTTGTAGCTAAAAGCTATGGAAAAAACAAAGGATATAGTTATTAATATAACTGAATGAAGTGTTTGCTTTTAAAAATATATTGATGTACTTGGGAAAAGTTACATAAGGTAAGTTATGTGAACATTCATATTTTTATACCTATTTGATAATATAAAGAAGAATGTGTGCTTCTGTTATACATTCATTTCTAAAACAATGTAACTTAATCTCATATTACAAAAGTTATTTTCAGAAAGGGGAGTATACAATGAAGAATAATCATCATAATCTATAAAATTCTATTAAATATTCAGCTTTTTTTTTCAAATACGATTTTTCTCATCAGTTTTTGTTTGCAGTAATAAGGGAACATTTCCTTCAAAAGGCACTGTTGCCTCACAGATGCTCTCACACTGATGTGTCATTTAAAAATAGGGATACTGAATCCTTAACACTTTTTTCCTCCCTCAAAAGCAGTCTATACCAAGTAAAAAATGAAGCAGGTTTACTGATGATTTTCTTATTTATCTGTTCTATGCACTGTTCTAGAAAGGATATAAGACTTAAATTATTTCATCTGATTTTAATACCAATTAATTCACTGAAGAAAAAAGCCCAATCAAATCATATTACATTGATGAAATAATGAATTAGTTTTTAAAAACAATTCTTCTTCATGTATTTTTGTAGGAAGTCATACTATTTGAAAGACATAATCTAACTTATTTTTGTGTAGATTTTAAGAGGAACTAAATACTGAGTACTTCAGAATTGTTTGGTCTAGCCCATCAACACTTACTGGATACTGAATAGACAACAGGGACCTCCAAGTATGTATTTCAATTAAATATTGTCACTTTTTTTTTCTTTTTTAAAGAGAGAGAGTGTGACTGGGGAGGGACAGGGGAGAGAGAATCACAAGCAGGCTCCCTGCCCAGCACGGGCCCATCCTGGGGCTCAATCTCACAACTCTAAGATCATGACCTGAGCTGAAATCAAGAGTTAGAATCTTAACCAACTGAGCCACTCAGGTGCCCCTAAATAATGTCACCTTTATTCACAAAATGATATCTCTTGGTTTGCTACAGGGTATGGTACTTCTCAAACTTTCCCCCTTAATAATACTTTGTATAGCCCTCTACATGCCCCCTTTAAAGCAGGGTTCACATTTATAAATAAGTGTTTGTAATTATTGCACTTTTGTTAGAATACCTGTTCCAAGAGGACAAGTCCATCTTATTACTGCATCCCCAAATCTAAATCATAGCTGGTGCTTAGCAAGCATTTAATACATTTTTATAGCATGAAGGACTTTCTGAAATCACCTCTGATGGCCACTAGTCAATGCATACCTCCTAAGATATGGGGCATAGTCCAAAGCTGCCTCTATCAGAAAATATCTTTCAAGGGGTGCCTGGGTGGCTCAGTCGGTTAAGCGTCTGCCTTCGGCTCAGGTCATGATCCCAGGGTCCTGGGATTGAGCCCTGTGTTGGGCTCCTTGCTCAGTGGGAAGCCTGCTTCTCCCCTCTCCGACTCCCCCTTCTTGTGTTCCCTTGCTCCCTGTCTCTCTCTCGCTATCAAATAAATAAATAAATAAATCTTAAAAAAAAATACCTTTCAAGACATCTGTATTATTTACTTTTAACATTCATGTGACTTTAATCCTGATCCATTACATGTTTCTTTTAATATATGTTATTCTAAAGAAGAACTGATACATCACGGATAAACAATTTTAAGGATACAGCTGTGTATGAATGTAGTGTATGGGCTACATTTGATTTTTAGCAAATATCTTAAGTTATCTAAAAAATGGGTTTAAGAATACTTACCATGAAGGTTTTTATTGTTTTTTGAGAGAGCAAAGTAAAAATGCACTTAAAATACTTGGCATGCATAATAAGTACTTAAATATGGGCTCCCTTTATCTTTTTTTTTTTTTTTTTTAAGTAAACTCTATGCCCAACATGGGGCTAGAACTCAGGACCTGAGACTGTGTTTCATGCTCTACCAACTGAGCAAGCCAAGTGCCCCAGCCCTTTTACCCTCTTACTAGAAATCTTCTAGATTCCCTTATAAGAACCCCAATTTATATCTGATTCTTCTCATTAAGTATACATGGTCAATAACTGTCAACTAAGAAGTAAAAGTTCTCAACCCTTGAGCAAGGATTATGGCTAATCAACTATTAAAAAATCCTGCACCTACTGAACACCTCATAGAGATGAAAATTTTTTACCCAAAATTTTTAACCAGTGCCAACAATGTCCACAGAGAATTTAAATTGAGTTAATTTTTATTACTACTTATACTTAACACAAGTTTACTGTTTTAGACAGGTTGGAATTTATGGAATCTGCTTTATTGCACTGGACAGAAACTTGAAATATAGTTATGTCGACATATTGCAATTTGTGGGAAATGAGAGATGATGTTCTCTGGAATACATGAAGATTCTCAATGATTGTTGCAAGGAATCACAAAAGAGATCTTTGGTCCAAAGAAGATATCTCTGAAAGAAAACAGGACATCAGTTAAATTCTGCTGAAAACTAAGATATCTATTAGTCTTTACTGGGTTAAAAATGGACAATGATTTCCAGGATTTCAGACATAACTATTCTTTTTTAGGAAATAAAGTACAAAGAGAATGCATGGGAGGATTTGCCACAGGAGCAACAAAGACCAAGAAGGTAATCAAATTTCCTACTTTCCTCCCCTTTGCCATTGATATTATGCTATCATTTATCTAGTAGGAAAAGGAAAATTAAATGATTTCAAAACCTTATGATCATACCAAAAGTATTATTTCTCTGATATGAGTGGGGAATGGGCCATGAAGTTTAAATCCATAGATAAGAAACAGAAGGTTAAACAATTCTTAGAAAGTCAATAAATAAATTTCTACATTTTATAGGAAAAGGACAAATGTTAAGCTATTCAACTCTACTGTTATTGAAAAGATCACATTAGGTAAAGTATAAAAATGCATGAAAATAATATAAAATTGTATCATGATTATGGCTCATTAGAAATATACTTAGTATGTAAACTGTAAGGTAAGTATCGTTTACCCTGCTGTGTCATATATTTGAAAGTTGCTAAGAGAGTAAATTCTAAAAGTTCTCATCACAAGGATAAAAAATTTGGGGTAACTAATGAAGTAATGGATGTTAACTAAATGTATTATGGTAATCATTTTGTAATATATGTCTGTCAAGTTATTATGCTGTATACCTTAAATATAAACAGTGCTCTATGTTGATTATATATCAATATAAATGAGAAGAATATAGGATAGCAAATTAGAATTTTTGTTTATGGGGTAAAAAAGGAAATATACTTAGTAAGATAAATCTGTTGGTACTGGGGAAAGGGTAACTAAAATCAGATAGAAATTACTTTTGTGTATCCAAACTTCTACTACCCATTAACACAGAAGTTCAAAAAATTCTATCATAATTAAATACAAGTACTTCTCAGTAAATTGGCTTCAGGTCTTACAATTACAAAAGAGCAAACATGGTATTTTAATATTAAATAGCATTTCATTTATGTAGTCTGGGAAAAATTAAGACATTTTAATGGAATCATTTCACTCATGTTCTTGATATCATTTAGTACAAGCGATTCTTAAACTTTATCATGCATCGGAATCACCTACAGGATTTGTTAAACCATAGCTGCTATGCCTCACCTCTAGTATTTCTAATTCAGTAAGTCTGGTCTAGGGCTCGAGGATGGATATTCGTTTTTAAAGAGAACTAGGTGATATTGAAGCCGCTGATCTGGGAACCATACGTTAAGAACCAACTGCTTTGGTAGGAAAAATATTTGGTCCATATCAGAAGACCTGGATTTTAGTTTGGGTACTGATATTAGCGAGTTGTGTGGGATGATGCTGGTCATTTTACCTCTCTGCATCTTCCCTTGATAAGATGATTCTGTCTTTCCTATCTCATATCTCACGTAGGAAAACATGATGACATATGTTGAAAGTAATTTGAAAGAGCTAATTTCAGTATGAAATAGCCAAGATCATAGTATTTGAGGCTCTTCAGTAACCAGAAGAAGATGATTTTTAAAAAGAGGAAACAAACAAAAATACTGATTTATCTGCCGTTGTATTATACTTAAAATGCATCTATTTTCCAAGTCAGTAGATAATTTTTATTTAGTTCATTTCCGGTTAACTCATACATAGAGCTAGAAATTCTTTCTTTGACCATGACCACTTCTCTGTCCAATTACTTGGCCCTGCTTACTCAGATCTTTTATCTAAAGCCTTTTATTGGTTTTCAAATTGATTTAAGATATCAACCTTGAAGATGACCTTTCCCACTGGTAGATTTTGTGTGTGTGTGTGTGATAAAAGTCAGATAGGGAATTTAGAATTTAGTATATTGGAGTGTTACTAATTTTCTGAATTATATTTTGTTTTATTAAAATCTGCCAAACTCTGTTTCTTAAGTGAAAACATTCAGTTTCATACACAATGGTGATGATCCTAGAAAATAGCTGAGATTTAAGTAGGATTTTACTAAAACAGGAGATTAATCCCAGCAAACATTATAAAGTTATCTTAAAAAAGACTTGTTATGCATGCATTTCATACCCATATACTTTGTAATTACATTTCCTTACTTTGGGCAGCAGAGCAATTCGCTGAAGTTGCAGTAACAGATCATTTCACATCCCTTCCCATCCCAGAAGTGATCCTGGACGTTTACATCGATCTTTGTCAGGTCAGTTACTCCCTCCGGAAGGTTGTGACAGTTGCGATCTTTTAGTGTCTTTCTGTAGCAAGAGAGGCGATTGGCAGGCATGGCATGGACTCCTAGCAGCAAAGTTAGCCCAACAGTGACAGCAAGTACTATAAATTTCATTTTGGCTTTTTGCCCTAGGATAGAAGAGAAAGCAAAATGTGTCAGTGTTTGTTTTTTAAAAAGATGGAATTCATCTGAACATAAAGTTCTGTAGCATTCTCATAAATATTTGGAAAGAAAGATTGGGAGTTGATCTTTTCTACTCTCTTCTTTGTGTTTCTCAAAGCGTAATTTTGTGACTGTTGACAATAAAAATCTCTTAAAATAATTGTTAAAAATCAAATGCCTGGGTTCCACAACAAAATATTAAATAAATGCTGGGGATCAGGAGGAGGTGATAGTAAGAGCCAGAATCTGCATTTTTAAGTACCCAAAGTAATTTTTTATTTTTAGTATATTCAGTAGAGAAAAACTGCTTTTTAAGGTGGTAAAACTCCAGTGAATTTCTAGAACAAATACCATCATCAAGTTCAGAGGTTTTTTTTTTTTTTTTTTGTCAGAGAGAGAGAGAATGCAAAAGCACGCATAAGCATGGGGAGTGGCAGGCAGAAGGAGAAGAAAAATCAGGTTCCCCGCTGAGCAGAGAGCCTGATTTGGGACTCAATCCCAGGACCCTGGGTTCATGACCTGAGCCAAAGGCATACACTTAACCAACTGGACTACTCAGGTGTCCCAAGTTTAGTGGTTCTTGATTTGGATATCCTAACAAAAGCAATGTAAAAGAACTTGGGTTCCACTCTAACAGGAACAAAAAAACCTATCTATTATGACATTGAGAAATAATATTCTATACATATTCTTATAGTTTAATTAAGTTTTTGAAACCTACCAGAAGTATTTTGGGGCTCATTTTTCTTGCAAATTTTTAATAATATTGTGAATTTTTGTCCCATGTAGTTTACTTCATTGAAAACAGAGGCTTCAATTTCCCCTAATAAACATTTAGCCGGTTTTTGAACACCTACCATGCCAGGGAGATCATTATTGACTAAATCAATATATTCTACTGATGCAGTTCTAACATTTCCCTGACTGTAAAACATTTTTCTGTAGCTTCTACCAACCAGTCCCAGTTTGAGCTCTTGGGGTCATACCAAACAAATGTTTTTCTCTTCCAGGAGAGAATTCTTTAAATATAGTATTTGCATACAACTGTGGAATATTCATCATCTACTTTTTCCCACCTTTTTTTCATCATCTGTTTAGGTTCAGGCTTCTCTGACTTTCAGGTTAGACTTGAAAAGAATGGGGGCTATTTTAGCAAAGGAAAACTGGCAAAATAGTGGAGGAATCAGAATCAGAACCCTCAGCCATTCAGATTTCATCTCGTTGACAGATGCCAAAAGATCCTTCCTACCACGGAATATTAAAAAGAGGAGAAGACACATATGTATATTGTACTTTGAAAGAAAACAATGTTGTTGGAAGGAAATTTTTGTGTGAAGTTTTCAGTGACTAGATACATCTCAAAGGTGAATTAATTTAGGTAAGATTATGGATTTTTTAATAAGACAATTATTTTTAGAATAGTCTTTGGTTTATAATAAAATTGAAAGGGAGGTACAGATTTCCCACATACCCTCTACCCTCACACATGCATAGTCTCCTAAATATCAACATCACTCATCAGAATGGTAATTTTTTTTCCAAAGATGAACCTGCATGGCACATCATAATCTCCCAAAGGCCATAATTTCATATGTGGTGTTGTACAGTCTGTGGGTTGGACAAATGTCATTATACATTTGTCCATCATTACAATATCATACAAAATATTTTCGCTGCTGTAAAAATCCTCTGTGATCTGCCTATACTTCTCTACCTCCTTAAATTCTGGTAAACTACTGTTGTTTTTTATTGTTTCTATAGTTTTACCTTTTTCAGAATGTCATATAGTTATAATCATACAATATATAGTCATTTCAGATTGGCTTCTTTCACTTAGTAAAATGCATTTAAGTTTCCTCCATGTCTTTTCATGTCTGAACAGCTTGTTTCCTTTAGTACTAAATAATATTCTATTGTCTGCATGTACCACAATTTATCTATCCATTTACCTACTCAGGGAAATCTTGGCTGCTTCCAATTTTTGGCAATTATGAATAAAGCTGCTGTAAAGATCCATGGACCAGTTTTTGTATGGTCATCAGTTTTCAGCTCCTGTGGATAAATACCAATGAGCACAATTGCTGAATTATATGGTAAAACTATGTTTAGTTTTGTAAGAAACTTTTAAACTGTATTCCAAAGTGACTGTACCATTTCACATATCCACCAGCAACATATGAGAGTGCTTGTTGTTTCATATCCTCACCAGTATTTGGTGTTGTCAGTGTTCTGGATATTGGCCATTCTAGTAGGTGTGTAGTGATTTCATTGTTGTTTTAATTTGCATTTCCTTGATGACATATGACGTCGAGTGTCTTTTCATATACATATTTGCCATCTGTATATATTCTTTGAAGAATCTGTTAAGGTCTTTGGCCTATTTTTAAAATCAGGTTGGTTGTTTTCTTATTGTTGAATTTTTAAGAGTTTTTTTGTATATTTTGTATATTTTAGCTAACAGTCCTGTATTAGCTGTGTCTTTTGCAAGTATTTTCTCCCAGCCTATGGCTTATCTTCTAATTCTCTTGACATTTTCTTTCACAGAGATATTTTAACTATAATAAAGTTTAACTTACCAATTATTTCTTTCATGGATTATATCTTTGGTGTTGTATCTTAACAGGCATAACCATATCCAAATGTTGATTTTATTCAACAGAGTTTTATAGTTTTTCTCATATAAATCTTCTAAATATTTTGCCAGACTTATACCTAAGTAATTTATTTTAGGGGGTGGTGCTAATGTAAATGGTTTTGTGTTTTTAATTTCAAATTTCACTTATTCATTGCTTGTATGTTGGAAAGCAACTAATGCTTGTATATTAACCTTGTATCCTGCAACTTTGCTATAATCACATACTAGTTGCAGAAGGTTTTTTGTTGATTCCTTTAGATTTTCTGTATAGAGAGTCGTGTCATCTGAAAAGACAGTATTATGTCTTCTTTCCTACTTTATGTACCTTCTGTTTCCTTTTCTTGTCTTATTATATTAGCAAGGACTTTCAGTATGAATTGAAAAAGAGTGGTGAGATGGCACATTCTTGCCTTGTTCCTGAGATTAGTAGGAAAGATTTAAATCTGTCACCATTAAGGATGTTAACTGTAGGTTTTTTGGTAGATAGGTTTTTATTGTAAAAAACTTCAAATACATACAAAATAGATATAATGTTTAATGAACCTCAATGTACTCATCTGTTAGCTTCAATTTTTATCACCCCATAGCTTCCCTTATTTCACCTGTACCTCCACTTTTTTTTTCTCCCTCAATATTGATTACTTTGAAGCCAATTCTAGTCATCTCATCTTATCCACAAACATTTCGGTATAGTTCACTAAAGGTAAGAACTTTAAAAAATCATAACACAATATAAAAAAATGTAATGTAAAAATGTAAAAAAAATGCTAAATCATAAGACGATGGAACAAAATGCTAAAAAATTTTAATAATTTCTTCATATCATCAAAAAGCCAGTCATTGTTTGAATTCCTAGTTTTCTCCTCTTATTTTTTGATTGAAGTATAGTTGACATATATTAGTTTCAAGTGTACAACATAGTGCTTCAGCAGTTACGTACATTATGAAATGCTCTCCATGATAAATGTAGTTACCATCTGTCATTATACAAAATTATTACAATATTGTTGACTATATTCCCTATGCTGTACTTTTTCATCCTTGTAACTTATTTATTTGATAACCAGAAATGTGTACCTCCTAATCCCTTCTACCTGTTTTGCCTATTCCCCAATCCCCTTTCCTCTGGCAACCACTGGTTCTCTATATTTATAAATATTGTTTCTCATTGTTTTTGTTTGTTTTTTAGATTCCACATATGAGTAAAATCATATGACATTTGTCTTTCTCTGACTTGTTTCACTTATCTGTTCTAATTCTTATTACTCCTTTTCACCTGCTTACTTTGGAGCAAATTGAATTTGTTCTAGTTTCCCAAAGTGGAAACTGAGATAATTGATTTTAGATATTTCTTCTATTCTAATATTTGCACTTAATGCATTCATAAATTTCCCTCCAAGCACTGCTTTTGCTGCATCCCACACCTTTTGATTAGTTGTTTTCCTTTTCATTATTTCAAAATATTCTAAAAGTTCTCTTGAGATTTCCTTTTAGCCCCAACGTGCTATTTAGAATTGTGTTAATCTCCACCTATTTGGGGATTTTCCAGTTATCTTTCTGTTATTGATTTTTAGTTTAATTCCATTATGGTCTGAGGGAAGAAATTGTATGATTTCTATTCTTTTCACTTTGTTAAATCATGTTTTATGGCCCGGAATGCGATCTGTCTTCATGTATGTTCCATGTAAGTTTGAGAAGAATGTGTATTCTGCTATTATTGGGTGAAGTAGCCTGTAGATCTCAATTATAACTGGTTCATTTATGGTGTTGTTGAATTCTACTATGTCCTTACTAATTTTCTGCCTGCTGGATTTGTTCCATTTTTGTGGGGTGTTGAAATCTATGATATATGAATAGTGAATTCATCTGTTTTTTCTCACAATTCTATCAGTTTTTACCTAATGCAGTTTGATGTTCTTTTATTAACCACATACTTGTTAACAACTGTTATGTCTTATTGGAAAATTAACCCCTTTATCATTATAGAATATTTTACTTTATTCTTGATAACTTTCTTTTGATGTCTACTCTGTCTCAAATTCATATAGCTACTCCTGCTTTCTTTGGTTAGTGTTAGTATGGTGTATTTTTCTCCATACACTTACTTTTTATCTTTTTAAAAAGTTTTTATTTTTAAGTAATCTCTACACCCAATGTAGGGTTTTAATGTACAACTCCAAGATCAAGAGTCACACTCTCCTCCAACTGACCCAGCCAGGTATCTCTATTATGTTTCTTTATACTTGAAGTAGGTTTCTTGTAGATAACATATAGTTGGGTCATGTTTTGTTTGTTTGTTTGTTGTCCTTCATAGTATCATTCTCAATTCTTCACTAATACCTATAATAACTGCCATTACAAGATACCACAGATTGGGTGGCTTAAACAACAGAAATGTATTTGTCACAGTTCTTGACATTAGAAGTCCAGGATCACAGCAGATTTGGCCTGTTATCAGCTACCAGATGGCCCCTTTCTCACTGTGCCCTCATATTGCTTTTCTTCTGTGCATATGGGGAGTGAAAGAGAGAGAGAAGTGTCTGGTGTTTCTTCCTCTTCTTTAGTCCTTTTGGATTAGGATCTTCTGCTTAGGACCTTGTTTAACCTTAATTCTCTCCTTAAAGGCCCTATATCTAAATACAGTCACATTAGGGGTGAGAAGTTCAACATAGGAATTGGGGGGGGCAATTGAATATTACTCAGTCATAAAAAAGAATGAAATCTTGCCATGTGCCACAACATGACTAGAGCTAGAGAGAATAATGCCAAGTGAAATAAATCAGTCAGAAAGACAAACATCACATGATCCCACTCATATGTGGAATTTAAGAAACAAAACAAATGAGCAAAGGAAAAAAAGGGAGAATGAGAAAAGAAGAAACAGATTTCCAACTACAGTGAACAAAATATGGTTAAGAAGGGAGGTAGGTGGGGGAATGAGTGAAATAGGAAATGGGGGTTAAAGAGTACATTTATCCTGATGAAAAAAATATTTTAAAATTATAAAGCACTATATACATAGTTTAACATTGGGTCATATTTTTTGAACTACTCTGATGATCTTTTAATTGGGACATTTGGACCGTTGACATCCGAAGTGATTATTGATATATTTGAACTAATAGCTACCATATTTGTTTTTGTTTTCTATTTGTTGCCCTGTACTTTGTTCCTGTTTTTCTTTGACCTTTTCTTTCTGCCTTATTTTGTGGTTTTAATTGAACATTGTATATGATTCCATTTTCTCTCCTTTCTTAGCATATTGGTTACACTTTTTTTTCCACTTTTTTTTTTTAAGTTGTTGCCCTAGAGTTTGAAATTTACATTTTCAACTAATCTACATCCCCTTTCAAAAAATGCTATAGCTTGGGGTGCCTGAGTGGCTCAGTCAGTAGAATGTCCAACTCTTGATTTGAGCTCAGGTCATGATCTTAGTTGTAAGATTGAGCCCCATGTCAGGCTCCTGTCTCAGTGGGGAGTCTACCTGAGATTTTCTCTCTCCCTCTCTCTCTACCCTTCCCCCCACTCTGTCTCTTTCAGGTAAATACATCTTTATTGAGTGGGGGGGGGTAGCAGGAGAGGGAGAGAAGCAGACTCCCTGTTGAGAATGGAACCCAACTTGGGGCTCGATCCCACAACCCCAAGATCATGACCTGAGCCAAAATCAAGAGTCAGATGCTTAAAAGAGTCAGAGCCACCAGGTGCCACAATAAATAAATAAATAAATAAATAAAATGCCACACACAAACACACACACACACACACACACACACACACACACAAATACTATACCACTTCATGGCAGTTTGAGTATCCTGTAACAACAAATTATCTTAATTCCTTCCTTTCATTCCTTGTATCATAACTGTCATTTGTTTCACTTGTATATAAACATACATATGCATGTATATGTGATCTATACATAAATATGCATAATTGAATACATATTGCTATTTTTTTATTATTGCTATTATTTTGAACAAACTGTTATCTGTTAGATCAGTTAAGAATAATAAAAATAAATTTTTCTTTTGCTTTTACTTATTTCTCCTTCCATGCTCTTTCTTTCTTTATGTAGGTCTGAGTTTCTGATCTATATTACTTTCTTTCTCTCAAAAGAACTTATTTTAACATTTCTTGTAAGGCAGGTTTACTAGCAACAAATTTCCTCAATTTTTATTTGAGAAAATCTTTCTTTTTTATGTTTGAAAAATAAGTTTGCAGAGTACAGAATTCAGGGTTGAAATTTTTTTCTGTCAACAGTTTATATATTTCATCCATTCTCTTCTTTTTTAAAAATTTAAATTAATTGGGGCTCCTGGGTGGCTCAGTGGGTTAAGCCGCTGCCTTCGGCTCAGGTCATGATCTCAGGGTCTTGGGATCGAGCCCCGCATCGGGCTCTCTGCTCAGCAGGAAGCCTGTTTCCCTTCCTCTCTCTCTGCCTGCCTCTTTGCCTACTTGTGATCTCTCTCTGTCAAATAAATAAATAAAATCTTTAAAAAAATTTTAAATTTAATTAACCAACATATAGCACATCATTAGTTTCTGATGTAGTGTTCAATGATTCATCAGTTGTGTATAACACCCAGTGTTCATCACATCATGTGCCCTCCTTAATGCCCAATTTCTGCATTCCCCCAGCCACTTCCCTTTCTACAACCTTCAGTTTGTTTCCCAGAGTCAAGAGTCTCTCATGATTTGTCTCCCTCTCTGATTTGTTCTCATTCAATTTTCCCTCCCTTCCCCTATGATCCTCTGCACTACTTCTTATATACTCCATTCTCTTCTCCCTTGCATGGTTTCTGAAGAGAAGTTGAATATAATACTAACCTATGTTCTATTTAAGTAAGGTGTTTTTTACCTCTGGTTTCTTTAAGTTTTTTTTTAACCTTTGATTTTCTGTAGTTTAAAAATTATACATCTGTGTGTAGTGTTTCAGATGTATATCCTGTTTGGTTGTCTCTGAGCTTCCTGAATTTGTGATTTGGTTTCTGACATTAATTTGGGTAGATTCTCAGTCATTATTGTTTCAAGTATTTCTTGTGTTCCTTTCTCTCTTTCTTTTCCTTCTAGTATTCCCGTTAGGAGTATGTTATACATTTTGTAGTTGTCCCACAGTCTATGGATATTCTGTTCCTCCCCACCCACCAACCCACCCCCGTCTTTATTCTGTGCTTTTGGAGGCTTCATTTATTATATCTTCTACCTCAGTGATTCTCTCCTCAGCTATGTCCAGTCTGGTAATGAGCCCATAAAAGGCAAACTTTATTTCTTTTAAAGTGTTTTTCATCTCTAGCTTCCTTATTCATTCTTTCTTAGAATTTCCATCTCTCTGCTTCCTTTGCCCATCTGTTTTTGCATTCTGTATACTTTATCCATTGAGTCCTTAGTATATTAATCAGAGTTTTTTAAATTCCTGGCCTGTTAATTCTAACATCTCTGCCATATCCTATTCTGATACTCCTTTTATCTGTTTTTAGTATGCCTTATAATGTTTTCTTGATAGCCACATACAATGTACCAAGTAAAATGAGCTGCTGAAAATAGGTCTTTAGTAATGTGGTGAGATGTGAGGGAGAGGAAGCATTTTATAAGCCTATAACTAGGTCTCAGTCTTTTAGCAAGTCCATGCTTTTGAACTGTGACTTTCATAAGGGTTTCTTGGGGGTTTTTTCCTACTCTCTTTGGTTGGACAGCAAGCCTAGACCCACCTGCAGTTGGATGTTTCTCTTTCACTAGGTCAGTTAGGCTCTGATAATGCCTCAGCAGGTTAGGTTTTGGTTAACTAGTTTCTCCTGAGAGCAGGCCTAATTAAGAACAGAGCGTTCTGGCATATTTCAAAATGGTTCCTTTTTCTTCCCACTGATGAAACCCTGGGGGGATTTTTCTCTGTTATTCACTGTGTGTACTTGGTTCACTCCTATAGGTAAATCTCACAATATTGTGGGGGATCCCCATGACTGGGTCCTTGTGGAGCTGTTAACTCTCAGAGTTGTCCACAGTGAGCTTTCACCAATTCATCGATCAGGTTCAGGTTTTTTGTCTGGTGGTGGGTTTTTTTTGTTTGTTTGTTTGTTTGTTTTGTTTTTTACTCTGGCACTTGTTCCATGACAGTTTCTACTAATGAGTCTTGGCTCTGGGAAGACTTTAATCCCTATGTTCATCTACCTGTCTTCCTAATCTTGGGGGCATGGTTTCCCCTGTGTCCTCCCCTCTTTTATGAATCCAAGAAAAGTTGTTGATTTTTCAGTCCGTTCAGCTTCTTACTTATGGTTAGAACAGAATAGTGATTTCCAATCACCTGGCATGTGGAACTGGAAACCAGAAGTCTGATAAAAATTTTTGAATAAACATATTCACTGCTTTTTTCTAAGCTTAAAAACTAAAAATATTTCTTTTTACTCCAAAGGAGCTTAATATTTTCTTTGTTTCATAATCTAATTTGAATTAGTTATTTTGGACTTTTCTTATTTTTTTTAGAATTTTAAATATTTAATTCCAATTCCAAACATGAGTGGAAAAAAAGACAAACATGAGATCTATTTCACTTTATATTTTTTCCGATTTGATAGAGCAAGACAGTGTTGTATTTCATCACAATCTAATATATAGACAGATAATAATGCTTTCCAATAAACTTTTTACAGATCATAGTTTAAATTTTATATTTAAAAAAATATAATTCTCTGAGGTGCTCTAGTTCTCAATTACTTCAGTTTAGGGCCTACCTTATACCCATTAGATAGGTGATATTTTTTAAAGAGCCACATTACTTGACATTTTATTTTTTCAGGTTAATCTTCAAAGAAAGTTAATTATACTCTCTATTCACTGAACATTTACTGTGGCAGGAGTCACCACAACTATTAACTTTAAACAATATATTAAGATATAAAACAAAATTCTAATATAGTTTTTAAACAGTTTTATTGAGGTAAAATTGACATATAATAAATCATAAATATTTAGAGTATAAATTTTGATAAGCTTTGCCATATGTATATTCCCATGAAACCATTACCAATAATCAAACTTATCCCTAAGTTTCCTCATGCCCTTTTGTAGTTCATCACTCTTACCTCCTCCCTTCCCTCCACTCTTATACAGATAATAACTTATTTACTATCTCCAGAGATAAATTTGCATTTTCTAGAGTTTCATATAAATAGAACCATAAAATATGTACTCTTTTTTTCTGACTTCTTTCACTCAGCATACTTATTTTGAGATTTATATATGTCATTGCAGGTATCAATAGCTGATTTCTTTTTATTGCTGAGAAGTATTAGTGTTACATTATATAAGCTTCAGATTGTTTATCCATGTACCTGTTGATGGACATTTGAGTTGTTTTATGTTTTGGCCTGCAAATCAAGCTGTTTTGAACACTTGTGTATGAGTCTTTGTAAGGTCAGAGTTTTCATTACTCTTGAATACCTAGAAGTAGAATAGTTGCATTGAATGATAGGACTATGCTTTACTTCATAAGAAACTGCCAAATTGTTTTTCCAAAGTGATTGTACCATTTTACATTCCCACCAACAGTGTATGAGAAAGTTCCAATTTCTTCACATTCTCTCCAAGGCTTGGTATGGTCAGTCTTTTTCATTTTTGGCCATTCTAGTAAGTGTCTCATTGTGGTCTTATATTGCATTTCCCTAATAATTAATGGTGTTGAGCCCCTTTTCATCTACTTATTTGCTCATCTTTGGTGAACAACCTGTTCAAATCTCTTGCTCTCTTTTAAAAATTGGGGTGGTTTTCCTGAATTTTAAGAGTCCTTTACAAATTTTGGATACAAATTCTTTATCAGATATGTATTTCCTAAACATTTACTCTTTATCTATGATTTTCGTTATCACTTTCTTAACAGTGGGCTTCAAAGAGCAAAAGTTTTTAAAACTGATGAAGTCTGATTTATCAATGTTCTTTTTTTCTTTAAAAAATGTTTTCATTGTCATATATAAGAAAACATTGCCTTATCCAAGGCCACAAAGTTTTTCTCTTATGTTTTCTTCCAGTTTTATAATTTTAGATTTCCCATTTATTTATGTGAACTATTATAGTTAATTTTTTATTTAGTGAGTGGTGTGGTTGAATTTCTTTCTGCATTTTTTTTCATATAGTTGTCCAGTAATTTTAGTACCATATTTGAAATTATTGTTGTTTCTCCACTGAATTGCCTTTGCATCTTTGTCAAATATCAGTTTTCAATTTAGCTGTGAGCCTGTTTCTGGGCTCTATTCTTTTTCATCAATTTATTTCTTTATCTTTATGTGAATACTATAGTTTTAATTACTGTCACTTCATAATAATTCTTAGAATCAGGTGGAATTAGCCCTGAAATTTTCTTCTTTCACAAAGTTGTTTTGGCAATTATAGGTCTTTTGCATTTCTGTATAAGTTGTATTATCAGCTTCTCAATTTCTACAGAAAAAGCCTTCTGAAATTTTGATTAAGATTGCATTAAACCTATAGATAAATTTGGAGAATAATGGCATTCTAATAATATTGGATTTTCTGACCCTGAATATATCTTTCTATACTTTTATTTTTACTCATTTTAGATTTCAAATATATTTCTTAGAGGTAGTCTATCATTTGGTCTTTTTTTTTTTTTAAGATTTTATTTATTTATTTGACAGAGATCACAAGTAGGCAGAGAGGCAGGTAGAGAGAAAGAGAGGGAAGCAGGATCCCTGCTGAGCAGAGAGCCCAATGTGGGGCTCGATCCCAGGACCCTGGGATCATGACCCGAGCCAAAGGCAGAGGCTTTAACCCACTGAGCCACCCAGGTGCCCTGGCCTTGTTTTTTTTTTTTAATCCAAACTGACAATCTCTGACTTTTAAGTGGAACATTTAGGTCATTTACATTTAATGTGATTATTGACATCATTAGATTTAATCCACTGAGCCACCCAGGTGCCCCGACATCATTAGGTTTAAATCTATCAACTTGGATTTTATTTTCTATTTGATCTACTTGCTCTTTGTTCCTTTTTTCCTCTTTGTATGTTCTTTTGGATTAAGTGAACATTTTTTGTGTGTGTGATTTCATTTTACTTCCTTTGTTGGCTCATAGCTATAATTCTTCATTTTGTTATATTAGTGGTTCCCTTAAGATTTATAGTGTATATACTTTAACTTACCATTTCCCTTCAAATGATATTATACTTTATAGTATAAAAATTTTACAATAGTATACTTCCATTTCTCTTCTCCCATCTTTTATGCTATCACTGTTATGTATTTTACTGATGTATATGCTAAAAACTCAAAATATATTATTATTATTGCTTAAATAATTGTATTTTAGGGCATTAAATAATGAGAAAAAATCTTATGTGTTTATCCATGTAGTTTCTAATTCCAGTGCTCTTCATTTTTCTGTGTAGATCCACATTTCCATCTGATATCATTTTCCTTATGCCCGAATGATGTCTTTTAACATTCTAATAGTGTAGGTTTTCTGGTGAGGAATTCTTTAAATTTTTGCATGTCTGAAACTGTCTTTATTTTCCTTTTTTAAAAAAAAATTTCTGCTGGTTATGGTATGGGAGATTGATAGTTTGGATTTTTTTCAGCACCTTAAAAATGTATCTGTTTTATTATCTTTTGCTACTAATACTAACAAATGTATCAATTCTGGGTTGGCTTCAATTGATAGATTATTCTGGTTATGAATTATGTTTTCCTGCTTTTTGCATCCTGGTAGTCTTTGATTAGATTACAGACAGTTTAAATTTTGCATTGTGGGGTGCTGGATATTTTTGTATTCTTATAAATATTCTTGTGCTGAGATGTAACTAAGTTACTTGGAAACAGTTTGATTTCTTCAGGACATGGCTTTATGATTTGTTAGATGATTCTAACTCAGCCGAGGGCTAATTACTCCTCACTACTGAGGCCATTTCTTCCTGAGTATTCTACCCAATGGCCAATGAATTACAAGCTCTTTTCAATTTGTTTTTGTGAGTAAGCCTGACTTTTTGTGAGTGCCAGACACTCTGTTCTCTAATCCTCTCAGATTTTTCTCCCTGGCCATAGATAGTTTTCTCATTTGCATGCACGAACCAGTTCTCTGAATATTTCAGTGGGGCCCTTGCAGACATCCAGCATTTTCTACGTATCTTTCTTCTCTCCAACACTCTGTTCTATGAATTGTGGCTGTTTTATTCTCTCTGACATTCAGCTCCATTTTCTCAATTCAGGGAATCTGCAGGATTCTGTGTTCCCTCTACTTAGAAGTTATACCTCATTTGTTTCCCATCTCTCACAGGACGATGTCCTTCCTTGCTTGAAATCCAGTGTTTTGACAGAGGTTGTTTCAAATGTTTTGTCTGGATTTTTTTGTTCTTCTTGTTATTTCAGAGGAGTGAGTAAATCTGGTTCTTTCTACTCCATCTTGGGTGGAAGCAAAGCTTTCTATACTACTATTACCATTTGCACCTATTTTTGGAGGAATATGAAGGACAGATACCCAAACTACAGATTCTAAAAATGAGCTGCATGGTACTCTGGTAATTTTAATATTTAAGCCAAAGTCTCAGAACTATGTTTTTCCTTTCCACAACCTTTCCTAAATTGGATTATGGTTGCTCTGACTCCCATCTCTTGGATAGGGTAAGAGTTATAGTGTTCCAAAACACAACATATAAGACCCATTATGGTTTGCACAAGGAGTCATTTAGTCTGCCCTTCTGATTTCTGGAATGATGCTTGTGTATTTTGTTCTAGTTGATATAGCCTGCTGAAAAACAGCCTGAAATCATTCTTTTATTTTTGGGCCCAAATCTTCATATACTGCTTCAGGTGACTTAGAATTCCTCTGCCCGTACCAAGACCAAGCTGGCAAGAGTATTCAGGAGAAGAGCAGCCAATATTGGGAAAGTGAGGGAGTCAAAGAATAGCACTGATGTAGGACTCACTGATAAAGTGATTAAGTAAGTATGTGTGACAGAGAAAAACAGGAGCACGGTGGTTTAATTCGGTTCAATGTAACAGACATTTTTTAGTATTTCCTTTATACCAGGCACTGTCCTACGTACCAGCAGTGCAAAGGAATTAAGAAAAATATTAATAACTACACCTATCCTCTCCCAATCACTCCAATAACTTCAATTAAAGCTAAAGTGATTGTGGTGGCTTCCATATGCAATCTGGCTTCCTGCTATCTCTCTCTCTGAAATGATCTACTCTTTCCCTTGTTCTTTCTCTTCTAGCTAATCCTCAAAAATACTAGACACATTCTTGCCTTAGGGCCTTTGCTCTGGTTAGTTCCTCTGCTTGGAAAGCTCTTCCAGCAGATTAACTGCGTGTCTGCTTCCCTCAGCCTCTTCAAGTTTTTGTTCACTTTGCTCCTCAGTAAGGTCTATTCTGTTTAAAATTGTATCTCCCCTCACATACTCTCAATCTGCCTTAGTCGCTCTACTTTTCCATGGCATTTATGAACCTCTAAATTGTTAAAAATATTCTTATTATGTCTCCCAGAACTTGAATGTAAGCTTCAGGAAGACAGGGTTTTGTCTGATGTGTATTCCAAGCACCTCAAACAATGCCTGGCATATTCGTGAAAGAATAAATAATATATCCTAATCTCTAGAGGCCTATATATAGTCAGAGAAGCAGGAATTTCTCAGATTTCTAAACTCAATATCAAGTTGCAGGGAACGATTTAGTATGGGAAGATGTTAGTGAGCTGTCAAATTCTTAAATTTGGATATCATCGAGTACTATTGTTTTGATTAAATTGTATTGTATTGCATTTTTTCTAAATAGTCTGACTTTAAGATGTGCTTCCCAGTTTCTGGTTTGTTTCCCTTTTTAATCAAAACTGTCATTTATTCTAGTCAGCTCTTACCTGAATTAAAAAATATATAGTTATAGGGGAACCCGGTTGCCTCAGTTGGTTAAGCATTGATTTGACTGCAACTCAGGTCATGATTTCAGGGTCATGAGATTGAGCCCTGGGTTGGGCTCCACAGTCACTGGGAAGTCTGCTTGAGATTCCCTCTCTTGCTCTCTCTCTCTAAAATAAATAAATCTTAAAATGTGTGTGTGTGTATGTGTGTGTACTTTTATCAGAAGATTCAACAACAACAAAGACCCCTCCCCTTTTCTCTAACCTCCCTTACCAGATTACTCTCTATCAAAAATTTGAGTATAGGGAGAGGGGTGGAGAGAGAGTTGTAAATTCTTTGTAACCTTTTTACCAATTGTGTTTGAAGAATTTTTGTATTATATTAGTCATTAGCATTTTTCATATATTTTACAGTTTGGGTCTCCCTAGATTTGTTTGTTTGTTTGTTTGTTTTCACTATGTAATCATCTTGTTCTTATTTTTAGTAATTAGCTTAATTTTGTCTTAATTCTTGTGGCTTTTGGAAAAAGTCTTGCATTTACTAAGCTTGGACTCTTATTACTTTTTATATGTTTCCTGCATATAAGTGTCATTTTGAACTCATTTCATGACTCTTACCTGCTTAAGTTTTCTTTCCATTAGATGGTTCTAATTATAGCCAGAAGCCTGATTGTATTTTTTAAAAATACTTTTTTAAAAAGTAGTAATACTCAGTCTAAAACATGGATAATACAGAAAAGAATAGATAAATAAAATACAGCTAGAGTTTCCATGTAGAGATTAGGGTTGTTAGCATTTTGGTATATCTCTTTTTGGTATGTGTAAGGCGAGGGTGTTAAGGAAAACTTGAGATGGCCAGGGACAGAATATTGGGAAACTAACATTTGTAGACTGGGCAGAAGAAAAGTCAGAGAAAGAGGTTGTACCAGTGAAAGTTATTAAGAAGGAAGTACAGGGTTATAAGATAATAAGAAAAGGGGAAAAGGATAAATGGGTGAAAAGCTGAGGACAAACTCATCCCAAAGATTTGTATTAACTGAGGTATATTCCTAAGAGTGTCTCCACTACACCCTGCTACGTAAAAGCAGGTAAGTTCAAAATCCATATATCACCACTCCCTGACCTCTTTTACAGTCCTGTGTCCCTGATTATATACATGATATTGAAACTCAGATGATATTTAATATTGTTAAAATATAATTGATAAAATATAGGATACGCAGTTAAATTTAAATTTCAGATAAATAATAAGTAATTTATAATATAAATATGTCCTAAATATTACATAGTTTCTATCTCTTGAGTTATTTTTGACAATTTGTTTTTTGTTAGAAGATAGCTCATCTGACCCATTTAAAAAATATATTGCAATAAAGATACATAGGGTATTTCCTTATAATTAAATAGAAATCTTTCTTCCTCCATTAAGATTTTTATATATGCTAGAAGGAATGCACTTTACTTGCCTGGCTTATTCTTGGCTTTCAGTTCTCAATTTAAATGTCAATTTTCAAATGCTTTCTCTGACCATCCAATCTAAAGTAGTTTCAGCTTGATTCTTTCATAGTGCCTTCTTTTTTCTAATGATATTTATCACATTTTAAATTATATATTTATGGGTTTACTCATTTGATGTCTATCATTCCCTTAAGACAGAAAGCTTCATAAAAGCAGTCTATTTTGTTCACTACCACATACCTAGTGGCTAATACAATGCATGGCCCCTGTATGTGTTATTACATGAATGATTCTCTGAAAACACTTTTTGTTTTTTTAAATCCTGAGGAAGTTCCTGCAGTGGTTTCATAGTTTCTAAAAGATGGTTAACTTCCTAAGGCTAATCCCAAGGCCTTCCTTCCACTTCTCCTCCATATCTATCATTCACTATTGCTCAGCTAGTAGTCATCTCTTCAGTCATCTCTTCAATCCTACACATGTGTCTTTGCCTTATTGTTCCCTCTCACCTCTTCCCTTTATGTTAATTTCTGACCAAACCATCTATTGAGGACAAACCTCAAACTCATCTCTTCTAAGAAGCCAGATCCATCCTGCTGTTCTTAATAGCTCCCTTGTTCTATGTGCCTATAGCACTCATGTGTAATCTTTTTTTTTTTTAAGATTTTATTTATTTATTTGACAGGGAGAGACACAGAGAGAGAGGGAGCACAAGCAGGAGGAGTGGGAAAGGGAGAAGCAGGCTTCCTGCTGAGCAGGGGGCCTGATGTGGGGCTCAGTCCCAGGAGTCCAAGATCATGACCTGAGCCGAAGGCAGACTCTTAACAACTGAGCCACTCAGTTGCCCTGTGTAATCCATTCTTTAAGAACTGTGAATTTGACTGAATAACGCCTTGTAATTGTCAATATTTTTCATAAACAATTTAAGGATAGAGAATATGGCTACAGTTGGGAATCGGAAATTCACTAAAAGGCATTTGGCCATTGAGTAAATTTGTCGTTCTGAGTATTTACCTAGAATCAGGAAGGAAGATATGGAAATGTCTTAAAGTGTCTTATAGAACATGATTAAGAACTTGGATTTTATTTAATATATTAGGAAACCATTGTAAGATTTTTGATAGAATAGAAACATGATCTGATGAATGACTTAAAAAATAATCCCTGATTGCTTTACAAAGATGTGTTGTGGTGGGACAACATTGGAAGAAGAAAAAGGCTATTGGTGAAAGTTGATGGAAGATAAGAAGCAAGGATGACTCTTAGGTTTTTGACATAAGTGATATTGACATTTTTTGAGTTGAGGAAGAATTAGATGGGGTCAATTTGGGGAAAATTTAAGAGTCAAATTTGAGACAAATTAAGTTTGAGGTGCCGACTAGACATCCAAGTGAAGATATTGAGTAGGCACTATGTGTCTGAAGGTTAGGGCTAGAAATAAAAATTTGAGAGACATCAGGATGTTTATTGATCATATTTATAGCTATGGGACTAGCAGGGTAGTGAGAATAGATTAAGAAGAGAAGCGACCAAAGACTGAGACCTGGGGCAAGCCAACATTCAGAGGATTGGAAAAGGAGATGCCAGCATCATTAAAGCAAGGACTGTAACTTCTTTTGCATCTCTCAGAGTGCCTGCTTTAATGCTGCACTCACAGTAAATGTTCCAAAAACATTCACTGAAGGAATGAACAAATAAATTGCTGGAAAAGTGGGTATGTTGCCATACCATGCACCTCTTCTGAATATGTCCATGCCAGAGCACAAAATAGTGTTTCTGTCACAGTCTCAGTCACATACTAGGATGGAAAATTCCACACCTGGCAAGAACTTACTGGTAGTATTTTTTTTTAACACTTAATAAATTACATGTTTGAACTGAAGTTTTCTCTTCTTCTTTTACTTGAATGGGGCAAATGGAAAAATATCTTCGACCAGTATGTTCTAATGTGATACATTGATTATTTTTTTCATTAGAAGACACCAAACTTAATCCTTGGCAATCCATCAAGACCATATATTTTCAAGTGCCAGTAAGAGTGAGATGACTTTGGCAAATCTGAAGCAAATTGCTCTATTTTCTTTTCTATTTCAGTTGAAGTACATGCACTTAAAATTCCTCCTGGAGTACCTCCAAATTACAAAAAAAAAACAAAGCTAAAATCTGAATATCGAAAGGAATAAGCAAGAGATCCTTAGATGGTTATCTATTGGTTTTTGGATTCAAATTTATATAATTAATATTGTTCCTAAAACTGTATGATACCATTCATATGCGAATAGTGGCATAATTTTCAAAGGATCAATGCAGAGGGTATAGAATCATGGGCAAGGTATTTCCAACACCTTGCAACAAATCATGGTCACCATCATAAAATATAGAATTGCAAATTTTGATTATGTGAGGGTATTTGCCATCAGAAGGCTTTTGAATCATTGAGTTAAATGAAGACTTAAAATGAAAAATTATCCCATTTAATGGCCAAAACTAACAGGGCTATACGGTTTAAGTGTTCAGAGATTTATGGTGCAATGCTCATACAGGCAACTGATGTCAATTCTGGGAACTGGTATTAAGAGCAGTGGAGTGAAACAGAGTTGATGAATTAGAAAGGGCAGTTCATTTTCAGGTTTCTTTCAAAACATGGCAAGAGAGAAGCAAAGGCTGCAAAAACAAATGAAATTTCCAACCCAGAACTTGACATGTAAAATATCAAAAATTATAGTTGGAAGAGATTAAAATTGCCATCTAGCCTGTGATGTTTCCCATTCATCTTTCTTGGGTGATAAAAAAAAAAAAAAGTCATTTCAAAAAATTTCTCTTTCTTACTAACTGTGTTAGAAGAGGTTTGTGGTAGAAAGCACCGTGAAGTAGAACTTCTTAAAGTGTGTGTTACAGAAGAGGTGGTACGAGAAAGTGGGTAAGTCTTTCAAACATCATTAAACCAGGCACGATCCACTCGAGTACCCAAGAGACGTTCATCAGTGGAAACATGAAGTTCACATCTTTCCTGAAAGTAATCTTCCTTCAGAAAATGCATTCAGAGAATGCTGTAAGATGATATTAATATTCAGTCTTGCATCCTTCTACTTATTTTTCTGGCTACAATAGATCATCAGCATTGGAGAAAAGGACAAGGATTTGGGGGAGATTTTCATAGCTTGCATAACTAAGTTAAGGAAGCTTAAAGAGGAATTTTTAAAAGCCTGAAGGGGAAAAAGTATTCCCTTTATCTTAGCAGCACAGACACTGTAGTGTGTTCTATGGTGGGGACACCAAGGATGAATTCAGTGAATTCCCTCTTTGTATCACACATTTATACCAGTTCCTTTTTAGGAATCGGGATTTTAAGAGCAAAAAAAAATTTCCTTTCTTAGACATTGCAGTTATCTTCACATAGAATAGGTAATATAGAGATATATCTACTGCATTAAAAGACTAACTTTATATACTTCATTATTCACGTATGATTCTGAGAGTTGGAATAATAAGGTCTTATTACATGGGATCAGATTCAGAGTGGCCATAGGCAGTAATCAGGAATCACAGTGAGGGAGCTGTCTCTTTTTAAACCTATGATTAAGTGACTCTCCCAGTTAAGGAATGTACATTTTCTAGTCCCTTTTAATCTGACTATTTTCTTTTATCCTAGGAAGCATTATCTTTTTCAAAGTATATCCATCTCCTTAGAGAATCCCTTTCTCTTCTGATTCAACACATAAATACATTTCTGTCTAGTCTATGGCAATAATTTGTAATAGAATAAGTGATACAAAATGATATTTAAGAAAAAATACATACCCTTTCTTCTCTGTTCCTTTTGGTCTTCTTGGCAGAGGAATCTTCTTAAATGCTCCAATTCACTGGGTGAGTTTGGGCAAAAGGAGAAAAAAGGAGGTGCTAGAAGGAGGTTCTTTACAAATAAACCTTTGTCTGCCTTGTCTCTTGCCTGGGATTGACAGACTCACTGATCCAGCCAGGACTGGGGAGGAGGGGAGTGGAAAAGAGACAGGCCTGAAAGAACTGCCTCCCTTGGATTCTTCCAAGCCAGGCAAGGCAGAACTGAACAGCTGCTTTTCAGAGGGAAATAACTAGTCTATACAAGAACTTCAGGGAGGCAGACTCTTGGAGCAATAAAATGTAAAACCTGAGGGATTTAAAAAGAACACAGAGTAGTTTTAACCTTAGGGGAAGTGTATGTGTGTGAGAGAGAGAGAGACAGACAGACAGACAGAGACAGAGAGAGACACAGAGACAGATGGGAACGGAGAGAACAGGGAGAGAAAAAGAGGCGAAGGAGAGAAGGAGGAGAAAAGGCTAATGTGATTTTAGGCAAATAGCTGAACACTTCTTCCTCTTTCACAGTTTCTTTGTGATTTTTCACTCAGTTTTCCTCACCATCTAGATCTCTTATTATAATATTTTGGCTGAATATATGTTCAAACTCTCCAAGTCCTCACCCAGTGAGTAATTACCAGTCAAAGGAAAGTAGAAAATAAAATGACTGAAAAAAGAAATCTGTGTCTCAAAGGCATAAAAGGAATTTCACTCTGTTTTGAGCAAACTGCACTGGAATCGTAGCATCTGCTAACTATCCTTTAATTGTTGGTTAATTTTTAAAAATTCAATTTGGAGTAACATGGAAGGAGTTGGAAAAATTAGAATCTGGATTATCTAGACAGAGAATGGAGGGAAGAGCATTCTAGGTTGTATAAAAAAAGGCAGGAAGGTGAAGGAGAGGGGAACAACTCTGGGGTGATCCAAGTAGTTTAATGTAGCTGGATCTAGGGACGGCAGAGGAAAAAGTTAGAGAACTAGAAAGAAGCAAGTTGTTGAAGTACCCCATATGCTACATTGAAAATTTTGGATTTTACTCTGAAAGTAAATGGAAAGATAAGAAAAGTATTAAAAAGGACGAAAGCCCTAACTGCAGTATGAAAGGATGATGTAGGAAGAATGAAGCTAGGGACAGAAGAGGGGCCCTTGTGGTAACCCAGAAGGGAAGATAAGAAGCAAAGCTAAAAATATTTGGCAATCAATTAGGTTTTTATGTTTAGGGTAGAGGTAGTTGAAAGAAGGGAAGGAGACTTTATTAACTTGTAGGAGCCTTGAATGGATAATGCGTTATTCATCTAGGGAAAAGAATACAAAAGGAAGAACAGTTTTGGTGGAGCAGGAGGGGAAAATAGAAATGAGTGAGTTTATTTTTTATTGAGTTTCAAGTGTTCTTATTTTTTATTTTAATTCCAGTATAGTTAGCATACAACATTATAGGTATTTCAGTTGTACAATATAGTGATTCAACAACTCCATGCATCTCCTGGTTTTCCTTATGACAAGTGCACCCCGTAATACCCATCTCCTCTTACCCTCCATCCCCCCACCTATCTCCTCTCTGAGAACCATCACTTTGTTCTCTATAGTTAAGAGTTTGTTTCTTGGTTTGTCTCTCTCTCTTTTTTCCTTTGGTTATTTGTTTTGTTTCTTAAATTCCACATATGAGTGAAATTGTATGGTGTTTGTTTTTCTCTGATGAACTTATTTCACTTAGCATTATACTCTCTAGCTCCAACCATGTTGTTGCAAATGGCAAGATTTCATTCTTTTTATGGCCGAATAATATTCCATTGTGTATATATATGCACATTTATCCATTCATCAGTTGATGGACACTTGGGCTGCTTCCATATCTTGGCTATTGTAAATAATGCTGCTGTAAAAATAGGGGTGCGTATATCTCTTTGAATTAGCATTTTTGTATTTTGGAGGTAAGAACCCAGTAGTGCAATTACTGGATCATAAGGCAGTTCTATTTTTAACTTTTTCTTTGAAACTTTATTTATTTGTTCATCGGGACAAAGAAAGAGAGACGGAGGCAGAGGGAGAAGCAGGCTTCCCATGAAGCAGGGAGCCCAATGCAGGACTCTATCCCAGGACCTGGGGATCATGAACTGAGCTTAAGGCAGATGTTAACCAACTGAGCCACCCAGACACCCCTATTTTTAACTTTATGTGGAAACTCCTTACTGTTTTCCACAGGGACTGTACCAGTTTGCCATTCCACCAACAGTGCAAGAGGGTTCCTTTTTCTCCGCATCTTTGCCAACATTCATTGTTTCCTCTGTTTTGGATTTTAGCCATTCTGACAGGTTTAAGAAGATATCTCATTGTAGTTTTGATTTGCATTTTCTTGATGATGAGTGATATTGAGCATTTTTTAAAAAATATTTTATGTATTTGAGAGAGAAAGATAGCATAAGTGGGGGGAGCAGCAGGCAGAGGGAGAGTCAGACTCCCTGCTGAGCAGGGAGCCCAAAGCGTGACTTGATCCCAGTACCTTGGGACCATGACCTGAGCCAAAGGCAGATGCCCAACCAACTGAGCTACCCAGGCATCCCTATTGAGCATCTTTTCATGTGTTTGCTGGCCAGCTAAATGTCTTCTTGGAGAAATGTCTGTTCAGGTCTTCTGCCCATTTTAAAATTGGACTATGTGGGTTGTGGGTGTGGAGTTTTATAAGTGTAAGAGGAAAATAGAAACTAATAGAAGCTATTCAGCCTTCACTCCATCTTAAGAGCTGTTCATCTTGTTTCCCCCATGTCAGTTAATCTAGACGAGAAGTGTAGTGCCAACCCAAATTGCTTTTACTATAAACAGGTTCTCTCTTTTTCTCTGTTTTACTGTTCTTTCCCTGTGTGTCTGATTCTTTTTTATTTCCCTTATTGCACTGCTCATTTTGTTTCCTTGCATTTATTCCACAGCTAGTGAGAATTGTTGACTCATTTTTATATTCAACAATATTCAAATCCTAATATGCCTGCCGCCATATTTCTTACATGCCTGCTTCAAGTGGTGCCAGTAGCTCTAGACAATGAAATGACTACCTAATGCCTCTGGATCATGTTCCTAGACACTTAGGAAAGATTTCCCCTAAACAACGCATTTTGATCTTGGCTTCCTAGTCCCTTGTTGTGTCTCAAACATTTACTTATTACTTTCTAGACACCCCACCATTTCTAGGGAGAATTATTGAATGTTGTTAAATTTAAAAACATCTTCTATTATTTATCCTGATGTCCTTCACACAGATTTTCCCATTTGAAAAGCAATGGAATTGCAAACCAAGGCCTGCAATTGGAGAGGTTGCCCTTGTGACTTTTAATTTGGGGTTCAAATCTGAAGCCACTATTTATCTTCTTATATACGGCATTTTGTTTGTTTTTGTTTTCTCTCCTGACTATCAGTTACTAAGACCTTGTCAAACCCTGATTTATGTTGTTCTGGAGACCATCTCTCTTTTTGAGACAGTCTCTGGGGCCTCCCAAAGTAAACCTCTTAAGTGTGATAGGTTAGGACATTTAAATATATTGTCCACATTTCTAGAAAATATGTTCTGCTAGATTTTCATGTGATATTTACTACATGTGTGTGTGATTTATATAGGTTATGTTATCACCCTTATGTCCAATCAGGTTTGTTACAAATAGAAAATCCTGCAAATTAATGACAGAGTCAATTCATGAGTAGAGAAACATTTGATATAGAACTTAAGCAATTATGTTAAAAGTATTGTTTTTAAATTTGAAAAGCAAGCTGATTAGTATTTTATAAACAAACAATAACAACGAAATCCTTCCAATCAGTTGAAGTCTCAGGAGTTGTCTTAAATACAAATAATTTTAGACATTGGACATCCTAAGCTGATGAAGAAAATGGGAACACACATAAGTTCTTCCTCTGGTTTCTAGTTGGGAGCTCATGCATATGCCCTGATTTAGAATCTACTGCTCCTCTGTTCGTAATTGACCCCTTTCTCTTATCTCCCTCGGGCCCAAATCGTTCTGGAGTCACTAAGATTGGCAGCGTGGGGAGAAGCAGCAGCTGGTTTCAACCTTCACACGTTCCTCCTAAGAGAGAAGTAGGACCTGTTTTTTGTGACTATTCTTGACAAAAGGAGTTTCAAAATAATTATGCTAGTGGAAAACGAATCCTCAGTCTGCTTGTTGCGTGATAATGAGCCACAGATAAAACGATCTTTGAAAATCCCTTTAAAATCAGTTAAAAAGAAACAATTAACCTGTTGTGTTAACTTAATTATTTTGAACCCTGTAAAATAGTATTCTTTTTGATTAAAACTATTTAAAGTTTCCTTTAAGATTTCCTCTGAAGTTGGAACATTTGTGCTTAGAATGGTTTTTGCAACTGGGTTGAACAAAATAACCTCTATTACTCAAACTTAGCTTTCTGCCACTGAAGTAGAACTTATGAAAGCAGACTCTACTGAGCAGCCTCAAGGGAGGCCCTGGAGGAGGCAGCAGAAGTACCAAGGAGCTGTTGTGGGAGAAGCTGAGCTGGTGCCACCACGACAGGCAGAGAGCACTGTTTCCAAGAGGCAGTCTCAGAGGGCTGATGTCTTCAGGAACTGCTGGGATTCCCACACAGGCAGTCAGGCTCTAATGGGGATTGGAGAGGGAGAGTTCTTGCTCAGACACTTTTAGTCAGAATAGCAAACACAAGCCCTCTTTTACCTGGGCACGGAGAGGGAGGCACCCTCAGGGAGGGCTGGACTTTTTCTCAGCATTTATACATAGAGGTGGTAAACACCCCGAGTAATGTGATCTTTAAGTATGATAGAAATAAAGTAAAAAAGATAAACATCAGGAGAGAAATTTATCAAGAAAAACTTACCCACTTTTAGGGAGCCCATGGAATATTTAGAATGAATGATAATGTTAACATGAAAACAAACTTGGGCAGGGAAAGAGGCCAAGAAGGAAAGGAACTTGAAAATAACCCCTTTAGTTTCCTAGCAGTCTAAAAGAAGCACTGGACTGACAATAAGTAAAGTCATAGCCCAGATCCCAACAATAATTCTGTGGTTTGTTGGAAACAACCCACTTATTAAACTTAGAAAAATCAAAAGATTAAGTGTGCCAACATGTGTTCTTTTTATTCTTTTTAGTTCCTGAGTTATTGCCCTAAGTTATTTCAGAGGTACAAGCATCTGGTTGGTTGGTAAAGATAACAATGATACTAATAATACTAGTAGTAATAATGTCATTGCCAAGTGTGCTAAACACTTTAGAAATGTTGATTTATTGAAACTAAGCAACATTCTTTTATGAGGTAATTTTTCAGATGGGGGAACTGAACCTCAAAAAGATTAGGTAACTTGGCCAAGATCACACAGCTGAAACTGGAAAGCAAGACAAAACTATACTCTTAGCTTATTGCCTCAGTAAGTAGTAAAAGGAATAGAATGAGAGATTGGAGATCCTAATACTATTCAAAAATGCTGTAGCCCATAACTTGAGTGTGAATGAACCACACATATTCTTTGTGATTCCTAAGAGCCATCCTTCTCTTTTCATGCCTCCTCAATCTATTTCCTGTTAATACGTGGCTTGAAACAATTCTTCCTTGGACACTTATAAACTTGAATCAGCTAAATAGAGTTTCCTACAAAGTCAGATATGGAAAATTGCCAAAATGACATTCCTTTGGTAGAGTTTCTAAGAAATTATAGTTTCAGGAGTAAAATTATGATACCAGACACTCCTCAAGTTTGTTGAATGAATGAGTTAATAAATAAATTGAATGGACAAACTACTTGGGTAGAGGGTAGGTTTTTGGAAATTATTCACCATTCAGTAATTATTTATTGAGTGTCTATTATGTGCTATTACTAATATTATAGTGTCACTGAGGGCAAAGTTCAGCAGCTAGCCACCAATGTTTATTTAAGGCCTTTTCCAAAGTGCAGGCTATTAAGTTCTGCTATGCACCCTGTTTTCTCCCTTATAAAACAGAGGGTTTAACTGGTGATTTTTTATGGTCCCTTCCACTTTCCACTTTCTATCGTTGTATGATTCTCAATATTATTTTAATAAAGTTCTAAATTTTAGAATAGTTTTAGATGTACTGAAAAAAATGCTAATATACAGAAATTTCCTATATACGCTATACCCCGTAGTCTCTATTATTTAACATTTTGCATTAGTGTGGTGTGTTTGTTACAATTAGTCAATATTAATACATTATTATTAACTAAAATCCATACTTTATTCATTTTTTTCTTAGTTTTTACCTAATATCCTATTCTAGGATCCCCTCCAGGACACCACATAATATTTACTTGTCCTGTCTACTTGGGCTTCTGGCTGTGATGGTTTCTTAATCTCTTCTTGTTTTTTGATTATCTTGACAAGTTTTTTTTTTTTTTTTCAAGTAATCTCTATACCCTACGTGGGGCTTGAGTTCACAACCCAGAGATCAAGAGTTACATGCTCTATTGACAGCCAGCCACACACCACTGATCTTGACAAGTTTTGAGGAGTACTGGTTAGGTGTTTTACAGAATGTTCCTCAAACAAGATTTGTCTAGTATTTATTATATGATTAAATTTGGGTTATACATTTTTGGGAAGAAGACCACACAGTTAAAGTGCCATTTTCATCACATCATATGAAGGGTACATACTGTGAATGTGACTTATCACTGTTGATAGTAGCTTTGGTCACCTGGCTGGGGTAGTGTTTGCCAGGTTCCTCTACTGCAAAGTTATTCTTGTCCTCCCCCTCTCCATACTGCACTCTTTGGAAGGAAGTCATATGTGTATGCAGCCTACACTTAAGGAGTGGGGAGTTATGTTCCATCTTCCTGAGGACAGAGTATCTATGTAGATTTTTTGAAATTCCTCTGTACATGAGATTTATCTATTCTCCCTCATTTATTTATTTATTCATTTATTTGTTTATTTAATCCCCATATGGACTCATGGATATTTATTTTATACTTTGGATTATAATCCAGTATTACTTTTAGAGAGTGTTTTGTTGCTCTAATTGTTCCAGCTTTGGCCACTGGGAGCTCTTTCAACTATATCCTGTGTCCTTTTGATATATACCCTCATCAGGTGTTTGGGTTTTATTGTTTTTTCTTTTTTTTGCCCCAGAATTTACGTTCTGCTACTCCAAGGTGCTCTAGGCCGATCTTGTATATTTCCTGTCCTAGTCTCAGAATCAACTATTTCTCCAAAAAGCCCTGGTTTCTTTTATGAGAGAATGGATTAGAAACTAAGTCTAGTTACTAGGTAGGCTCAATGCTACTGGTTTGTCATAACTTCTAGGCCCTGCCAGCTCACAGAGCAAGGAAATATATATATTTTTTCCTTGTGTATACTAATCTATATATGTACCCATATCTATACAAATTTCTCTATGTAACTAATAAAATAGTTTTAATAGATAAAACTGTATCAAGCTAAACATGAGTTTATACTGATGTCTCCAACTTGAATCCATTACTGCATGAAATGTTCTGGCCTCCTCCCTTTGCTTATCTGTAACCTCCTCCTACCCAGACAGTGAGAAGCCTGTCCTTTACCATCTGACATTTATTCAGTTGTTAAATTAC
Organism: Lontra canadensis; assembly: GCF_010015895.1. NCBI lineage: Eukaryota > Metazoa > Chordata > Mammalia > Carnivora > Mustelidae > Lontra > Lontra canadensis. Next base: position 20,068,153 of record NW_022631004.1, on the reverse strand, counting down.
AGTATGCATGTATAGCAGTATCAGAATTATCAATCTGTATCCTGTGATAAATAATTTTATCAAGTAGAGTACAGTACTTGTGTATAGTATCTTTCTTTAACAAGATTTTATTTATTTGTCAGAGAGAGAGAGAATAAGAAGGTGGGGAACAGCAGGCAGAGGGAGAAGCAGTCTCCCTGCTGAGCAAGGAGCTCAACATGGGACTTGATCCCAGGACACTGGGATCATGACCTGAGCCGAAGGCAGACGCTTAACCGACAGCCACGGAGGGGTCGCTGTGTAGTGTCTTTTTGCCTTCAGTCTTATAGATTCTACTTCCAAAGTTACTTAGGTCAGCACATTTCCCTCCACCACACCCTTCAGTGAGGGTTGTTTTTTTTTTTTTAACATGTTACATATAGTTAGATTGTGTTTTCACATTCTGCATTCCATCCTGGGATACCCCAGCCTCTTAATATTTTTATTTGCATGCTGTGCTATAAAGGTCTATGATGCTATATCCATGGCATCATGTATCCATCATTATTACATTACAATACAGAATAGTCTCACTGCCCCAAATTATCTCCTGTGCCTCATCTACTTGGCCTTCCCCTTGCTCGGAACTCCAGCCAACCATTGATCTTTTTACCATTTCTAGTTTTACCTTTTCCAGACTCTTATATAATTGGAGTCATATAGTATGTAGACTATGGAGACTGGTTTCTTTCACTTAGCAATATGTATTGAAGAGTTATCCTCATATATTTATGGTTTGATAGTTGATTTCTTTTTAACACTGAATCATATTCCATTATATAGATATGCCACAGTTTGCTTATCCTTTTGCCTGTTAAAGAACATCTTAGTGGGGCACCTGGGTGGCTCAGTGGGTTAAAGCCTCTGCCTTCGGCTCAGGTCATGATCCCAGGGTCCTGGGATCGAGCCCCACGTCGGGCTCTCTGCTCTGCGGGGAGCCTGCTTCCTCCTCTCTCTCTCTCTGCCTGCCTCTCTGCTTACTTGTGATCCATGTCAAATAAACAAATAAACTCTAAAAAAAAAAAAAGAATGTCTTAGTTACTTATAGCTTTTGCAATTGTGAATAAAGGTGCTATACATATTTATGAGCAGTTTTTGTTTGGACATGAATTTTGAAATAAGTTGATCAATATCTTTTTGATTTTTTTTTCAGTTTGTTGGTTTGTAATCATCTAGCTTTTATATGGCTTCTCAAATATAGTTACTTATTTATTTATTTACTTAATAAGATTTTATTTATTTATTTGACAGAGGGAGAGAGAAAGAGCATAAGCACAGGGAGTGGAAGAGGGAGAAACAGGTTCCCCACTGAGCACGGAGCCCAATGCGGGACTTGATCTCAGGACCCCGGGATTATGACCTGAGCTGAAAGCAGTCACTTAACCAACTGAGCCACCTAGATGCCTCTCAAATATAGTTATTTAAAAAATAATGAACAGTTGCACATAAAATATCTGTTCAGAATCAGGTACCATCTTTTATAAAAATATAAATAATGAACCCATAAATATTTTATGGAATAAGAGAACTTTAAATATAGGGCAATTTAGAAATATTACATTAATGTTTTTTAGAGTATGAGCAGACCTGTGGTCTACCAAAGCCATTTCTTTCATATTACAAACAGGAAATTTATAGGTGTTGAATTAGCTGCAAAATGTTCCTTTTATTGCTCCCTCACTAACAAAACATGTTGAGAATTACATATTTGGAAATCCAAATACAGGCCTTTGCAACTTGAAGTAATAAATACAACACCATATTAGATAAGTAAACCCAGCTTCCTTTTTTGTGTGCATGTCAGATAGGATACAAGAAGTACCAAGAAATAGTAAGCAATGGAAATATTTTCCCTGGACATTTCATTTTTAACACGTGATATGTTTTACATACAGCATATTCCTATTAAAACATAACTGTGGTTCTATAGGTTATGGATATACATTAGAGTGGAAAATAAGTATGTTCACTAGAAGTTTAAAACATGGTAGCAGTTCTACCAAAGGAAAAGGAAAAAAAGTCTTCTGTAACACTGTCTTCTATGAAATTACAAGTTAGTCTTTGCCTTTAATACTAGTGTTCAAAGGTTGTTCCTTCTTTGTGGATGCATTAACAAAAATTGCCCCCACATTGTTACCACCTTACAGAATTTTCACTGTATTTTCCCACAGTATCCAAGTGGCTTATGCTGATTGGTCCAGCCAAGCTTGAGTATAAAATATCCTGGCATCAAGAAAGCTTTAACATTGAATGGTACGTTTTATTTTGTGTATTTAGTTACCCGACATAAAATATTTGAAAAACTGGGGAAGACCAAGTACCAGTGAGAATGAGGGGCTTAAGAATATACTAGTTCACTGGGTGGCTCAGTGGGTTGAGCCTCTGCCTTCAGCTCAGGTCATGATCTCAGGCTCCTGGGATCAAGCCCCGCATTGGGCTCTCTGCTCAGCAGGGAGCCTGCTTCCCCCCTCTCTCTCTGCCTACTTGTGATCTCTCTCTGTCAAATAAATAAATAAAATCTTAAAAAAACAAAAAAAGAATATACTAGTTCAATACATGACTTTTTTAGTATCAGAAAATTGATGATTTTAAAACCATGTTGGCAAATGCTGGCATTCCATGACCTAAAAGATTCTGGGATTTCTCTGTTAGGAGCTTGACTCACTGAGAGTTGAGGACTGATTTACCAAGAAGCCTGGAGGATTTGACGGCTTTAGTTTAGCAGAAGGAATTTAAGAGAGAATTCATGGGAGTCTGATTCTCTCTGAAGCAGAACATACCTTATGATGTATCACATGGGAGCTTCTGTAGATTAACATGCACTCTTTAATGTACAAAAACTAAAACAGGGAAAAATCTCTCTTTCATTTTCTCTTCCCCATGTAACAGGGGGCCCTTCAGATGCCTAATTACCTTCAACTTCTAGAATCTCTTTCTACCCTTTGTTCCCATTAAAATTTATAAGTGATAGGCTCATATACTCCCATGTTTTAGCTACCTCTCAAATAGGGCCAAACTATTTACAACCAATAGTTTTTAAGTGTTCCAACTTCCCAGAAACATTCACAGTGATTTGAAACTTTGTTCCTTTGTTTGTTTAGGTGGAAAAGCAGCAAGACAGAATAAGACGTTTATTCCCTGGATCTTCTTTAATAGTTCCCTAAATACTCTTAATTATGCCAATATGAGGTAAATCGATATATATGTCTCTGAGGAAAGGAAAATATAGAAATTATTCTTCCCAGTATCCCCCTGATATGCTAAATTAAACTTAACTAAAGCCAAAGATCCTCCAGGAAGAAATGGATTAAGATCCTATTCCCTGTCCTTTGGAGATTAGAACTTTCTGAAGGGCTGAAAAAACCCTGACAGACATCCTCTGGTAGCAAGACCCCTTGAAGTTCCCCCAAGAAGAAATAAGGAATCTGGCATAGTGACTTAGGCTTAACACCAGGCCCCAGAGGTTTGTGGGGACGGCGTGTTCTAGATACAGAGTGTAGCTGTGGTTAGAAACCCAATTATGCCTGGCCACTTTGGCAAAGCTGTCATGTTTGGGGAACAGTAGCTGATTCTGTGAGTGTAAAACCAGTAAGCTGTCATTTTGGGAGTCCGTGTCCTCAGTGCCACTCTGCTGCCTGCGCAGGGTTCTACAGCTGAAAGGACATCCTTATAAGCAAGTTTTTAATAATGACACAGTGTAGAAGTGATGAAAATCAGAACTTTAAATGAACTGATTAGTTCTTCCCACGTGGAACTTTGAAATAATACAGCTCCTTTTGGACTAAGTAACTTCCCAGGGTTCCTGGACAGTTTGAGGAATGGTGAGTCCTTGAGAGAGGGAGATACGGAATCACGTATAATAAGGAGGAATGGAGGTTTAAGCAAATAATTAGAAAAATAAAGAAGATGCCCCGTTTTGCAATCCACACTGGGGGAGGTCATGCAGATTATATGTAATGTTAGTTTATTGTGAATTTCCAAGAGATTAAGTGTTTGTCAAATTTATTTAACCACCAAATATTTTTTCTCTAAAGTAAGCAACTTGAGGGACTAGATCCCAAGGAACACTTGGAAAATGCATCTCAAATGGTAGAATTTTAGATACTAAAAGGAGCAACACACCTGGGACAAGGACCTTTTCCTGGCACCCACTCAAATGATTGTTAACTCTGACAGACTGAGTTCCACAGTTCTGTGATGCTAATGACAGTATTCTAGTAACTCTAATTCAAGGAGGGCAGAGTGCACAGGGAGAGGGTGCCGAAAAGAGATCATAGCTTTCTCCTTGATTCCATCTGTCCTTTGCCTTTGTATAATGACCATCGCCAGCAATCCCTTGTTGGCTCCATGAATAAGGATTTTTGTTTTATTGTGTTAAGTATCCTCAGAGCCTAGAGCTCTGCTTGGCATCATGTAAGTGTTTAATAGCTATCTGTTGAATGAATGAACTTCTGGCCTTCACTGCACTGGCAAAGTTATTAAAAACTTAACATGGCTGGGACAGCTAGGTGGCTCAGTCAGTTAAGCATCTACCTTTGCCTCAGATCATGATTCCAGGGTCCTGGGATCTAGTCCCACATCGGGCTTCCTGCTCAGTGGGGAGCCTGCTTTTCCCTCTCCCTGTTGCTCCCCATGCTTGTGCTCTCTCTCTCTCTCTCTGACAGATAAATAAATAAAATCTTTAAAAAAAAAACTAAACTAAAAAACAAAAACAAAAACAAAAACAAAATTAACATGACCTTTTTTCTTTTTTCTTTTCTTTCTTTTTTTGTCTTTCTTGTGTGTGTGTGTGTGTGTGTGTGTGTGTGTGTGTGTAGTTTATACCTTGCAGCTGCAGAGCAGATCCTTCTGAAAATTCAGGAAGTATGAGAAGAGTAATAACTGGGAAATCTTGGCTAGGTTTGGTAGGCTCAATTCTCTAAAACAAATGGAAAATAACATTTCAATTAAAAATCAATTGAAACCCACATTTGCCCAAGTTGAACCAACCATTTCAAACTCCACCAGCTGAATCACTATTCCCCAGCTCCACTCTGTGCCCAATCTAAGGACAAGTGTAACATATTTAACAATTGTAAGTTGTATAAATAAAGTGAATTCAATAAATCAGTATATAGGTAAAACATTAAAAATATTTCCTTTCTGCTCTCTAAATTATCATTAAGCTACTTACCATGTGATATAAGTCAAAATGGTCATCAAATCATTCTAATGATTTCTTAAGTCATTATTTTTTAGAAATTACTTGTGTAGTCTTATGTTTAATAAGCAATCACGAAACTAAATGTTGCCTGTCTTTAAGCTACGGTTTTACAGAGGAAACTGCACCAAACTCTTTCATTGACTTCCTCATGAAATTGATGGTGGTTGGTTCTGGCACCAGGCACTTGCAGTGTGAGGGTGACTAGGTGGGCTGTCCATTATGTTCTAGAGCCTATACCATGGGGGCCTTTGCTTCTGCACCTGCCTACAAAACTGTTCCTAGCAGGCCTGTCCCACACTCCTGCCAAACCTTGGTCCCTCCTGGGCAGCAGGCAGGGGCTAGATTCCTCCCAGCTACCATCTTGGTCTGCTCAACTCATGCCCCAATGTCTAGATGCACTAATCCCTTTACCCCCTACTTTGCAGCCATCGGATGATGTCATTCAGTAATATACAGTCTAATTTAAGCTACTTACCAAGCATTAGGTCAGTATTTCTATATTTTAACCTGTAAGAATGCTATGCCAGTGTGTATTAGTTGAATTATCAGCCATGACCCAGTTTCTTCCTAGTAGTTCAGAAAATCTCAGTCTTCTCCCAAATATGTTGTTCTTGCCAATGCTCTATCTCTGAGCTAATGCTGGAAAAAATCCCTTTCGTTGCCTGAGTTGCCCAAGGTTACCAAGCTAAGGCTGCCTTACTCTCTTGGTGATTTACTCCTATTACAACTCAGAGTCTCTGGATAACTATATCAGAAAACAACCTGAGCCTCATACCACCCTCAGTTTGCTTTGCCTCCCATAGCTCGTCATTTTTTAGATTAAGCTTGTACATTTCTTTTCTGTTTTATTGAGATATAATTGACATACATCACTGTATAAGTTTAAGATGTATAGGATAATGACTTATATTTATTGTAAAAGGTTTACTACAATAAAAGGTTTACGTGCATTACTTCATATAGATTAAAAAAAAAACATTTTCATTGTGATGAGAACTCTTAGGGTCTACTCTCTTAACAACCTTCAAATATATCACACCGCAGCATATAGTAATCATGTACCTTACATTCCCAGTACTTATTTATCTTGTAATTGAAAGTTTGTCCCTTTTGACCACCTTTATCCAGTTCTTTCCCCCCCCACAGTCCCCATCTCTGGTAACCACAAGTCTGATCTCTTTTTCTATGAGTTTGGTGTTTTATTTCTTTTTTAAGGTTCCACATGTAAGTGAAATCATACAGTATTTGCCTTTTTCTGTCCAACCTATTTCACTTAGCATAATGCCTTCAAGTTCCATCTATGTAGTCACATGTGGCAGGATTTCTTTCCTTTTTTTAATGGATGAATATTCAATTGTATATATACATATACCACAGCTTCTTTATCCCTTCATCTGCCTATAGACATGTTGTTTCTATGTCTTGGCTATTGTAAATACTACTGGTATGAATATGGGGGTGCGGATATCTCTTTACCATACTGTTTTCCTTTCCTTCCCATATATTCCCTGAAATGGAATTGCTGGATCATAGGGTAGTCCTATTTTTATGGAATGAAAAGTAGAAGCTTGCCCATTTTTTAATTGGATAATTTGCTTTTGTTATTATATTTTGCTGTTGAGTTACATGAGTTCTTTATATATTTTAGATATTAGCCCCTTATCAACTATATGATTACAAATATTTTCCCCTTTCTATAGGTTATTAATCATTTCTCTTTTTGTGCAGTCTGTAGATGTTGACACTCATTTTGTCCTAGATAATTTCTCCCCAATAGCTTGAGAAGTTAGGTAGAGATCTTTGATCCCCAGTGGTTTAGGAGAATTGTTCTCAACATGGCTGGGCCTCAGAAGCAGTTAGCTGTGTGGGATCAAGGCATGAAGACTGAAAATTCCATAGGTCAGTTGGCTCTGCATCCAGGGTTGGAAACCCTTAGCTTAAGGGGTCTGTTTTGGCTCCAAAGCAAGTACTCACTTTTCCCCTCCATTCATTAGGCCCACTGCCAGATGTACCCTCATGCCTCAACAGGATTAATTCTTAGGAAATTCATAAATAGTTTGGTTACTTTGGGATTCCTGCCACTCTGTGAGCCACTCCTATGAACAGTGATGCACAATTTCCTTTACGGCAATTCCATAAGTTACATTAAAAAAAAAAAAAAAAAAAAAAAAAAGGCCCTGACATCACAAGGAAACCACTTTTAGTTGCTCCATTTCCTGGAGCCTACAGCTGGCAAAATGCCTGGGACAAGATGTATTCAATTCTACTCAAAGCAGAGCTGTGTTAGGAGAAACAGATGGCCCACCTAAGGTGAAAAAATTACTTTCTTGGGGGGAAGGCAGGGTGGTTTATTCATCTCTTCCTCTAGGAAAGCAAGTACGTGTGGAGGCAAAATAAACAAAACACATTACAAACACATTCCACAGATGAACAGAATAAATGGCACTGAACAAGCCTATGGAAGGCATCTTCCTGCCCCCAGGCGGGCTGTAGGAGCTTGTCATATGATTATTAAAGTGCCCCCAGCTCTTGAAAATCATTCTGTCAGAGGAAGTAATAAGAACCAAAACATAATTGAAGAGACAACCCATCATTAACCTTCTCTGAGAGCTGGTAATGAGGGACTGAGAAGACTGGGGATAGTCAAGATGAACCAGAAACTGGTTCAGGAAAATGACTGGATATAAAACAAAGCAGTATAGGTCATCTGCATTTGTTTAGAACAGGGGCAACCACGCAGTGAGAATTTGTTACCGACCATCTCACATTTTCCAGAGGAGAGGGACCCCTTTCCTGGAGGTTACCAGTGTTCAGATCACTCAGAAAGCACATTCCCTTCAGAAGACTTTTCTACTACCAAGATGAAACACTCCTTAAGTTTATCCAACTCTTTTGTTCTAGATGTTCATTCAACAAGGAACATTCTGATTATGAATTTGGTTTCTCAGTTACCCTAATAATGGGCAGGATTGAGGGAACAAGTTTGGAGGTCACTGGAGAGATTTATTATACACGCTGTTACAAATAAATACATTTGTGTCAATCTTTTGAGGGTTTGGTTAGCATAAGTTAGTTCTGCAACCTAATTTCCTAACAATATGAACAAAATCCACTCTTTAGACCTACACAGCTGAATATCAGACCCCACAACACCGGGATCACTGCCCCCATATTTCCATCCTATAGACTGTACCCAAGCAGCCCTGGGCCACCTTCTGTAACATCTGTGCTTCTCTTTAAATTCAACACAAACTATCCCCAAAAGTCATCTCCTTACTTGTTTCTTTAAAATCAGCAGAAGATAATTCTAAATTATGTTCTCTGTAATGCGTTCTAGAGTCTCGTAGCCCTGAACCTCAGGAAACAATTCGTATTATATGTGACCATGCAGTTTCACTGAGTACACTGTAACCATAGAGTTTTACCAAGTAGCAAACTTCTAGCTTCTTGTGGTCCTTGCTGTCCTCTTCATCTTGAGAGGGAGGGCCAGAGTGAGGCCACATGATGATGTACCCAATGTCCTTCAACCAGAGGGAAGAAAGGAAATGTTACACTACCAAACACAGTTCCTATGCAGACCCCCTCATGTGATCAAATAAAAGGGACATGTAATTTGAAAGGGAACATAATTGGGTTAAATGAAGAAAACAGGGAGTGTTCTCATACAAAAGAGTAAAAGCCAAAGTTTACTTTCTGCCAGCGGTGCTCACTGGAGCTGTGGGAGAGTGCGGCACTTTGCCCATTTCTCTCCATCAGAGAGAATGTGTGCTTCTATGACTTGTCCTGGCATTCTCATCCCCGACTCTTATAAAAGTGGAACACCAACACTTCATGTACTCTTGCTTAGTTGCCTCCCTCCTAGGGAGTAAACAGTTGACACTGTGCACCCCTTGGTGGATACTGTATACTTGTTTGCTGTCGGGCATTTGTCCGTTGTCTTTTGGTGATAAATTATTTTTGCCCATCTCCAAAATGAGATGAAAGCAGTGATGACCCAACTCTGGAAATTATCTATTAGTCTTACATCCCAGAAATTGCCCTGTGTTCCTTGAAAAGAGCAAACTACCTTCCCTTTAAATGCAAAATAGAAATAATAGTGTTGCACATTGATTTCTTCTCCTATACTGGAGAGTTGGCTGAAGGATTAAGGATGACAACTATTATGAAACTTCTCTCAAAATATTCATTTCATAAATAACATAAGAGATACAGTCACTGGAACTGAGATTTTTAAGGGTTCTGTGAGGTGACAAAATGGGGTTTGCAATTCATGATGTTTATTGCTCTCGGGGGCTATGGCTAATCTCTTATGAAGCAAAGTTTCAGTTGGGTAGAGATTGAGCAATTAGAACACAGATGCATTGTGTAACTCCTTCTTCCTCTTTATTTACTGTGGATCAGTGAAGATCTTAAGTCTGAAGCTATAGGCCAGCTTCATAGATTTAATTTTTGAGTATCTTGGATCCTGAGAACTCAGCATTTCTTCTAAAAAGTAGCTACAGGTAATCAAGGCTGTGCTGATACTGAATTTATCTGACAGAGTTCACATAAGAACGTCCTAACAGTTTTTTTCTTTAAAGGGAGAGAGAATGGACATTTACTGATTACTTACTCTGTAGCCACACTCTGTAGATTTATTGACAAATCTCAGAGATTGATGCTCTTTCTCTTATAATACAAATGGGATTGAGACTCAGAGAGCTTCAGCAATTTATTGAAGACAATAGAGTAACGTAGAAGATGATTTCTGGCCAATTTTATACAGAAGTACAGTGATTATACTGTAGAGCTGGACATTAGGGTTTAAACCCAGTCTCTCTTACCCCTAAACCACTGCTCTTTTCATGGTACCATGTTGCCACAATTAACATACAAGAAGCTAGAGAATGGCCACAAAATTCATTTGTTCTTTTTTGAATTTTACTGGTTTTTTTTTCAATTTTTTTTTTTGTGGTAAAATACACATAACATACAATTTACCACCTTACCCTTAACCTTTTTAAGGGTACAGTTCAACGGTATTAAATGTAGTTATAATGTGCAACCATCACCACCATCCATCTCCATAACTTTTTTCATCTTATAAAACTGAAACTTTATTTCCATTGAACAATAACAGCCTATTCCTGCCCCCCTCCCCCCTCCTTGGTAACCATGCTTGTACTTTCTGTTTCTATGAATTTGACTAATCCAAAAACCTCACATAAGTGGAATCATCCAGTAACTGTCTTTTTGTGACTGCCTTATTTTGGCATAGTGTCTTCAAAGTTCACGCATTTTGTAGTATATTGTAGAATTTCCTTCACTTTTAAAGCTGAATAATATTCCATGTATATACATCCCACATTTTGCTTATCCATTCACTTGTTGATGGACTCTTGGATTTTATCTATTGTGAATAATGCTGCAGGGAACATAGGTACACAAATATTTCTTTGAGACCCTGCTTTCAATTCTGTTAGGTATATATCTGGAGGTAGAAGTGTTGGATCATATGATAAATCTATTTATAATTTTTGAGGAAACTTTATACTGTTTTCTGTAGTAGCTGTCCCATCTCATATTCCCACCAACAGAGCACAAAGTTTCCAATATCTCTACATCCTTGCCAGTAGTTGTTTGTTTGTTTGTTTGGTTGTTTCATTGTAGCCACCTTAATGGGTATGAGGTGGTATCTCATTGTGATTTTGATTTGCATTTCCCTAATGATTAGTGATGTTGAACATCTTTTCATGTACTTACTGGACTTCTGTACATCTTTGGAGAAATGTCTATTCAAGTGCTTTGCCAATTTTTGATGGGATTTTTTTGTGTGTGTGTTGTTGAGTTTTAGGAGTTGAGTTCTAGGTATTAATCAATTTATTAATCAGATAAATTATTTGCAAATATTTCCTTCCATTCTGTGGTTTGCCTTTTTACTCTGTTGATGGTGTCTTTTGATATACAAAGTTGTTTAGTTTTAATGAAATCCAATATGGTATCACATTTAAAAAATCATTGCCAAATCCAATGTTGTGAAGTTTTTGAATATTTTCTCCACAGTTTTATTGTTTTAGGTCTTACATTTAAGTCTTTAATTCATTTTGAGTTAATTTTTATATATTAATATTAAGTAAGAATCCAACTCCATTCTTTTGCATGTGGATATTCTTTCCCCAGCACTATTTGGAAAGTCTGTGCTTTCTCCATTGAAATGGTCTTGGCACCCTTATCAAAACCCAGTTGACTATATATGCAAGGGTTTATTTCTGGACTCTGATCTATTCCGTTGGCATATATATCTGTCTTTCTGATAGTACCACACTCTTTTGATTATTGTAGCTTTGTAGTAAATTTTGAAATCAGGAAGTGTGAGTCCTCCAGTTTGTTCTTCTTTTTCAAGATGGTTTTGGCTATTCAAGGTCTTTTGAGATTCTGTATAAATTTTAGAATGGGTTTTACTATTTCTGCCCAAAAAATGTCATTGGGATTTTGAGAGAAATCACATTTAATCTGCAGATTGCTTTGACTAGTATTGATGTCTTAACAATATTAAGTCTTCCAATCCATGAACACGAGATGTGTTTCCATTTGTCTTCTTTAATTTCATGAGAGTTTTGTATTTTTCATTGTACAAGTCTTTTCCTTCCTTGGTTAGCTTAATTCCAAAAATTTTTTTTTTATTCATTTTCATGCTATTATAAATAGAATTGTTTTTGTAATATTCTGTTTAGTTTGTTCATTGCTACTATATAGAAACAACTAATTTTTTAAAAAAGATTTTATTTATTTGTTTGTCAGAGAAAGAGACAATGAGAGAGGGAACACAAGCAGGGGGATTGGGAGAGGGAGAAGCAGGCTTCCTGCCAAGCAGGGAGCCCCAATGTGGGGCTTGATCTAGGACCTTGGAATCAGGACCTGAGCTGAAGGCAGATGCTTAATGACTGAGCCACCAAGGTACCCCACAATGCAACTAATTTTTGTGTGTTGACTTTGCATCCTGCTATTTTGCTGAGTTTATTCATTCTATTATTATTTTTTTTAAGGTGTGTGTAATCTTTAGGGTTTTCTACATATCAGATCATGTAATCTACAGAGACATTTTTCTTCTTTTCCAACTTAGATGCCATTTACTTATTTTTCTTGCCTAATTGCTCTGACTAGAACTTTCAGTAGTATGCATAGTAGAGGTAGTGATAGTAGGTATTCTAGCCTTTTTTCCTGATTGTAGAGGAACAGCTTTTAATCTTTCACCATTGAGTATGATGTTTACTGTGTGTTTTTCATATGTGCTTTTTATTGTGTTGAGGTAGTTTCTTTCTATTTCTAGGTCTTTGGAGGGTTAGGTTTTGTTTTGTTTTTGTTTTTTTTTTACCATGAAATGGTGTTAAATTTTTGTTAGGTTCTTTTTTGGGGGTATCAATTGAGATGATCATATTCCGCCCCCCCCACCCTTTATTCTGTTAATGTGATGTATTACACTGACTGGTTTTTTTTGTATGTTGAACTATCCTTGCATTCCAGGAATAAATCCCTTTTGGTTATGGTGCATAATCCTGTTAATATACTCTTGAATTTGATTGCTAGTGTTTTGCTGAGGCCCTTTGCATCAATGTTCACAAGGGATATTAGTCTTTAGTTTTCTGTTAGTGCCTTTGTCTGATTTTGGTATGTGGATAATTCTGGCTTCATAGAATGAATTAAAAAGTGTTTCCTGGGGTGCCTGGGTGGCTCAGTGGGTTAAAGCCTCTGCCTTCAGCTCAGGTCATGATCCCAGAGTCCTGGGATCAAGCCCCATGTCCAGCTCTCTGCTTAGCAGTGAGCCTGCTTCCTCCTCTCTCTCTCTCTCTGCCTGCCTCTCTGCCTACTTGTGATCTCTGTCTGTCAAATAAATAAATAAAATCTTAAAAAAAATAAAAAAATAAAAAGTGTTTGCTTCTCTTCTTTTTTTTGGGAAAAGTTGAAAAAGGATTGGTATTAGTTCTTTAAATGTTTGGTAGAATTCACCAGTAGAGCAATTGAGTCCAGGGCTTCTTTTTGTCAAGAGGTTTTTATTGTTAATTCAATCTCTTTACTAGTTATAGATTTATTCAGATTTTCTATTTCTTTGTGACTTAGTTTTGGTTGGTTTTGCATTTCCAGGAATTTGTTCATTTCATCTAGGTTATCCAATATGTTGGCATACAATCGTTCATAGTACTTTCTCATACCCTTTTTATGGCTGTAGAATCAATAGTAATGTCTCATTTTCACTTCTGATTTCAGTCATTTGATTCTTCTCTTTCTTTTTTTTAGCACCCCCCACCACCCACCTTTTTGTTTGTTCATCAATTTTGTTGATCTTTTTGAAGAAACAGCTTTTGTTTTTTTTTTAAATTTTCTCTATTGTTTTACTATCATCTATTTCATTTATCCCTGCTCTAATCTTTATTATTTCCTTCCTTCTGCTAGATTCTGATTTAGTTTGTTCTTTTTCTAGTTCCTTAAGTTACAAAGTTAGGTTGTTGATCTGAGGTCTTCTTTGTTTTTAATGTAAGTACTTACAGATACAAATTACCCCATTAGCACCACTTTCTCTGCACCTCATAATTTTTGGCATGTAGTGGTTTTATTTTCATTAGTCACTAAGGATTTTTAAATTTTCCTTGTAATTTTTTCTTTGACTCATTGTTTGAAAGTGTATTGTTTAATTTTCACAATTTTGTGAATTTTCCAGTTTTCCTTCTGTTACTGATTTCTAACATTTACCCATTTTGGTTAGAGAGGATATTTTGTATCATACCTACCTTTAAATAATCTATTGAGACTTCATTTGTGGCCTATTATATGATCAATCCTCTGAAATATCCCATGCGAACTTCAGAAGATTGTGGTATGCTGTTGTTGGGGATAAGTGTTCTGTATGTTTGTTAGATTGAGTTGGTCTATTGTGCTAAGTGTTTATTTCCTTACTTATGTTCTGTCTAGTTTTCTATTTATGATAATGGATATTAAAATCTCCAATTATTGTTATAGAACTGTTATATTTTTCCATTCAATTCTGTTAGTTTTTACTCTACATATTTTGATGGTCTGTCATTAAGTACACAAAGGTTTATAATTATTATATCTTCTTGCTATATTGAAGCTTTTATTAATATATAATGTACTTCTTTGACTTCTTATAAACTTTTTCAATTTAAATTCTATGTTGTCTAATAGTATATCCACCTGTGCTCAATTTGGCTTCTATTTGCAAGGAATATCTTTTTCTGTCCTTTCACTTTTAATCTATTTGTGTCTTTAGATCTAAAGTGAGTCTTTTGTAGACAACATATAGTTGGATCCCTAGATTGGGTTCTGCCAATCTCTGTCTTTTGATTGGAGAGTTTAATCCATTTACATTTAAGGGAATTACTAATTTGGAGGTTTACTTCTATTATTTTGCTATTTGTTTTCTAAATGCCTTATAGACTTTTTTATCCCTCATTTTCAACATTACCGTCCTCTTTTGTGTTTAGTTTAATTTTTATAGTAAAGTATTTACATTCTTTCCTCTTTTCCTTTTCTTAATATACTTTAGCTATTTTCTTTGTGGCAACAAAGGACATGGTTAATATCCTAAAGTTATAACACTATAATTTGAATTTATTTTAAAAAAGATTGTTTATTTATTTTAGAGAGACAGAGAAAACATGTGTGTGTGCTCATGAGTGGGGGGAGGGGCAGGGGAGAGAGAGAATATTAAGCAGGCTCCAGTACAGAGCCCTTTGGGGGGCTCAGTCCCACAACCCTGAGATCATGACCTGACTGAAACCAAGAGTCAGACACTCAACTGAGCTACCCATGCATCCCAATACCAGCCTAACTTTAATATACAAAACCTCTGCTCCTCTATAGCTCCATCCCACCTCTTTCAGCTATTAATGTCTTAAAAATCACATCTTTATACATTGTGTGCCCCAAAACATAAACTGATAATTTTTAAAATGCATCAGTTTCTTAAAAAATATAAAAAGCAAGATTTGGAGTTACAAACCAAAGTTACAATAATACTAACTTTTAGCCTTAGAATTTTTCTTCTTTAATTATATAAGTTTCTACATGTAGAAAACAAAAAGTAGAATTACAAATCATTTTTATAATAATATTAGCTTTTATAATTATTCATGCAATTATCTTTATTTCTCAGTACAGCTTTGAGTTATTGTTATGGCTTCAAGTGTCTTTCCATTTTACCTTGCAGGAATCCCTTAAACATTTCTTTCAGGGCAGGTGCAATAGTAACAAATTCCTTCAGCTTTTGTTTATCTTAGAATGTCTTAATTTCTCCTTTACTTTTGAAGGGTATAGAATTTTTTGGATATAGGATTCTTGGTTGACAGGTTTTTTTTTTTTTTTTTAGTATTTTGACTATTAGTCCAATGCCTTTTGGCCTCCAAAGTTTCTGATAAAGAATCTGCTTATAATCTTATTGACGGTCACTTTTATGTGATTATTTGCTTCTCTCTTGCTGTTTTCTAGATTATCTTTTTGGTTTTGGCATTTGAAAGTTTGAGTATAATATGTCTTGGTGTGAGTCTCTTTAAGTTCATCTTGGAGTTCATTGAGACTCTTTGATGTTTATATTCGTGTCTTTCATCAAGTTTGGGAACTTTTCAGCCACTATTTTCCTTAAATATTCTTTCTGCCCCTTTCTCTCTCTTCTCCTTCTTGGACTCCCACAATGTGTATGTTGGTCACTTGATAATGTCCCACAGGTCCCTTAAGTTCTGTTCATTTCTCTTCAGTCTTTTTTCTTTCTGTTCCTCAGATTCAATCATTTCCATTGTACATTCTTCCAATTCACTGATTCTTTCTTCTTCCTGTTTAAATCTACCTTTGAATTCCTCTAGAGAATTTTTTATTTCATTTGTTGAATTTTTCAGCTCTAGAATTTCATTTCTTTTCTCTTCTTCTTCTTCTTTTTTTTTTTTTTTAGGTTTTGTATTTCTTTTTGCTATTTCCAGTTTGTTCATACATTGTTTTCTCAACTTTCTCACATCTTCCTTTAATTCTTTGAGCATCTTTAAGATAGCTATTTTAAAGTTTTTGTCTAATATTTCTGTTATCTGGTCTTTTTTAGGGTCAGTTTCTTTCTTTTTTTTTTAAGATTTTATTTATTTGTCAGAGAGAGAGAGAGAGAGAGAGAGAACACAAGCAGGCAGAGTGGCAGGAAAAGGCAGAGAGAGAAGCAGGCTCCCCACTGAGCAAGGAGCTCCATGCAACACTCGATCCCAGGATCCTGGGATCATGACCCAAGCTGAAGGCAGTGGCTTAACCGACTGAGCCACCTAGGCATCCTTTAGGGTCAGTTTCTAAAGATATATTTTTTTCTTTTGATCTTGCTTGTTTCTTTGTATGTCTTGTGTTTTGTTTTGTTGTTGAAAATTGAACATTTGACTCTAATAATGTGGTAACTCTGAAAATCAGATTCTCCTCCTTTTCCAGGGTTTACTGTTTTTGTTGTTGCTGTTGTTGTTTTTATTGTTTTTTATTGTTTTTGTTTTTGATTCTGTAGGCAGTCTCTGGGCCAAGATATAAATTTAAGGTCTTCTTAGATCTTTTCTAAGCCTTTCTCTGGGTGCCTGGTTACTTTATGAGTTTCCCTATATATACAGTTGTTTTTTAATGTTCTGGTCTTCACTGTCTGACTACTATGAGGGGAAAAGGAAAATGAAAGGGGTATAGAAAGAGTGCTAACCCTTTAAGTCTCCTGGATGTCATTTCACCCAGATGGGGAGAGATTTGCTTAATGGGGGGGAGGTGCAACAACAATGGCTGCCTGCCTCTTTGTCTGCACCTCTGTGATCAGAAGCAGCAATCAGTGATCAGAGCACAGATCCCTGATATTTGGAGGATAGGTCCCTTTTTGCCTATCATATAGCTCCTGCAAGCTGTATGCAAGCTGCTTAAGGAGCATGTGAACAGCTGCCTGCCTCATGGCTGGGGGTGGGGAATGAGTAGCTGCTACTGTGCTAAGGCCCACAACTGAGACCAAAATTAACTGTCCAAGTCTTCCCCCAGACATTAAAAGCTTTCAGTATACTGTCCAGAGTTCCAAAATAGTTACATAAGACTAATTTCACCAGTGCCTAGTAGAGGGGACAGATGCTCAGTGCTTCCTACTCTACCATCTTTCCAGAATCCTCTAGGATTTTAAAAAATAGATTTCATTTTTTTAGAGCATTATTTAAGTTCACAGCAAAATTGAGCAAAAGACAGATTTTCCATATACCCCCTGCCTTACATGCCCAGCTTTCTTCATTATCAATAGAGAAATGCCTCAAGATTTTAAATAACCACCAATAAAATGGGTAAAAAACCATCTCTTAAGAAAATGCCAGTTGTCATGTGGGAGCCTTTCAATGCTCTCCACAGCAGGCAAGTCTGGCCCTTTTAGGACCAGCGTTTGCATACCAGGGGGTGGCCTCAGTACCTAATAGGCAGAAACACTCATGGTTTCTTCTCTGTTTATGAGAAGTACAAGAATAACAACAATACTGACAACTCAGAGTCATTCTGCCACTTTCTGTCAGTGACTCTACCATTTACCTAGTTTTCTAATAGTCATCTTTCAAAATGACTTTTCCTACTTAAATCTTTCTTTTTTTTATTTTTGTAAAAGATTTTATTTATTTATTTGAGAGAAAGAGAGAGATAGAGCATGAGCTAGAGCCAGGGAGAGGGAGAAGCAGGCTCCCCACTGAGCAGGGAACCTGATGCAATATGGGGCTCCATCCCAGGACCCTGGGATCGTGACCTGAGCTGAAGGCAGATGCTAAACTGACTGAGCCACCCAAGCACCCCAAGAATTCTTTATTTAAATAGTTGCCAAGTTCTAAAGATTCTTTCACTGTAGCATCTTACCATGTCTATGCTCACTCCTACTACTCTATTTCAGATCCTTATATGTGGGTTCTGGTCTGTTATGAGTCTCCTAAATAATTCTCCCCCTTGATAGACACTCCTTGCTCCCGTAACATGGCTACTGGATGTATCATCCTAAATCACAGCTCAGAGTATCTCATCCTTCTGCTAAGAAAAAAAGAAGCTGACAAATTCCCAAGTCAAACCTTAGAAATTGCCTGGGGCAGTCGCTAGGTTCCTGTGGTCCTCTCCCAAAGTACAAAGTCCTAGGACTAGAATGTTTATTTTCGTTTGGGATGCCATTTCCTCAAAATGATGCTTTCTGAGGCTGTTTTATAACAAGAGTTCTGTTTTATAACAACCTATAAGAAGAAAATAATAGTCTAGAACTCTCCAGTCTTCACCACAAAAAAAGCCTTTGTCTGCTTTCATTAAGTTGTTGTCTAGCGCCACCTTGTGTTAGAACTAAACAGTGGCTCTAGAGACAAACCACCTGCTGTACACATTTCATATTGCAGATCTTTAGCAGAAAGGAAATTTAGAGATTATTTAGACCGCTGCCTCATTTTATAGATTAGTAATTCATTCAGGATTTGGAGGAAGAACTGAATCCAGATTTCTTGAATTCCATGCTTCTCAGTTTTCTAACACAGTCTCATAGCCTTTTCAACCTCCAACAGAATTGGGCCAGAGTGATGATGCCACCTTTGGAAGAAGACAAAAACATAATAATTGATCCCTTACCATAATCCTGTTATTATAATAAACACATTTAGAAATATCTCATTTATTCTTTACAGGTAGTCTGTTCTTATTTCTGTTTCACAGATGGACAAGCTATGATTCAGAGATGTTGAGGAACTCATTAAAGTTATATTGTATTATTTGTTCACAATTATTCATTCCCTCTTTGCCCTTGCCATACTTTTATGTACAAGCCAGAGAGATACTCTCCTGTCCGTATTGACTTGGGGCTTGGCCAATTCAACTTTCTTAGGTCAACAGAATATGAATGGACTTGATATCTGCCACATGTGAGCAGAAGCTTTAAGTTTTGTGGTCTGACTAGGTGTATTTCAGCCTTGCTTCCTCCGTGAAAGCAACATAGCTTAGAGAGTGTCTGTTGCTTCAGTTGTGGCTTCTGGAATGAGAAGACACATGGAGCTGAGCTGAAGCCCGATGAGCTGACTCGTCAGAGTTAAGGCTGACCCACAGCCTGCAGTCCTCATAAAACGTGAGCAAAAAATAAATACTTGTTTTGTAAGCCCACTGAGAATTTGGTTACTGCAGCAAAAGCTGACCAATACCAGGTTTGAACACAAATCGGGCTGACTTGAAAATCTCTCTGGAAACTATGTAAAAAAGAACCCTGCTCCTGGGGTGATGTTTAATTTAACTTATTTGAGAACCTATGTGTCAGGTCTTAAGCTGCTGAGGTTCTCACCTCCTTCAAGTCTGCTTCATTCTACTCTCTGACACTTAGTCCGGGCATCTGATTTAATTTTGCAAATTGCTTCCCTCGCTCTGCCTTTGCAGTGCTTTTGATTCCCTTTACCTGATTTATCTTTTCTCCTTTTAAAAGCACTCATAACAGTGCTTTTATTTACCTTCCAAAATACTCTACAATTTATTTGTGAATGTAGGTTAGATGTCTCCCCTGTTGAATTTTAAGAGGGAAGGTTTTTTTTTGTTTTGTTTTGTTTTTTGTTTTTTAAATCTCTTTTGTTTACTGTCCTTCCTTAGACAGTGCCTGGTACTCATTTGTTAAATGAGTGCATGAAGATGTGAAAGTACTTCTGGAAGAATGGTAGATGTTGTATTTTAATAAGATGACCAGTAGAGGTCAGAGATGAGTCCTTTAAATACCTTGTTAGACCAGCAACCAGTTTTATATCTGTGTTTATACATGGTATCTGTTCACCCTGGATGTCTCAGGAATTAGTGTAGATTGCTACATAATCAATATAGTGGTGGCAATTGGCATATATCATGAAAGCCACTGAAAGGTAAAAGCTGATAATGCCTCAGATTGGTGTCTCCCCCATATATGACCTAGTCTTGGGAGCCAAGTGGGGGGAGGGGGGGTAGGTGGGAGCAAATAGAAATAGAAAATAGGATGCAAGGGGCTTCTGGGTGACTCAGTTGGGTGCTGGATTCTCGGTTTGGGCTTAGGTCATGATCTCATGGGTCTGTGGCATCAAGCCCTGAGATGGGGTCCCCACTTGGCAGTGGGGAATCTGCTTGAAGATTCTCTCCCTCTGACCCTCCCCCCACATATGTGCACTCTCTCATTCTCTCTCTCTCTAACTAAATCTTAAAAAGAGAGAGAGGTAAAAAGGATGCAAGATGGAGCAGAAAGTGTTGGTTTCAAGGTTATGTTTCTTTATATAAATTGCTTGTACATAAAAGTTACATTTGGTCAAACAGCCAGAGAAGATAGTAAATACTTATTTTCAATTACAAAGCTATTGCCTAGATTAAGAACACAGCTTTCCGAAAGTGTGTATGTGTGTGTGTGTTTATGGATACAGCCCATTAATACTAGAACACTTGACTGACTTTTCCTCTCCTCTTTTACAACACAAAATGGCAAGCCAAGAATCACAAATCATGATGCTGCCAGAGTGTGTTTTAGTCTCCCTGGCTTAATAGCTCAGGCTCAAATGTCACAGTATGCATCTGCATAGAGGGAGGGTTTAAACCCTGATACTGGATTGGAAGCAAATCATTTTCTACAGTTTGCATATTGGTTTTGATTAATTAATTCAAGGATAAGAATTTGAGGAGGAAGGAAATTTGCTGTTATTGGTTACCTCCCACATGTCAGGCCTTGTGATAAGTAGCTCTACTTGTTAGCTCACTCACTCTGTGAAGTAAACAATGTCAAAGATAGCACCTAGAATTTAGTAGAAGCTCGGTACTGAATATATGAATGAGTAACCACTTTTAGGCAAAGGAGCTCTTGCTCTGTTTTGTTTTAGTTTGTCTGGGAGGGTGGATTTGTTGTGTTTCCTTGATAGAACTAAATCAAACTTAAACCCGGGATGTGGGTACATTTATCTTCAGTGTTCCTCTTTCGTTACATGTGTCCATTTCAGGGCACTGGAAAATATGCATACAGTGTGGTTCACTAAGATACTGAAAGGTAGGCATGGATAGAAAGCTAAATTAAATGGATGTTAATTCTGGTCCTGCCATGAAACGTTTCCTTTCCCATAGATTCTGCACAATGAAAATAATAATTACATAATTCCTACCTTTCCTACTTTACAACATGTCCTGAGATAAATACGAGATGCCATATATGAAAGGTTTTGAGGTGATTAAAATTTTGGGAACGTGCATAGATGGGGGCCTGATGAAAATTTTTCTATGATGTCCTTTGGGGAGGGAATATGATGATGCTCTAGCTGTCTTTGTCTCATTGAGTGGATGAGCAAATCAGAACAGTAATCTCAAGATCATATCCCACCTACACCTCTTCTGCCTTTAGGGGTGGTGTGGATTTCCAGACTAAAGAACTCCATTGGGTTTGGATATTAGAGATGAAGGTTTTCTTGAGTTTTGTGTTGTTCAATAGCCAGAAAACATAATTTTTTTCTGAGGCTTGTTGGCCAGATACATACAAAGGTAGATTCTCTTAAGATGGTCATATGAAAGAGAATGCACAAACTACTCAAAAGTATTTTTAGTGGGGGGCAGGTCGGATGGGTGGATGGGCAAGAGTGGCCACTGGAAGAGTTTTCTCTAAGAGTTTATGGAGGTTCATTCTCACTCCAACAGAAGTGAAATAGAACTTTCTTCCTCTTCTCTCTCCCTTCCTCCTCCATTGCACTGAGAGCTCTAGTTGACTGTTAAGCATGTAATATATTCATTGCAAGCATAATCACCACAAAGAATGTAAAGATGCCAAGTACACATGAACAAATTAGAGGTTCTTAGTCAAATCCAAACAAATATATACCTGATAATGGCTTTGGCTGAAATATATTTTTATGTTTTATAGCATGTTCACATTTGCCAGTGGTTAGCAAAGATTAAGCTTGCCAAATTTTAATGTGGTACAAATGCCATGTTCAAGGCAAAGTAAGTGGACTGTTACAGGATCTGGCAAATCAAAACCATTATCAACAGCTGTGGTTTTCATATGCTTTGTGAGACTGGAATAATAAAGCACATGTGCATTTAGAGTGGGTATTAATTCTCACATTAATTTTTTTAAAATATGATTTATGCTCACTGGTAGTTTCATATAGTATTAAGTTATAATCAACTTCTGGTTAGATATGGTAATAACCAGAAGGCAAAATTGATTGGGTTTTAATTAATTAACTAATTAATTAATTAGGGATTTATTGAGAGACTACTATGTTCAAGGTCAATCCAAGAGCTTTACATGTGGAAAAGGAATTCTTCCTTTGGGGGTGCCTGGGTGGCTCAGTCAGTTAAGCATGTGTCTTCTGCTCAGGTCATGATGTCTGGGTCCTGGGACGGAGCCCCTCTACAGGGTCTCTTCTCAGTGGGAAAATCTGCTTCTCCCTCTCCATACCCCCAGCTTGTGCTCTCTCTTGCTCTCCTTAGCATTTTCTCCCTCAAATAAGTAAAATATTATTATTATTTTTTTAAAAGAATACTTCCTTAGGTCTAGCTATCAACACTCCTGAGCCATCACTTCCATGCCAGTGGGGGCAGGGACCCCAAGCTAAAAGTTCTCCCGAGGTAGGGTTGCCAGAGTTCACAGATAAAAATACAGAAAGCCCAGCTAAATTTGAATTTCAGATAAACTGTGGGGGGAAAAAACAAAAACAAAAACAAAACAGTGGAAGTATATTCCAAATATTCCTGGGGTGGAGGGTACTTACATTAAAATTATTTATTGTTTATTTGAAATTCCAATTTGACTGGACTTTCTGTAGTTTATCTGGCAACCCTATCTGGGAGCCTTCCTGTGCTGCATCTGTGGGAGTGAGCCACAAACCCGGATGTCCTCCAGCTTCTCCACACCCATGCAGGTGTTTGAGGTTCTGCCCAAGGAAATCAGCACAGAGAACAAAAACACTGCTGTATGACTTCCTCTTCTCCTCCCCTTTCTCACTGGGACTTTCAACTTCCTCCACCTCATATCCTCCTCCTCATTACTCCAGGTATATGTAAAACTCTATAATCTCGTCAGTCAGTCTTCTTGATTGGGTTTGCTAAAAAACACCTGGGTTTCACAGATTACTATCCGGCTGTGGATTTAGAGGTCCTATTTGGATGTTAGCAACTCAATACTCTTTAAATCATTTTGTATTCCAGCTCCATTACTGTATCTCCTCCCCCACTACTTGATAGATAAATGGCTCTGAGAGGATACCAAGGAATGCAAAAGAGAAATTCATACTGATGTATTTGTGAGGGGAGAAATTTTGTCTATTAAATTATACATATATTTTAGCTTCTTGTCTGTCTTTTCCCTTTCCTCCCACCCCAATCTAGAATTTTTAAAAAGATTTTATTTATTTATTTGACAGACAGAGATCACAAGTAGGCAGAGGCAGGCAGAGAGAGAGAGGGGGAAGCAGGTTCCCTGCTGAGCAGAGAACCCGATGTGGGGCTCGATCCCAGGACCCTGAGATCATGACATGAGCCAAAGCAGAGGCTTACCCCACTGAGCCACCCAGGCGCCCCCCGAATCTAGAATTTAATCTTCATGAGAATATGGACCTTGCCCTGGGAATATTAAAACAATACCAGGCACATAGTAGCCACCTAAAAAGTGTATGTTGGGTGAATGAACAAACTTGCATTTTCCAGTGAGGAAATTGCAAATTGGCCCAATTTGCACAGCAGAGCTGGGCCTCATATGAAGATCTAACCAACTGGTGAGCCCCAGCACTTCAAAATTTAATCTGAAAAAAGGAAAAGTAAGAATTGTATTTCTTTAGTTCTTTAGCTGAAAAATGGAAACTCTGCCATAATAGCAACAACAACACCACCAAAAACTTTAAAAGAAATAAAGTTTCAAAAGCATAAAACTATTATGTTTATATACTACTACTTTCTAATTCTACAATAACCAACAAGCTCCGCTCTACTCCCCAGAACAGAGGAGTGATCTGAGGGTCTGATATAAATGCTCTGATGTTGAGGTAATGATTTCTTGGGCCACAGGTAACATTTACAATGCCTTTGTGTGGATTAGGAAAGAATGCTCCTTTTGCTAACAAGGCACAGAACAACTCCATGGCAGACAGCTTGGTAGGGGGAATGCAGCCTGAAATTCAGTCTCCATTTGCCACCTTGGCCAGACACCTTCATGGAGTAGACAATCCACTCCTCCATAGGCAATAGCTCCTTTCTTGGCATAGCTGGCCATTGGTCCAGAGTTTGGCTGGAGGAGCTGTTACAAGTTGGGAAATTCTTCTTTCCTCTCAGATCTTTGTTCTTTAACCACTTGCTCTCTGGGTATCTTACTGCGTGTCCCTCCCAACTTAAATTGGGGCTCTGTCCCAGGAAAATTAATCAAACATTTCCTTGTATTCCCCATATCTAACCTCAATTTGTCAGGAAAGGACAAAGTCTCCCACCATCCTAATACCCTCCCACTCATGACTTTTCAATTGCCAATTAATGACCAGAGCAAGGTGACTGATGCCCTTAGCACCAGTGAATAATCTTGCCTTTCCCAGACCAGGTCAATGATTCTTCTACGTCTTAAGTTTTCTGTAGTAACTCCTGAAACATGGTGAAATGGTCTTCAGCAAGTTCTCCTCAGGAAAAACAATATAGAAATACCTTGACTATATCATTTTAGGTATAGTCTGTAAGTCCATATACAATGTGTGTGTTTGTGGGTGCTTTCTTAGATACATAGATGAAAAAAAGTAGCTAACAACTTAAATTTGGAGACAGTGTGATATAGAGGAAAGGAACCAGGCTTTTGAGCAAAGCAGATCTTTGTTAAGTGACAGCCCAGCTCTTACTGCCAGTGTGACTCTGGGGAAGGTCTTTAATCTTCCTAGTCCTCAGTCTCCTTATTTACAAAAAGAGCCTAAGACTTAAATTGTAGGGTTGTGCTTCAGTTTTCCAGGGCTGCTGTAAAATAGTACCACAAACTGGGTGTCTTAAATGGCAGAAATTTATTCTCTCACAGTTCTGGAGTTTGCAAGTTTGAAATTGAGGTATTGGCAAGGTTGAATTCTTCTGAGGGCTCTGAAGGAAGGATGTGTCCCAGGACTTGCTCCTCAGACTGTGGATGTCTGTCTTTATATTCACGTGGTGTTCTCCCCATATGTATGTCTCTGTGTCCAAATTTCCCCCCTTCTATAATCGTACTCGTCCTAATGGGTTAGGACCCATCCTAATGACCTCACTTTAACCCTCTTATCCCTGTAAAGATCCTATGTTCAAGTAAGATCACACTTTGAGGTCCTAGGAGTTAAGATTCTAATGTATCTTTTTGGAAAGAATCCAATTCAATTCATAACAGGCTCCTAAAGGAATGAAATATGGTAACTTATTTAAAGTACCTAATGGAAATCTTTGGTTGTGAGAAGTACTTAAGTAGCAATTGTATACTTACTATTGATGGTTTTACCTTTTGTTCTTTGTAATGATCTTATAAATACACGGTTACTCTCTGGGATTAATAGACCTATAAAGAGAGGGTCTATATGGGGAAAATGTATGAATATACAGTATATGTCAGACATAAAAACCAATTATTGAGAATAAAAGGTTTTATATTTATGCATTTATTTGGGGTGGAGCTGGGAAAGAGCAGGGATATAGGTAGATGGTGAATGAAGGGCATAGAATTTAATTACCCAGATTGATTGATTTTGAATTGATTAACTCTGGGTTCTACCTCACTTTGAAAACAGAGTTAAAGGGAGATACAGAATGAAAGTTTACCCTTGAACAATATAATTTGTGCCAGAAACAGTCTGAATTATTGTGTTTGTAGAGCAAACAGAGTCATTAGAGAATCTGCCACATTCTGATGACAGAAAAACACAGACTATAATTTTTCTACAAACAGCGTTAGTTGGAAAATGTTTACTATAGTAACATTTTCAAGCCTCTGTGGGATTTAAAAGTGATATATTTTCTGTGCACGTTTGGTTTTAGAGTGTTATTTGAAGAGAAATTTTCACTGTTAATAAAACTAGAAAGGAGAAAATTGTATTTGCTCTTTCATGAGGAGAGTCATCTCGTTTGATCTTGAACTTTTCCCTTCAGGATATATCCTCCATGGCGGCTGGGTAACTAAGACAATGCAGTGGAATGCATGGTTGAGAGGGTGAGTCTTCAAGAAGATGAAGGGTTATTATGTAAGAATCTGGTCTCCATTAAGAGTAGAACAAGAGGAAATATGTTTGATTTGCAGAAGGAAGAATTTAGGCTAGATCCAAATACTCTCTGTATTGGTAATCAGTAAAATAGATGCCCAAGAAAGCCTAAGTAATACCATTCCTAAGAAGATCTGTAAAATTATGACAGCAATTGCATTGTTAATAGTTTTCAAATTCATTATGGATATTTTATCCAGCATATGAGATTTGCATTACCCTAGGCAATTTTTCAAAATAATTCTTTTCTAAATAATCTTACTCAGTGTGTGTATGTGTGTGTGTATATATATATATTTAATGGATGGTTGAGTTTGATTAAATTGATCAATTTGGAAGTTAATTTTAGAGTTATAAAGACATGGTCTTATAATTTTCCCACTCAAAGATTTCCATTTAAGTCAAGCCAAAGAAAAATTGAAAATGGAGAGAGTTTTAAACCTTAGATTTAAGGTCTAAATCCTGATTTTCCCAGGAAGAGCATAGATTTCTTTGTGGATAAGAATCTCCCCTCCTGGGCACCTGGGTGGCTCAGTGGGTTAAGCCGCTGCCTTCAGCTCAGGTCATGATCCCAGGGTCCTGGGATCAAGTCCTGCATCAGGCTCTCTGCTCATCCGGGTGCCTGATTTCCTCTCTCTCTCTCTGCCTGCCTCTCTGTCTACTTGTGATCTCTCTCTGTCAAATAAATGAATAAAATCTTTTTAAAAAAAGAAAAGAATCTCCCTTCCTTCCTGCCCTTTCTGTCTTTCTGTCTTTCTTTCTTCTTTCTCAAAGCTGATTCCAAAGAACCTTTCTCATAAGGAAGCATTCATTATATCTGTTTTGTTTTGGAGAGTACCAGAAAACTTAGGAACAATATTTGTGAGAGGTGTACAGAAAGGGGTGCTGCACTCTCCATATTGATTGTTTCTGTTGATAGAGGCCAGCAGATAACTGCACAAATCTTTTCATTTTGTCTAAGAAGATATAAGTCTATAAGGGATCAAAAGTGGTTACTAAGCAAATCCGTTTTCAGAAATGACTTCTTCTTGACTGTTCTGGATTTATTTTTTTTACCAGTCTTGTTTTTTGTTTTTTGTTTTTGTTTTTGTTTTTTAGGATTCCATTTATTTATTTTGACAGAGAGAGATCACAAGCAGGCAGAGAGGTAGGCACAGACAGAAGGGGAAGCAGGACTCTATCCTAGGACCCCAAGACCGTAACCCAAGCCGAAGCCAGAGGCTTTAACCCACTGAGCCACCCAGGTGCCCCTTTACCAGTCTTGTTAACAATGTGTTTGAGTTTTAATGGCTACGAAAGTATAGGAGACACATTTTGGGGTCTATGAAGGGCAGAAATTTGGATCAAAGACTGTAAAGAACACTTGAATGACGAGACTTATCTGTGAAAGAGAACTGAAAATGTTTAGCTTCTCCCAAAGGGAGGTTTAAAGCAAATTCTTTTGTTTAGCCTGATCTAATGGGGAAGGGAGAAAGGAAGGAAAATCCTGAGACTATGAAGAAAAATCTGAAAACCTCAGGCTCCCCTCACTCAAATTTGAGGTTTGAATTTACACCTTCTGAAAGGCCTACATTCTCTAACAAATAAAAACAACCTCGGGCTAATAACAATGCCCATGCTCTCAATAAAAAATAACTAAAAGTCTTCTCTAGAAAGACATATTTTCAACACTGCACAGGATTCCTCTAGATGAAGTGCCACCAAACACGAACTCACAATTCTAAATTACAAGGAACATGAAGAAGCAATCCAGAATCATTAACAGTAATCATAATCAATTTCTTAGACCCTAAAAACTTCAGAAATAGATTACAAAAATTTAAAACTATTAAGGAGAAGAAACAAACACTACTAAAATATTTACTAAGGGTAATTTTTTCTGGCCTATCAAGGGGTTAATTTGTGTGTTCTTTTGCAGGATATTTTACTTATAAAATAACCCAGACCAGAGTTCTGCTTATGGGTAAGAGGGGACTCCATGTTATTTTCAAATATTCCTTCTTACGTGTGCTGGGTCTCCATGAGCAAGGCTCACTGGGAAGGGGCACAGCTGCTAGCCTTCAACTCCAGGCCAGTGAGCAAAGGGAAGTTCAAATTTGTATTCCAGCTGAAGTAAGGTTTGGAAAGCAGACTAATTCCAAAAGGGTGGAAAGAGTGAGAACCAAATAAGAGAGAAGCAAGAGAAAACTAGTGAATTTAGGAGGTGAAGGTTGTGGTGTTCTTTAAGGCAAGAGAATACAAATGGGAGATAGAAACAACCCTTTGTATGTCACCTTCAAAGGGGACTGAGGTTTGTGGCAATATTCAGAAATGTTGTTTTGGCTATGAAGTGAAGCCAGATACAGTGAAAGAAATCTAATTTCAGAAGGAGACTGTGTCTGCTAAGATGTGAATAAGAGATCTTATTTTATTTTATTTTTAAAAACGCTTTATATTTAACTAATCTCTATACCCAACATGGGACTCAGACTTAAAACTCTGAGGTCAAGAGTCACACACTCTACCAACTGAGCCAGATAGGTCCCTTTGTAGATTTTAATCCCTAGAATTGTACATTTTTGACTAGGCTTGGTTTCTCCTTTCTCTGTCCCAAAAATGTCTGTCCTTTGTCATATTGTTGTTGGAGACACAACTATCAGAGTCTTCTGTCTCAACTGATCAGCTTCCAAATGAATGGGACAGAAAAAACTTTCTCAGAACCAGAATTGGGTATTAATATCGTATCCTATTATGATTTAATATCATGTCAGATCTGTAGGTAGCATGTCATGATGAAAAGAAGTGTGCTCAAGTCATGTGGTGGCTACTGACATTCACAGTCAGTTGCTTGGAACATTTTGGGACCTGTTTTTAGGATAAGGAATGGAATAGATAGAATTAATTTAAACTGCTTTTGCTTAAGAAATTTCCAGATTTCCAGACAAGAATCAGCTGTCTTCATGAACAAAATCCAACTCAAAGGTAAAAGCCAGATTAGCATAACTTAAGGAGAGATTCATATTAGTTGGACATTGTGGTGTTTCGGAATGAAACATTCTAGTTAAATAGGGGTAATTTAGAGTCAATCCCCAAGGAAACTGGAAAATCATCAGGCAGTTATTTTTAATTCTTTCCTTCCTCTCTCCCACCGTCTTTCCATTCCCCACTCCTTTCCGTTCTTCTTCCCCTACCCTCCTCCTCCTTCGCTTCCTCCCTCTCTTCCTTGGCCTC
This sequence comes from Lontra canadensis, assembly GCF_010015895.1. Classification (NCBI taxonomy): domain Eukaryota; kingdom Metazoa; phylum Chordata; class Mammalia; order Carnivora; family Mustelidae; genus Lontra; species Lontra canadensis. The sequence goes on along the minus strand of NW_022631004.1, from coordinate 20,038,522 downwards.
CTCCCTCCTCCCCTCTCTCTCTCTCTCTCTTTCTCTTTTCTTCCCTCTCCCTCCATCCTTGGCTGTTGCTTTTCTCTCAGCACCCACCTTTGCAGACAAACTTTTCTCCCTACTCATCTGTATCTGCCACATGGTGGCCTCAGACCCACTCCCAAAGTTTACTGTGCTGTATTCTGTGCTTCACACTCAGTCTGTGTCCGGGGTTACAGTCAGATCCCTCTTCCAGCCAGAGGCAGACATGGGCAGGGTAGAAATAACCATAATCCTAAAAGGAATAGAGTTTCTTTTTATCACCTTAAATACAGAGTCATTCTTTGCCCCTGGGGTAATTTTCCAGCTACCCTGTGTATTTAAGAGCAGTTGGTATCCCAGGGCTCTTGAGATGATTCATACAGTTTCCTGCAACACTCCCCTGTCTCCTTCAGATTTTGTTGAAGCTGGTGGTTTCTGTTACTAGTCATAGTTAGTGAGTGTTCTGGGGGTTGAGTGAGGAATTCTTTTCCTAACAGTTTGCTTAAAGGCGGAGGAGGATGTTCCTTTTACGGATATCAGGAAACATGAAAGAGAAATAGATCTAATCCTTTACAGATAGAATTCTATTTGTCTTCCTTTTTCACTTGGATGTGTTCTTTTTTTCCCAGCTTTAGACACTAACAGATAAGAAAGCAGTTTAGACTTAAGTAGTGCCTTTTTTTTTTTTTTAGAACAGCATTTACAATCCAGTTTGTATGTTCTGAAGAATCTTATAACTGAAAAAATAAGGCATTCGCACTAAATACACTTTAGGAATAGCTAATTAAACAAAATAAAGCAGGTTTCTTTACTGCAAGACTTTTCAGTTCCTTTAATACACTAATGGGCATTGTGACACTTCAAGAGTGGATTATACTTTTCTGAAAATTATTTGACCATCAAAAAAAAATTATTTGACCAGTTTGTTTTGGAAACAAAAACTTTTAAACTTGTTCCTGCCAATGCAAGTTTCACAGCTCTCGACTCAAAAGGTATTGCTTGTTGGGGCGCCTGGGTGGCTCAGTGGGTTAAAGCCTCTGCCTTCGGCTCAGGTCATGATCCCAGAGTCCTGGGATCGAGCCCCGCATCCGGCTCTCTGCTCAGCGAGGAGTCTGCTTCCCTTCCTCTCTCTCTCTGCCTGCCTTTCTGCCTACTTGTGATCTCTGTCTGTCAAGTAAATAAATAAAATCTTAAAAAAAGAAAAAGAGATTGTTTGTTGCTGTGCTTGACTACCATGCTATCCCCCAGCTCCAAACCTTCCCTACTCTACTCCACTTTGTGGTGCAGGGCCAAGACCCTGGAGAGCACATTTTTCTTTAGTCCATCTGGCTTCCTTTTGGGATACCCTTGAGAGAGACTGGGCAGCAGGAGGAAGGGATAGGGCTTTTCCTTCTTCCTTTCTGTGGGCTGTTTCTAGATACCACCCTATCAGTGGCCTTTCACTTGGCAGTAATTCATTGCTGTCTTCACCTTCTCTCCACACTCGCAGAGCCTCATTGGAGTCTGAGGTGAGGTAGCTGCGGCTCTAGATAGGGACCCCCTTCTGAGTCAGAGCTCCAAATCCAAGAGGCCTCTCCTCAAAGCACCCACATACCAACAGTGGCTTGTCAGGGCCCCACCCTAAGCCCTGGGTCCCACCTCCATGGGGCCCTCCCCCAACTTCCAGCTCTGGAAATTCCAGCTTCTTCCCCAAGAGTAGAAAGCCACTGGCCACCTAACTCTGTTATCTTAGTGTTCCTTTGTGCTGTTTTTGAGCTCTCCAACATCTGCAAAAAATTTCCCATATCAAATTCTCTCTGTTAAAACACCTAGTGTGGTATCTATTTTCCTGACCGGACCTCAATGGAAAAAGAATGCCCATGAGAGCTTCTCCTCCACTGGAGTGCCTTTGGAGATGGAGGGAGGCTGGGAGAGTGGTTAGAAGAAGCAGTGGAGGAAAGACCTTGCATTCTTGCCTTGAATCGAAAGCAGTGGTTTTCAGACTTTAGAAATTCAAGTGAACTCAAAGAATTTTCATTTTGAAAATTTCACAGCACCCCTTGAAATAATAGGATACATTCTGGAGTGTTATTAAAATAGAATTATGACTCCTTTTTCATCTATTAAGTTACTCAGCAATTTTAGTAAAAATGTAATGAAATGTAACCTTTCTGCAGGGCCATATTTGCCATAATTTTAAACACAGACTAATCATTCCAAGACACTGGAAAGAGATAGTGTGACTTGGTAGGGTATTGGAATTAGAATATTGAAAATGCAAGCATATGTTCTCGTGGAATCTCTAGGGATGCATTTAAAAATATTCGGTTTAAAAAAAATAACTAAATCTCTGTGTCTCTAATTTGGCCAATCATTAAAATCATCTGGGAGGTCATTAAAATTTCAGATGGCCAAATTTGACCCCAGGACCAGGGATTCAGACTCTACTGGGTTGGGCTCCTGGAACTGTTATTTTTGGAAAGTACCATATGATCAAGAGATTCTGATAATGGACATTTAGGATCCATTATTATATAGAATAAAAATGTTCTAATTTGTTTTTAGAACTTAGATTCAAAATCCAGTGTTTGGGTTCTTTTTTCCCCCCTCTATTAAAAGTCTGAGCTAGGAGGCCTGGTGCTGACAGCCTCTCTATCCTAGCAGGGGGCAGCAGGGAAACCCTGGGCTGGAAAAGACAAAAGACAATGGAACTTCCCTCCATGGCTGATTTTTAAGGGCTTTTGATCATCTCCACCCAGTGTCAAAACCAATCATGGAACCTCAGAACCAAGGCGGTTCTGACAGGTTATTTCCACACCACGACACCATTTCTGTCTGCCTGTGAGGGCTCCCGGGTGGGGGGGAGGTGGGGGGGGAGCTGCTGTCAGGGTGCTGCGATTCTAAGTTACAAGTGGGTCTTTCACAATCGGTGCAGAGTTTTTCCCCAAGTCGTTACCTTCCTGGGATTCTAAGATACAGTGGCCAAGCATCTGACTTCTGAAATAGCCATCCGTGTCCACAGGTCCTGCCAGGAGCTTCTCAAGTAAATGGACAGTGAAATAAATGAAAGAACATAGCCAAGGTGGGCAGCAAGAAAGAGTCTCATTTAACTTGGTCTCAGTTTTCTTGCTTAGAGAGCTTCAGTATTTTATTTTTTTTAAAGATCTTATTTATTGATTTGACCAAGAGAGCACAAGCAGAGGGAGAAGCAGGCAGAGGGGATGAGAGAAGCAGACTCCCCACTGAGCAGGGAGCCCAAGCAGGACTCCAGCACGGCACCTTGGGATCATGACCTGAACTGAAGGCTGCCGCTTAACTGACTGAGCCACCCAGCCGCCCCTGGAGAGCATCAGTATTTTTAAAAACGTTTTGTAGAAAAGGTGAAAAAGGGCATCTATCTGGCCGTGCAAGTCCTTTCTCCCTCCCTGTGAGCCTCCTAGTCAAAACTAGCAAAGTTGAGGAAATCAAGAATTTCCTGCTCAAGGCCAGGGGAAAGGATGCAAAATCTGTTAAGATGGAGAAAACCAAGGATAATGTTGCATTTGCAGCTTAGTACGGCAGATACCTTTACACCTTGGACAGAGGGAAGACAGAGAAACTGACGCCTTCCCTGCCCCTAGGTTGCACAGTGAAGGAATGGAAGTGAACCAGACATGCTGATTTAACTGTATTGCAATTTTTTAAAAATTCAAACAAATGAATAAATAATTATTTAAAGGGGTGGAAGGGATACTTGTTTTCCAGTTGCTCCAGTTGGCCAATTGCAGTGGCATCCAGTTTGGATGAATATTGTTGGTTGCTTGGGATCGTGGGTCCTGGATTTGATCAGGGAACTCACCAGTCTTGTGGCTTTTCAATCTTAGAATCTGTTGACACAAAAAATCCTCAGCACTTTGGGTGATTCAAGTGCACTTTCCTAATTTGCTCTCATTTTACCCTCTTTGTTATTTCCACATTCCACAAGAATCCATCACTCCCCTCTGAATTATGTGCTGCTTAGGACTGATGCTCATACCACCCACTCTGGGAGGACAACCTCAGCTTCTTGAACTCACAGAACCTATTGTTCCATCCCTTTCTTACCCAGCGCTGTCACTGCAGCCCTCTACTCCAGCTGGGAGGGCATGGAAATGACTCCCCAGAGAGCCATTCATCACAGTAATAAATGTTCTGTGTTTTACTAAGTTCCATCAAAGTTCACCTCCACACTGAAGCAAAACAATTGTTCTCTGTGCGTTCTTTGCCGTGTCAAAACATAGCATTCCCAAAAGTGCATAAACTATTTGTATATGTGTGGTGGGTCAACTTGAAGCCGCATACACATCTGTACACAGACCACTTGTGGATGTGTTTGTTTTTCAGTGTATTTGAGTCCTGGTGAGAGACTAGCACTTACAAGACCCCTCATAGCTGGGCTGAACCACCACCTTCACAGGCTTCATGTAGATGTGACAACTGCTTTGATGTGTGCATTTTCAGTAGTATTCTCCAGTTTACTTCCTAGCCTCCCAGGTGTGTGTGCTTTTTTAAATTGCTTCACTTACTTAAACATCTCTAAAAACTGTGCTAAGTTAGTTAGCGGTACAAGCCTGTTGCTGGCTTTCTCCTCTCCCTTTTTTGTTTTGTTTTGTTTTGTCCACATGCCTAAATTAACTAGAAACATTCATTGCTCAGTCATGAGGGTGGGATTCTTCTCTGTAGAGTCCAGGAGGACGTAAAAAGCAGCCTGTCTTTATGTTAACATAGACTGTTTTCATTGTCCTTTTCTTACCAAATGCTCTCTGCAGACTTACTTTAGAAAAGAAGCAAGCACTTCCCTAGCTTCTCAGAGTATGCAGTCCTGTTATTCAGCAATTTTAGAACAATTTACTATGTAAGCCATCCAAAAGAAAATAAAACAACACACACACACACGCACACGCACAAGCACACATACTCCATGTCAAAACAGAACAGCTTGGTCATCCTTTCCTTGTTTTTTAACCTCATTGGCTCAATAGCGTGTTTAATAAGATATATACCAACTTATTTTGTCCAGCACTATTTAATGCAATAACCTCCACACACAAAAAGGCCTAAACATTTAGCCACACATGTCATCAAATAAGAGATTTGGTAATAATGTTCTGTAATTTAACATTTAGATTTTAAGATATGCCTTGTTAAGAAAAACAAAAGGGCTTATTAACTCATTTGCTTTTCTTGTTAACTCTATTTTTTAACTGCCTGAGCAAACATCCAATTAGAGGGGTAACTTGTTAGGGTCATACATTAACTAAAAAGAAAAGAGGGAAAAAAAACAATTGTAGCAGAATCCAGGAATTTCCAAAGACTTATTTTGTTTGAGTTAGGATATGATATCTTTTATTATTTTTATTTATTTTTTAAAAATTTTATTTATTTATGGGTGCCTGGGTGGCTCAGTGGGTTAAAGCCTCTGCCTTCGGCTGAGGTCATGATCTCAGGGTCCTGGGATCGAGCCCCACATCGGGCTCTGCTCAGCAGGGAGACTGCTCCCCTCTCTCTCTCTGCCTGCCTCTGCCTACTTGTGATCTGTCTTCAAATAAATAAATAAAATCTTTTTCTTTTAAAAGATTTTATTTATTTATTTGAGAGAGAGTACAAGTTGGGGGGTGGGTAGAGAGAGAGGAAGAAGCAGGCTCCTCACTGAGCAGGGAGCCCGATGTGGGGCTCCCTCCCAGGACCTCGGGATCACAACCTGAGCAGAAGAAAGCCACTCAACCAACTGAGCCACCCGGGGGCCCCAAGGATATGATATCTTTGAAGTAGGCTGATGACAATCTGTCCCTTTACATATTAAAGATAAATGATTTAGACATCCCTGTCTGGCTACCTTAATCTTAATTGCAGGAAAAGACAAAGTGGAACACAGATTAAACGAAGAAACAAAAAACAGACTGTGTGAATGAGCATAAGGATAGCACAGTTCCAAATTTTGTGTTGAATTTAACTTTCCCTCAGTTGATCCGTACAGCCTGCTATATTACATCATTCCAAGAAACACGAAAACCTTGGGTTTTGATACGGATGCTATCAGAAGTTCAACTGGTTTGATCAAAGTTATGATTGTGCAGACCCACTCATTCTTAGAGCAAAAGTAGGTAACCAGGTTACCAGTTATAAGCTGACAAACTTTTTCTAAGGACTCAGAAGTGTATAACCAAATCCCACATTAAAATCTGTCATGTTACATTGGCATTACTTTAAATTCTAAACCTTTTCCCCTAGTTTTTTTTTGAGAAGTAATTGACATACACTGTAGAAGTGTAAGGCATACAACATGATGGTTTGATTTATACATACGGTGATTACTACAGCAGATCCATCTTTTACATAGACGTAATAAAAAGAAAAGAGAAAAATTTTCTCCTTGTGATGAGAACTCATAGGATTTATTCGTTTAACGATTTTCAACTATGTATCATACAGCAGTGTTAGCTCATCATGTTATACATCGCATCCCTAGTAGTCATTTGTTTGTTCCTTTTGGGACAAAAGGAAGTTTGTCCCTTTTGACCGCCTTTCTCCAATTCCCCTTCCCCACACCTCCCACCTCTGGTAACCACAAACCTGACCTCTTTTCCTGTGAGTTTGTCGTTTTTGTTCTTTTCATTTTTTCTTTCTTAGATTCCATATAAGTGAGATGATACAGTATTTGTTTCTTTCTATATTACTATTTCACTTAGCATAATGCCCTCAATGTCCATCCATGTTGTTGCAAATGGTAGGATTTCCTTTTTTTTTTAATGGCTGAATAATATGTCATCATTGAATAATATGTCATCATCATATGACATCAATATGTCATCAATAATATACATCATCAATGTATGCACACCCACATATATACATATAAAACATACATACATACATGGGGGTGCAGATGTACTTTTGAGTTAGTGATTTCATTTTCTTTGGATGCATTCCCAGAAGTGAAACTATTAGATCATATGGTATTTCCATTTTTAAGTTTTTGAGGGTACTCCATACCGTTTTCCATGGTGGCTGCGCCAGTCTACAATCCCACCAACAGTGCACCAGGGTTCCCTTTTCTCAACATCCTCACCGGGGTTTGTTCTCTTTTGTCTTTTTCATGATGGCCATTCTAACAGGTCTGAGGTGATATCTCATTGTGGTTTTAATGTGCATTGCCCTAGTGATATTGAACAAGTGATATTGAACATCTTTTCATGTACCTGTTGGTTTTTCATATATCTTCTTTGGAGAAATGTCTATTCAGATCCTTTGCCTATTTTTTCACTGGGTTATTTGGGGATTTTTTTTTTTTTTTTTTTTTTTTTTTTTTTTTTGCTATCGTATGAGCTTTTTACATATTTTGGGTATTAACCCTTTATCAGATGTTTGCAGATATTTTTCCTATTCCATAGGTTGTACTTTTACTTTCTTGATGATTTCTTTTGCTGTGCAGAGCTTTTTAGTTTGATATAGTCCTACTTGGTTTTGCTTGCGTGCTTGTGCTGTAGGTCTCCTATCCAAAAGATCATTACCATCACCTATGTCAAGGAGCTACATCCTTATGTTTTCTTGTAGAAATTTTATGTTTTTACATCTAACAATTAAGTCTATAATCCATTTTGAGTTAATATTTTATTAGTGGTGTAAGGTATGGACCCAGTTTTATTCTTCTACATGTGAATATCTAGTTAGCCCAGCACCATTTATTATAGAGACCATTGAGTATTCTTGACTCCCTTGTCAAATATTGGTTGACCATATATGATTGAGTGTATTTTGGGGCTCTCAATTCTGTTCCATTGATCTATTTGTCTGCTTTTATGCCAGTTTCAATGACTATAGCTTTATAGGGTAGCTTGAAACCAGGAAGTATGGTGCCCCTGATGTGTTCTTTCTCAGGATTTCCTTGGCTCTTCAGAGTTTTTTTTGTCATTCCAAATAAATTTTAGAAGGTTTTTTCTATTTCTGTAAAAAATGTTATTAGAATCTTGATAGGGATTCAGTTGAATCTCTGGATGACTTTTAGTGGCATTGGCATTTTAACAGTATTAATTCTTCCAATCTATGAACATGGGATGCATTTCCATTATTTTGTGTCTTCTTTTATTTCTTTCATCAATATCTTACAGTTTTCAGAGTACAACTCTTTGACTTTCTTAATTAAATTTATCCCTAAATATTTTATTGTTTTTCATACAATTATAAATGGGGACAATGTCTTTATTTCTTTTTTGGACAATCTATTGTTAGTGTATAGAAATGCTACTGGTTTTTGTATGTTAATTTCATATCTTGCCATTTTATTGAATTTATTGTATAGATCTAACAGTTTTTTGGTTGAATCTTCAGGATTTTCTATATATAAAATTATGTCATCTGCAAATAGAGACAGTTTTACATTTTCTTTTCCAGTGCTGACACTTTTATTTCCTTTTCTTGCTTGATAAACCTGGCTAGGACTTTTAATACTATGTTGAATATCAGTGGCAAGAGTGGGCACTCTTGTCTTGTTCCAGACCTTAGAGGAAAAGCTTTCAACCTTTCACCATTGAGTCTGATGTTAGCTGTGGGCTTGAATTTTGTCAAATGCTTTTTCTGTGTTTTGTGTCCCAGGGGTAAATCCCACTTGATTACAGTATACAATCCTTTTAATATGCTGCTGAATTCAATTTGCTAGTATTTTTTAGAGAATTTTTGAATCTTTTTATATTATTCAAAATATTGGCCTGCAGTTTTCTTTTCTAGTAGTGTTCGTTTCTGGTTTTTGTATCAGGATAATGCTGACTTTGGGAATGTACCCCCTTTGATTTTTGGAAGAGTTTAAGGAGGATTGGTGTAATTCCTTAAATGTTTGGTAAATTTTACCACTGAAGCCATCTGTCTGGGCTTTTCTTTGATGGGAAAATTTTGATTACTGATTCAATCTCCTTACTAGTAATTGGTCTATTCAGAATTTTTACATTTCTTCTAGGTTATTCAGTTTTTTTGCTTATAGTTGTTCATAAAAGCCTATTATGATCCTTTGAATTTCTGTAGTATCAGTTGTAATATCTCCTTTTCACTTATAATTTTGTTGTTTGGGTCTTTTGTCCTTTCTCCTTGGTTAGTGTAACTAAGGTCTTGTCAATTTTGTTTATCTTTTCAAGGAACCAACTCTTAGTTTGGTTAATCTTTTCTATTATTTTTCTGTTTTCTGTTTCACTTATTTTCTCTCTAATCTTTATTATTTCCTTTCTGCTAACTTTCAGCTCAGTTTGTTCTTTTTCTAGTTTCATAAGGCATAGAGTTAGATCATTTATTTGGAATCTTTCATGCTTCTTAATATACGTATTTTATTACTATGAATTTCCCACTTAGAATTGCTTTTGCTGCATCTTATAAGTTCTGGTATGTCCATCTTAATTTGTCTTAAGAAACATTTTATTTACCCTTTAATTACTTTGAAGAAATTGGTTGATCTATTGGTTGATTAAGAGAATGTTGTTTAATTTCCATGTGTTTGTAAATTTTCCAGTTTTCCTCTTGTTAGTGATTTCTAGTTTCATGTCATTGTGGTCAGAGAAAATACTTGGTATAATCTCAATCTTGAATTTGCTAAGAGTTGTTTTATGGTCTACCATATGATCTATCCTACAGAATGTTCTATGTGTGTTAAGAGGAATGTGTACTATGCTATTTTGGATAGAATGTTCTGGATATGTCTTTTAGGTTTATTTGGTCTATAGCATTGTTCAAATTCACTGTATCCTTATTGATTCTCTGCCTGAATGATTTATCTATTGTTGAGAGTAGGATATTAACTATTATCGTATTACTGTTCTTTCTCCTTTAAGCTCAGTTTTTGCTTTATATATTTAGGTGCTCCAATGTTGGGTGCATATATAGTTATAATTATTATACCTTCTTGATGTATTGAACCCTTTATTAATATATAATGAATTTATTTGTCTCTTGTTACTACTTAGGTTTAAAGTCTATTTTGTCTGCTATACGTATAATAACTCCTGGTTTTGCTGCTGTTGTTGTTACTGTTACCATTTGCTTGAAATATTTTTTTTCATCCCTTCATTCTCAGTCTATGTGTATCTTTAAAGTGAAAGTGCATCTCTTGCATGCAGCATATTTTTGGATCTTATTTTCTTGTTGTTGTTGTTTTTTTTAAATCCATTCAGTCACTCTCTATGTCTTTTAATTGGATAATTTAATCCATTTACATTTAAAGTAATTACTCATAGGTAAGGACTTACTGTTTGCCATTTTGCTCACAGTTTTCTGGTTGCTTTGTAGAGCCATTGTTCTTTTTTTCTTATTCAGCTGTCTTTTTGTTTTGTTTTGTTTTGATGTTTCTTGGTATCATATCCTTTGACTTCTTTACTGTGTTCTTTTGCATAATTACTATAGGATTTTCCATCGTAGTTATCATGAGACTTATTGCCATTTTATTGAATTTATTGTATACTTTATAAAGTATACAAGTTCTAAGAAGTTAAATTGGGATCAATTTAAAATAGTGTTGTAAGTTTAAGATATTAAGTCTCATGTTAAAGTCTCATGATAAGGTATACTTTTGTATACTTTATACTTTATACTTTTATTTCCCCTCTTCCTCGCATTTTAGGTTATCACTGATACAACTTATGTTTTTTATCATATGAAAATAGTAACAGATTATGGTAGTTATGGTTATTTATTACTTTTTTTTAAACTTTTAAACTATTATTGTAAATGAATTACATACTACTATTACCATATTGCAAAATATAACTATGGCTATGTGTTTATCAGTACTGGTGAGATTTACAGTACCTTTTTATATTTTTATGATTTTAATTAGCATTGTTTTACTCCTACTTTCTGTCCCTTTCTTTTACTCTTCTCCTTCAGGAAGTCCCATAATGCAAATATTGTTTCTTTTCTTTGTGTCCTGTAATTCTCAGAGGTTCCTTAACTCTTTTATAAAAATTTTTATTTAGCTTTTCCTCTTATAGGTAATTCCAATGTCTTATCCTCCAGGTTATTGATTCTAGGATTTCTATTTGTTTGTTTGTATGCTGAATTCAGCATATTCAGACTTCAGCCTGTTCTACCAGGAAATATAACCAGAGCATATGGAAGCTGCATAACCCATTCAACACCCCTACATACAGTGACACTTAAACAGAAAGCACAGCCAATGGGGTCCCCCATCTGCAGAGCAAAACTGGTGGCCTCACCTGACCAGGGAATTCAATGCACACTGTGGCCTGATTTAGGCCCCCAAACAATGAGCTGTATAGCTCTGGGTACTGTTCTGCTGCTCTGCCAGGGAAAGGAAGCTAATTCATAGTCCCAGCTATTACTGAATATAGTACCCAGTCCTAGCTAGTAAACCTGACTGGGATCCACATTCTGATTTTGATAGGGAACCAAGTTTCCTGGTCGAATGTGCCCATGACATGGTTAGTTCTGCAGATGAGCAAAACTACTGGTTGGGATTACTACTTGGGCACTGCAGGTGAACTCTGCCTGCCAAGATCTATGTGCTGGTTGTTACAAGACCCTTCTCTCTCTCTGTCAGAGTTAGATTTCCAGTGGTTGGGCCCTGCAGATTCCCCTGCAATTACTGTAGTGTGAGAGCAGAGGAAAAGCTCCTGCAAAGCCATACATAATACTAGGGGTGGCTGATTATTCCCCCTGCGTTCTCTTTTCCCACTGGATGAACTGAAGCCTTCTCTGAAGGTTCAGGGAAGACCTCTCCATGTGGTGTTGCACTGGTCTAGGGGACAGGCAGTTTGGTCAATTGACCCTTTTAATGCAGTGTGTCTTGGTCTCTGTGGTACAGGGAGGTGCTTCAGCCTTTCCCCCATGTTCTAGGGTTCTCTCAGTGCTGTCTTGTTCTTAAAGAGTTATTAGTTCTGCTTGTGAAAGGGAATGAAGTTAAGAACAAAATATGTTGCCATCTTGTGGCATGATTCCCTAAATTCTAAACTTTGATTGGAGATGATAAGGAACACACACACACACACACACACACACACACACACACATAAAATAATGGAATCTAAGAAATATATTGATTAGTCAGTGACTAAAATATTAATCACAAGCTTCTTTTTTTTAAGATTTTTATCTATTTACTTGACAGATTGACAGAGAGAGCACACAGGTAAGGCAGAGCAGCAAGCAGAGGGAGAGGGGGAAGCGGACCCCCCTAGTGAGCAAGTGAGCAGGGATCCTGACTCAGGTCAATCCCAGGACCCTGGGATCATGACCTGAACTGAAGGCAGATGCTTAACCAACTGAGCCACCCAGGTGCCTCTTCGTCTTCTTCTTTTTTTTTTTTTTTCTAAGTTTGTTTAAGTAATCACTATATCCAATGTGGGGCTCAAACTCACTCACAGCCCCAAGATCAAGAGTCATATGCTCTTGCAACTGAGCCAAACAGGCCCCCAGTCACAAGCTTTTTAATAAAACATCTAGAAAAAAAAGTTATAAAACCTTAATCCAGATGTTTGACTGATGGATTCTAAAGATCTGTATACCTTGTTTTAGTCAGACTTTATGTTTTTCAATAAATCTTTCAATTTTTAGTCTAACTTTTTCTTGTGATACTTCATCATTATATTTTGCTTCTTTTGATTTAAGACCTAAACTTTTTTGAAATATTGTAGTGGAAGATAATTATCAGTGGTAAGACATGGACTGTTGGTTATTCACCAAACCAGATTCTCTTCTTACTGAGCTCACACATGGTTTCCAAGGCCCTTTTGCTATTAGACATGGCCCTAAGCTTGTGTCCTGAGCCAATGGAATGTATGCAGAAGTTATGCGAAGCTTCTGGTCTTCTTCCCCTGAGAGATTCTGATGAGTAGTTCTCTATGTTCTTTCTTTCCTCTTCGGCCATATTAAGTGCAAATAAGTGCAAGGCCCTTGGAAATCATATACTGAAATGAATCAATACTGAAAATGGCAGAGTCAAGAAGGAAGGAACTTGGGTACCAAAAATTACTGCTTGAAAGAACATTTCCCAAAGGACAAGAATACCCATTATGTGATCAAGGAGTAAAACTTTTTGTGCCTTAAAAGATTTTTGGCTAGGGTGCCTGGGTGGCTCAGTGGTTAAAGCTTCTGCCTTCGGCTCGGGTCATGATCCCAGGATCCTGAAATCGAGCCCCGCATCGGGCTCTCCCCTCGGCAGGGATCCTGCTTCCTCCTCTCTCTCTGCCTACTTGTGATCTCTGTCAAATAAATAAATAAAATCTTGAAAAAAAAAAAAGATTTTTTACAAAACACAGAAAGTTCTCCAGCACTTAAAAGCCTTCTTATTTGGGACAAATATGTAGTGACAGGTCTTCACATACTACCACAAGAGCTGAAGTTAGATAGATATTCCTTGTCTCTTCTTTCTGTCAGGAAGAACATGGTATGTGGCCTTCACCTTATCAATTAGATGCTCCTGTCAAGGCTTTGGCACAGAATGATATTCTTAATTATTATTTCTTTGTTTTGAACAAGGACATGTGACACTGTCTTCACAGAATTGATTTTCCTTGTAGGTTTCATATGGATAGTTAAATTCTTTTATGGCTCTTACTTCAACTAATCAACAAGTAAACATCTCTAGGTCAAGTTTCAGAGAAATTCTGAGATGTTAGAGGTATTTCTGCAAAAGATATTTTGATATTTCTGTCAAAATTAGGAGATTTATGTTTTAGTATGTACTTAAATGAACTTCTTAATCTCTCCCTATTTTTGCTGTCTGGCAATTGGTAAACCTTATATGTTTTGTATTTATTTGTTAATACCCTATGGCTTGGGCCAGTTGTTTTTGGCATGTCCACCATGAAGAATTCCCTTTCTAATGTTTGCCCTTTTCAGAATCTATGTAGATTGAAGGATTTTAAATCACTAAAGACTTTTATTAAGTGATAATAAATATGCCTTTTTATATTTTTTTAAAGATTTTATTTATTTATTTAACAGAGATAGACACAGCAAGAGAGGAACATACAGGGGGCCTGATGCGGGACTAGATCCCAGGACCCTGGGATCATGACCAGAGCGGAAGGTAGACACTTAACCACTGAGCCACTCAGGTGCCCCACCTTTTTGTATTTTGTTACTTTTCTCCTACTTCTCATTCTGAAATAAATTATAGGTGGGGCCTTTCTAAGGAGTGGGAATGGCTTTAACTTGGGCTAGTAGAAGTTTTTAATTTTGGCAGACATCAGAAATTAGAATTTTTTAAAGATTTTATTTATTTTTTTGACAGAGAGATGCAGCGAGAGAGGGAACAGGCAGGGGGGAGTGGGAGAGGGAGAAGCAGGCTTCCCACTAAGCAGAGAGCCCAATCTAGGGCTTGATCCCAGGACTCTGGGATCATGACTTGAGCTGAAGGCAGACGCTTAATGAATGAGCCACCCAGGCACTCCAGAAATTAGAATTTTGATGGACATTTAAAATTACCAATCATATCCCAATTAGTTCACTTTAATAACATTTATTTTTCCAGGTATTATGTGAGTGTTAAGGACACAGAAATGAGTAATTTATGCTCTCTGTTCAAGAAATCATAACCTTGAAGAGGAGACATATACACAAAAAGAAATATCCAAAACAGTGTGGCGGCCTTGTATGTAGGTGAATATAAAAGGAAGAGGGTTCTTTATTAGTCTCCTAGGACTGCTGTAGCAAATTACCACAAACTGAGTGGCTTAAAAAACAGAAATTTATTCCCTCACAGTTTTGGAGACTAGAAGTCTAAAATCAAGGTATTGGCAGGGCCATATTCCCTTTGAAGTCTCTCAGATAGAATCCTTCCTTGATTCTTCCAGCTTCCGGTAGCTCCTGCTAGTACTTGTCACCCAGTGTCTTATAGATGAGTTGCTGCAGTCTCTGGTCCCTTCTTCACGTGGCCTTCTCCTCGGTGTCTGGGTCAAATTCCCTTCTGCTTGTAATGATACCAGTCATATTGGGTTCAAAGCCCACCCTAATTCAGCATGATCTCATCTTAATTTGATTATGTCTGAAAGAGCTTATTTTCAAATAAGGTCCCTTTCACAGATTCCAGGTGGGCATGAATTTTTGAGGGGACACTGTTTAATCCAGTACAAGCTTCCCATGCAAGTCAGAAAGATGATCAAAGGGTGTTTCCTAGAGGAAGAAGGAGATGAGAGCTGAGCTGCACCTCAAGGGGTAAATGGAAGTGAAAGTAGAAATAAGATGGTTTATCACCTAAACATGTGTGTTACCACATAAAGCAGATTTTTTAGAATGCCTTCTACACAGAAAATTTCATTGTGGTCCTTATTTTAATTAAGATGAGGTTCAGTCTCAAACACTTACTTTGTCTTTCTTTATAGTAATGTCTCCTTCACTGCTTTAATCCAAGCAATCCTACTTTATTCTCAGCTGTGAAATATTTAGAATCCATGTGCTAAATACATACCACATTAACACTTCCTAAGTGCAAGAATCTCTCTGTAATCCCAGCCTCCTGGCCTCATTCCAACTGTAAACACGAAACACCTGTAGGCCTCTCATTTTCCTCTGATTTGGAGTCTGAAACTATTCTCACTCATAAGGAAGTAGAAAAGATGCCTGCATTAGGATCAGACCTGAGTTCGTTCATTCATTCATTCAATCAATCATTCACTCCACAGATTTTTTTTGAGTACTGTGTGCAAACCACTGTGCTAGGTATGGAAAAGATTAAAAAGATAAATATGATATATGTCCTGTCTTCCAAAAGTCTACAGTCTAATAGGGAGAAAGAAAACATAAGTAATATACATCATTTGTGGCTCACAATAATTACTCAAGAGGTATTTGATGTAGTGAATAAAAAGATTTAAACATTGTGGGGCAGAAGGAATTATTCCTGACCTTAAACTTCTTGAGAGCTGGATTCTGGGAACTTGCCTGCTTAGATTTTTTTTTTTTTTTTAAGATTTTCTTTACTTGGGGCACCTGGTGGCTCAGTGGATTAAGCCTCTGCCTTCGGCTCAGGTCTGCCTTCGGCTTCATCTCAGGGTCCTGGGATGGAGCCCCGCATCAGGCTCTCTGCTCAGCGGGGAGCCTGCTTCCCCCTCTCTCTTTCTGCCTGCCTCTCTGTCTACTTGTGATCTCTGTCTGTCAAATAAATAAATAAAATCTTAAAAAACAAACAAACAAGATTTTCTTTATTTGACAGAAAGAGAGAGAGGGAGAACAAGCAGGGGGAGTGGAAGAGGGAGAGAAACAGGCTCCCCACCAAGCAGGGATGTTGACACAGGGTCTGATCCCAGGTCCTCAGGATCATGACCTGAGCCAAAGGCAGATGCTTAACCGACTGAGCCACCCAGGTGCCCCTGGCTTGGATCATTTAAGTGTACTTAATTCCTTAAGCCATTAAGTCATTGCCAGCTTTCAAATTTAGTACTTAACCCTACTGGGTCCCTACCACCTTGTTTTATTTCCATTCCACCTCCACCTATTTTAGGCTTAAATAGGTGTGCAACTTTCTAGAAACAACCATTTCTCAGATGTGTCTCTTAGACTGCTAATAGCTTGAGAGTCACTGCTGGGCAAACACACTGTTGACTACTTGGTGGGACAGATGATGAAGCCTTTTTCTTTCAAACTTGCTATGACTACTTCCCACCTAGTTTTTCACCACATGAAACTTGTGAGAAATCTGAAGTTATCACCTTAACTTCAAACTTCATGTTCTGAGGGGTCCTATAGGACAGATGGGATGGGAATTTGAAGAATATTTCTTCATATGCTTGGGTATTGCTGGATCGTATGATTGTTCTATTTTTAATTTCTTGAAGAGCCTCCATACTGTTTTCCATAGTGGCTACACAAATTTACATTCCTGCCAAAAGTGTATTTCCTTACCAACCCTTGTTACAATTTCTTGATAATAGTCCTTCTAGCAGGGGGGGATAATATCTTGTGGTTTAGATTTACAGTTCCCTGATAATTAAAAAGATGTTGAACACCTTTTCATGTACTTCTTGGCCATGTGTACATCTTCTTCGGAAAAACTTCTGTTCGGATTCCCTGTCCATTTTTTAATCAAATCATTTATTTTCTTGCTGTTGAGTCATATGAGTTCTTTATACATTTTGGATATTAATTGCTTATCAAACATATACATTTGCAAATATTTTCTCCCATTCAGTTGGTAGCCCTTTCATTTTGTTCATGGTTCCCTTTGTTGCGAAGAAGCTTTTAGTTTGATGTAGTCCCATCTGTTTATTTTTGCTTTTTTTGCCCTCTCCTTTGGTGTCAAGTCTTAAAAAATCATCACCAAGACCAATGTCAAGGAGTTTACTGCCGATGTGTTTTTCTAGCAGTTTTGTGGTTTCAGGTCTCACATTCATGTCTTTAATCCACTTTGAGATAATTTTTAGATATGGTTTTAGATAGTGGTCTAGTTTCATTCTTTTACATGTAGCTGTCCAGTTTTCCCAACACCTTTTATTGAAGAGACAGTCCTTTCCCCGTTGTATATTCTTGCCTCCTTTGTTATAAATTAATTGACCATAAGTGTGTGGATATATTTCTGGGCTCTCTTCTGTTCGGTTGATCTGTGTGTCTGTTTTCATGCCAATACCATACTATTTTTGTTACTATAGCTTTGTAATATAGTTTCAAATCAGAAAGTGTGATCACCTCTGGCTTTGTTCTTCTTAAGATTGCTTTGTCTGTTTGAGGTCTTTTGAGGTTCCATACAAATTTTAAGATTGTTTTTTCTATTTCTGTGAAAAGTGCCATCAAATTTTATTTTATTTTTCATTTTTTAAATTGTGTTACCATGAATGGATGTTGAATTTTGTCAAATGTTCTTTCTGCATCAATTGAGATGATCATATGCTTTTTATCCTTTGTTTTGTTAATGTAGTTGATCACATTGATTGATTTGCAAATGTTGAATCATCCTTGCATCCCTGGAATAAATTCCACTTTATTATGGTATATGATCTTTCTGATGTATTGACGAATTCAGTTTGCTAATATTATGTTGAGGATCAGTGGAGGATCTAATGGAGACACTCCTAGGTCCATTAATTTTTATATATTATTAGCTACAAAAGTCATACATGATTTTTTTATTTTGATTCAGACAATACAGAAGTAAAAAGTAATGGCTCCCTGTTCATGAACCAAAGGATACTACTATTTATTTTCTTCTTTATGATTACCCTGTAGCCCATATAAAGATACGTTAGGAAGTCCATGAGCTCAAAGCCATTTTCACTATAGTAAGACATTATTTGCCTTTTTCACAAGGCTGATTTGCACTGATGGTGCAAAATCGATGATATGTAAAAACTGCTCATGTCTTAGCATGAAACAAGACCATGGCTTCTAACTGTACCAGAGTCACTGTATTCTTCAATGCCATGCACTCACAGGAACAACCACAAAAAAGGCCTCTTTTAATCAAGAATGTTCTTGCAGGGTATCTGGGTGGCTCAGTTGATCAAGTGTCTGCCTTTGGCTCAGGTCATGATTCCAGGGTTCTGGGATTGAGTCCCACGTTGGGCTCTCTGCTCAGCAGGGAGCCTTCTTCTACCTCTCTCTCTGCTGCTCCCCCTGCCTGTATCCTCTCTCTCTCAAATAAATACATAAACCCTTAAAAAAAAAAAAGGAAAGTTCTTGAAAAATCAGTAAAAATGATTACTTTTATTAAACCTCAACACTGAGTATATGTGTTTTTAATATCCTGTGAGACAAAATGGGGCACACAGATAAAGCACTTATGCTGATACCAAAGTATGAAGTTTGTCTGGAGGAAAAGCACTTGTGATGTGGGTGTTGTGAGCCGAACTAGCTTCCCTTTTCATTAAAATGTCATTTGTACTTGAAAGAACGACTGTCGGACTATGGTTATTCAGACTGAGTTTTGGCTGATGTTTATTTTTATTTTTATATTTATTCATTTTTAAATTTTTAAATTTTTATTGTGTTATGTTAGTCACCATAAAATACATCATTAGTTTTTGATGCAGTGTTCCAAGATTCATTGTTATTGGACTGGAGGAGATTATGCTGAGCAATATTTAGTTTTAAATAAAAAGTGAGCCAGTCACTGAAAGAAATGTTGCCAATGATAAAATTTAAGCTTTAAAGTAAAACTTGAGGGGCGCCTGGGTGGTTCAGTGGGTTAAGCGTCTGCCTTCAGCTCAGGTCGTGATCTCAGGGTCCTGGGATCGAGCCCCACATTGGGCTCTCTGCTCAGCAAGGAGCCTGCTTCTCCCTCTCTCTCTGCCTGCCTCTCTGCCTACTTATGATCACTCTCTCTGTCAAATAAATAAATAAAATTTTTAAAAAATAAAAGTGCAGGGTGGGATGCTTGGGTGGCTCAGTCAGTTAAGTATCTGCCTTCAGTTCAGGTCATGATCCCAGGGTCGTGGGATTGAGCCCTATGTCGGGCTCCCTGCTCATCAGGGAATCTACTTCTCCTTCTCTCTCTGCCCTTCCCCCCACTTGTGGTATCTCTCAAATAAATAAAATAAAATAAATTAGTGCAGGGTGGACCAATGGATTTTAATGAAACAGAAACACAGCTCGTTGATATGGTTTCAGATATCACATTGTAAATAATCTTCAAAAAATTACCACTTGTCTAGTTGTGGTATAGCATCAAGGAACAGCTACAGTTATCTGAAAAGGCTATTTAAATACTCCTCCCTTTTCCAACTTCATATTTGTTTGAAGATGGATTTCTTCATATATTTCAACCAAAATAACATATAATGGTTTGATTGCAGAAGAAGATATGAGAATCCAGCTGTCTTCTATTAAATCAGACATTAAGGAAATTTGGGAATGTGTTAAAATAACACTTCTTTATTTTTTTTGAAAATATAGTTATTTTTCATATAGAATATTGTTAGCACGAAGTAAATAATATATTTTTAATTGCTCCATTTTAATTTCTAATATTGTTAATATCAGTAGATACAGCTAGCTTGAACAAAACCTCTTTGGGGAACTCAGTAATTTCTTTTTTTCTTTTTTTAAGATTTTATTTATTTATTTGACAGACAGATCACAAGTAGGCAGAGAGGCAGGCAGAGAGAGAGAGGCAGAAGCAGGCTCCCTCCTGAGCAGAGCACCCAATGCGGGACTTGATCCCAGGACCCTGGGATCACAACCTGAGTTGAAGACAGAGGCTTTAACCCACTGAGCCACCCAGGCACCCCGGAACTCAGTAATTTCTAAGACTGCAAAGGGTCCAGAACTAGACACTGATTAAGAAGAATACTTAATGAAACATGAAAATAGTGGCAATTCAATGTAAAGAGTAAAAAACAGAATATAGAAATGTCACCTTTAGGGTGACAGCTAGGTAAAAAATATATGTACACAGAAAAGAAAGAGGATGACACACAACAAAAAGAATAATAATTTAGGTAATTCAAATTTCTTTTATTTTCATGAACTGTCCAAGTTTTCCACAACAAGAAAATTTTCAAATCAGGAAGAATAAAATTTCAATTCCAACCACAAATCATTTATTTGCATTATAATAGTGACAGCTACCAAAAGAACATTATGTGTTCCTTTTATTAGTTATGTATAAGGATTTAATACATCTGACTATAGAACACTGAGGTTTTTAAAATAAAGAAACTTCACAGAATTAAAAGAGTGTATTTCTTCTTCATATTTCCCCTAGAAGGCTACTTGCTTATTCAAATGATGTTTTTTGGAAGCCTTATTGAATTATTATCTGTAAAGAGAGTCAGCCACAGAAGAAATTAATCTTACATCCTCATCAAGATATGGCATTCTCTCTCCCGCCCTCCTCTGCCGACTTAAGCTGACAGTGTGAGCGGTGGTTGATGTGGAACTACAGAGGTGATGAGAGCAACGAGGCAGGGCTGCAAGGCCACAGGCAGAGAAGCAGCACGGGAAACTCCCTCAGTCTCCAAATAAAAGCAAGTCTATCTGTGTAATGCAAGATCCTATAGCGGCTAGCATAGATTTACTTGGCTGTACTCTATAAAGGTGAATTAAAGGAAAGTGAGGAATTGATGGCATTTTTCCCTTTTTTATCCCTACCCTGTACAGAGTACAATATTAAGCACAAAACAAAGGCTCAATTAGTGGATATTAACTGGGGCATCTGTGACATTCTACATGGTTCTGGCTGGGGTCTAGATTGTTAATATCAACTTGGTATTGAACTTATTTAGACTAATGGGTAATTGAGGTGTTCTGAGTAGGCTATAACTTGCTACTTACCTACCAGGGTGACTAGTAGGGTGACAGCTACTATGTTTGCCTAGGATTTTTCTAGTTTTAGTACTAAAACCCATTCATCCCAGGAACCCCCTCAGACCCAGGCAACACAGGACCATTGATTCCTCTATTCTCCAGTGACCCAACGTTATAACTATGCAACTTCTCTTTATTTGAATTTGACCTGGCTTCTCCAGCCAAGTATAGATACCCAAGGTCAACCAAAGCTGGATGGAAGCATCTGTAGGCCTGGCCTTCTGACCTGGAGCTGTAGGGCTTTGTCCTGCAGATGAACAAGCTGGAACAAAGGGGTTAATGGCACAGAGATGGGCACCCAACTTCCAGCATGGTTATGATTTTCCCGGGAAAGCCTTAGGTCCTGGGTTACCCATCCACTCTTTTGAAAGAATGACCGCTTTTCAGGTTATCACTTCTATTTTGCCCTACCACTTACGGAAAGACAAACGAAAGAGGCTGAAGTGAACCTCCTAGGAACGAGGTTTAATGCCAGGATTTGACATGCCAGAGAACATGCATGAGAACTTGCATGTCTGAAAAAGAAACTTAGCCTTAATGCAGCAGAAATGAAGACTTATTTTTATTTTTATTTATTTTTGCATACTGAGAGGAATGGTGATGTCATCCACACGCGAGACACATGTCAATCTGTGGATTTTTTCTTACTTACCTCTCCTCATCGGATGAAAGAACGCTGCTTCTGATTTATGGATTGCCAGGGGTGCCAGGCATCATTTTAAATGTGCACAGCTGCTCTGCAGTAGTTTAACTTGGCAGATAGTATTAAACCATTGAATTGTGTCATTTGTTTGTATGTGCATACAATAGCCTCCTTGTGCAAGTTCTTCAAAAATCCTTTTGCAGGCATGGTTTGGACTGGGCATTTAAGGAGTCATGGAATGATTTATTCCCTTGGAAGGTTTTCAAAGTTTCCAGAATGAAGCATGAGATATCGTTTTATGCCATTGATAAGTTCCCGAGGGAATCACAGAGACAGCCTAAAGTGGAGAGGTTGCAGAGTGAGAGGTCTCAAGCTTACATTTGGAAACTCCAATTTCAGTGGTCATCCAGGCAATGTTGGACATGTTACTGCTGACAACAGTCCCGCTTTCATTATGACATGTCACAGGGAAGCAGCTAAAAGAGGGGGCTGATCTAATACAAGGCATCTCAGCATAAATAACTTGAAAAGCTCTGTTGACAATAGAAAATCTGACATTCATGGTAGTTAACAATGCTATCTTCAAATTCAAAGGGCCCTGAGATTTGTCACTGTTGTCCTTTGTAGTCAAGGATGACACTGTTGACACTGGGGTTATCCCTGTATGCAAGTGTGGCTGAAAATACTCGAGTGTGACAGGTGATAAGGCCTTTCTGCAGAGTGTATATGGAGAACCCTATTTTTTTTTTTTTTTTGTTTTGTGTCGGCCTCCCAAGCACATAGCTTGCCTTGTCACAGAGTCACCGTGTCTCTGCAGCAAACCAAGCTGCTCTGGTTACAGCCTCTTGATTCCGGCCTTCTGCAAATGTCTCCTTTGCTTGAACGTCTTTCCCTGGGGGTCTTGTAGTGATTATACTCCTGCCCCATTTGCTTACCAGCTCCCATGCCAAAGCTAGCCAGGCAGGCTCGTGCCAGACCTCCTTCCTAGTCTGCGGCTTGTGAGAAAATCACTTTGAGGTGGGCTGTGTTCCTCATTAGCTTTTATTGGTGATTTTATTTTGCCACTTGAAAATTGAATGTGTTCAACTGGAAAGATCACAGAGGCTGAAATAACTTGTTTCCCCTTTCTCAGTGTTGCCTGTCTTAGGCCAGAAAAAGTAGAGGAAATGCTTTTGGGGAAGCTATGCCTCTCCCATAGGTAGACTAAGTGAGCACTTATGCAGTTTGTTGCCTCAAAAAATGGTTCCACACCAGCCTATGATCCAAATATTTTTTTAAGGCTACAGATTCCGAAAAGGTCATCCCTGAAGCCGAATGACAGGTGTCCACAAGCCACTGAAAATATCTAAAACGCTACTCCTTGCTGACTGCTCATGTGACTTGGCCTTGGGCAGTGGTGGTGATTAGATGGGGTCAGGGTACAGCACAGGTGATCTCACGCTGATAGCAAGCAAGTTGACTGCTCATTCCTTTACCTCTTTGGCAAATAAAAATCTGACATGTGGGTTCAGGATAGGGGTGAGGAAGAAGAGAGAAAGGTTTTCTTTATGGCATTTGAGCCTTAAAATCTCCTATAGGAGGTATTTCAAATTGTCTTGCGGCGGGTGGGGGGGGGAATCCCAAAACTCAAAAAACTTAGTTATTTAACCTCATAGTGAATTGTCTTATCAGATCTTCTTTGAGAAGAATCTTACTTGAGAGTAGCTTTATGCATAAGAAATTTGTCATGAAGATGGTTGTTAAAAGTTATGAAAGCGGAGACCCAGCCTGGGTCATTGGGCTTCCCCAAAAGGGAAAGACTTGACCCAGAATACACATGAACAGCAAAGGGATACTGGGTGTCCAGGAAAAAACATCTCATCAGGACAGAGAAAAGGCCTGAAATTCAGAGTGGGGGAGGAACTGAAATCATACTTTGCCTACTTCACAAATTGATCTCTCTTTGGTTTGAGGTCATCCAATATAGTGCCATCATTTTTTTTTTTGAAGTTGTTTCTCCAAGAAAAGTCTCTGACAGCTTTAACTTCAGTCTTTTATGGACACCAGAAATGAGGCACAGACTCCCCAATACTCCAGTGCATGCAGTCACAGTCTCTGATCTTCCAGTTATCCTATTTTTTTCAGAGTAACTAAGAGAATGGGATTGAGAATAAGCAAGCATCTAGTACAAAGAAAGTTTTATTATTCACTTAATAGATGAAGAAACTGAAGTTCAGTTACTGGACCAGAACCATATAAGAACTAAGCCCCAGAACTGAAATTTAAGCTGAGACCTATTTACCAGAGGTGAGCAGATCCAGAAGTGAGCTCAGTTCCCAGATCTCCCCAAATTTTACTTCTCCAATTCTGTCTTATAACTGTAGGGTTCTTCACTAAAATTTTGACCAAGAATTTCATTAAGAAGACAGCAAGTTCAGGGCTCCTGGGTGGCTCAGTCGGTCATGGACTCAAGGTCCTGGGATTGAGTCCCACATTGGGTTCCTTGCTCAGCAGGGAATCTGCTTCTCCCTCTACCTCTGTCCTTTCCCACTGCTCATGCTCTCTTGCTCTGCTCTCTCTCTTCAAATAAATAAATAAAATCTTAAAAAAAATAAAGACAACAAGTTCTCATGATGTTAGAGAAACCACTAATTGAAGAATGAACTTCAACTATATACCTGATGGCCTGTTAAAATAGTAAATAGTAGCATTGCTACGATGGTGAACATTTAAAATGCCACCATCTGTCCCTTGATCACTTTGAAAGTACTGTGCAAAACCTGCTGTTCTAAGATCAATATCTAAGTTATTTTATTAACAACCTTACTTGGTTTGGTGAGTTAAAGTAATGTCCTTCACCTCCACTATGCATTTTGGACAAGAGGTCAGAAGGAAATATAATTTGAGCCTTAAACAACATGGGTTTGAATTGTGCAGGTCTGCTTACATGCAAATTTTTTTTCCAATAAATATACTGGAAAAAAAATTTTGGAAATCTGTGACAATTTGGAAAAACAGACAAATTACATAGTCTATGAATACCAAAATAATTAAGAAAAAAGTGAGACATTAATGAATAAAATATATGTAGATGCCAGTTTGTTTTATCAATTACTACCATAAAATATTTACAAATCGATTACAAAAGTTAGAATGTATCTGAATGTATGCCACAAACATAGACCTTACCTGTGCCATTTTCAGTCTAGAGAAATAAAGATGCAGTATCAAATCATTACTGCATAAAATTAACTGCTGTGCATATCGCATGTACTATCATAATAATTTTGTAGCCACCTGCTATTGTCATTGTGGTGAGCTCAAGAGTTGCAAGTATCCACTTAAAACACTGTGAGATGCTAATCATCTTCATGTGAGCAGTGCCTTTCTCCAGTAAATTGCATATTGCGGTACAAAGTGATCCCATGAGATTTTTTAGTGTTTTTCATCCTGTTTAGTGCAATACTGTAAACCTTGACTAAAACCATGAGACTCTTACAAAGTCCCACCAGCGATGCTGGGAGCACTCCCAAGAAACAGAGAAAAGTCATGACACCACAAGGAAAAGTTGAATTGCTCGCTATGTATCACAGACTGAGGTCTGCAGCTGTGGGCACCCGCCGTTGCAAGATAAATGAATCTAGTGTTAAGGACCATGGTAAAAAACGAAAAGGAAATTCATGAAGCCATCACCACAGCTATGCCAGCAGGTGTGGAAACCCTTGCACTTTTTGCAAAGTGCCTTTTTATCTCCTGTAGACAACTTTTATGTGGGTGCAGCATTGCCATAAATAAGGCGTACCTCTAGACTGGAATATGACTTAAGAAAAGTCAAGTCATTATATGACAACTTAAAGCCAAGGGAAGGTGAAAGATCTAAACCTGAAGAATTTAATGCCAGCAAAGCGTGGTTTGATAATTGTAGAAAGAAGCTTGGCTTGGGGCGACTGGGTGGCTCAGTGGGTTGAGCCTCCGCTTTCAGCTCAGGTCATGGTCTCAGGGTCCTGGGATCGAGCCCCATCAGGATCTCTGCTCAGCGGGGAGCCTGCTTCCCCATGTCTCTGCCTGCCTCTCTGCCTACTTGTGATCTCTGCCAAATAAATAAATAAAATCTTAAAAAGAAAGAAAGAAAGAAAGAAAGAAAGAAAGAAAGAAAGAAAGAAGCAAGCTTGGCTTAAAAATTGTCAAGATAACCAGAGAAGCTGCTTCTGCTGACCAAGAGGTAACAGACAAGTTCTCAGACGCTATTAAGAAAATCACTGAGGAGAAAGGATGTCTGCCTCAACATGTTAACACAAAGTGTCCTATTCTAGAAAAGAAAAATGTATCTTAGGACATTTATTAATGAGGAAGAGAAGTGAGCACCAGGATTTAAGGCAGGAAGAGATAGGCTAATTCTGTTTTATGCCAATGTTCGGTTTATAATGAGGACTGCCCTTGTCTATAAAACAGCTAACCCAGAGTCTTGGAGAGAAAGACTTTTGGTTGGTCAGCAAGAAAGCCTAGACAACAGGAACCTTTTTTCTGGATTGGTTCTATCAACACTTTGTCACTAAAGTCAGGACGTACCTTGCCAGTAATGGACTGCCTTTTAAAGGTCATTTGGTACTGGAAATGCTCCTGGCCACTCAGAGCCTCTTGAATTCAACACCAAAGGTACTGAAGTGGTCTAATTGCCCCCAAGCCCAATGTCTTTAATCCAGCCTCTAGAACAGGGAGTTATAAGGGCCTTTAAGTTTCATTATGCATGACATTCCGTGTAAAGGATTGCCAAAGCAGAGGAAGAGAACCCTGACGGAGAGAACATCATCAAAGTCTGGGAGGACTACTCCATTGAACATGCCATCATTGTTTCAGGAAAAGTCATGAAAGCCTTCAAGTCTGAAACAATAAATTCCTGCCAAAGGAAAATGTGTCTACATGTTGTGCATGGTTTCATGGGATTTATGACCAAGTCCGTCCAAAAAATCATGAAAAAGATTGTGGATATATCAGAAAAGGTGAGGCATAAAGGAATTTAAGATACGGCTCCTGGAGAAATTCAAGAGGGAATAGACACCACGCTGGAGTGATGACCAGAAGACGACCTGATGGAGATGAGTGTTTCTGAACCAATGCTGGATGAGGGGAAAGAAAACGGAGAAGCAGCAGAGCCAGAAAACAAAGTGACTTAGACAATCTGTCCAAAGGGTTCCAATTATTCAAAATGCTTCTGACATCTTTTATAATATGGACCTTTCTATGATATGGGCACTGAAACTAACACAGATAGTAGAAGAAGGATTAGTACCGTGTGCAAATAATTTTGGAGGGATGAAAAAGCAAAACAGATAGAAGTTGTGATGTATTTCGGTAAAATTACACTGACTATACCTGCCTCTCCTGCCTCCCCTTCCACCTCGTCCACTTTCCTGCTTCTGCCGTCCCTGGGCTGGCAAGACAAGTCCCTCCCACTCCTCCTCCTCCTCAGCCTACTCAGTGTGAAGACAATGAAGGTGAATACCTTTATGATGATCCCTTCCCACTTAATGACTAGTAAATAATCATCCCGCTGTAGAGTTAATTAACTCATCTGTGGTGCAGGTGGATGAGGGAATTTGTGTGAAAATCTAGTAACTATTTGGCAAGAACTGCATGAGACATTTTTCCTCATCAACATCACCTAAGTTTTCATCATGCCGAACATTGTATGAAAGACTTGTACGGAAGTGGAGAGCCTCTCCTTTCATAACCATCAGGTGGGTGATAGTTAATATAAAATTAGTAATGTGTTAGTTTTCTTAGTTTTTTAGCTGTTCTTTTAAAGAATTACATGACCATCTGGTACGCTCCTCTCTCTCATAAGTAGAGAAACTGCTTATCAGCTTATCATCACAGGTAAGTGTTTTTTTTTCCCAAAAAATGTAACAAAATTTCCCCAACCATATGACAAATATGACTATAATGCTGTGTGCCATAAAAAAATTGTATAATGATTCACTCACTAGCATATAAGGGAGGTTACAGAGAATCAATCATATCGATTACACTAAGCTATCATAAAGCAATTATGTTGCTGTTCCTTCATTATCAGTGCATGAGTTGTTATACCTGTAAATAAATGTGCATTTGTTTTTCACATTTTCTTTTCATTTTTGATGTCTGTGTTCGTAATGTGTATAACATCTACAGTGTTTTGTATCATAGAGACATTTTCATGTAGCTCCTGATTGATTCACCTTATAAACAAATAATGTCAACTTAAAGTATCAATAAATGCAGTACAGTACTGTAAATGTATTTCTTCTTCCTGATTTTCTTTTCTTTTTTTTAAAGATTTTTTTTTTAATTTATTCATTTGATAGACAGAGATCACAAGTAAGCAGAGAGGCAGGCAGAGAGAGAGAGGGAAGCAGAATCTCTGCTGAGCAGAGAACCTGATGCGGGGCTCGATCCCAGGACCCCAGGATCATGATCTGAGCCAAAGGCAGAGGCTTTAACCCACTGAGCCACCCAGGTGTCCCTTCTTCCTGATTTTCTTAATATTTTCTTTGTTCTAGCTTATTTTATTATAAGAATACAATGCATATATGTAACATACAAAATATGTGTTATCCGCCTGTTTGTGTTATTGGTAAGGCTTCTGGTCAACGATAAGCTACTAGAGTAGTTAAGTTTTGGAGAAATCAAAAGTTATATGTGGATTTTTGACTGTGCGTGGGGTCAGTGCCCCTAACCCCCACTTTGTTCAAGGGGCAGATGTAGTTACTCTGAGCTAACTCTTGCAAGATCCTAATAGGTTTGGACTGATAGACATGCAAGAAGTTACTGATTATAAGGACTGATTACCCCTCTAAAATTCATGTTTGTCCAGTCAGATTATCCCATATGGTTTCCTTCCTTCCAGTGGATTTCCAAATGTTGGGGTTTCCTATCTTCATGAGCTAAGGCATACTGAGTTTACAAAGCTTCTAGTTTACAAAACTCTCTTTCTCATAAATTGTTTCAGGAAACCTCAGGGAAACCCAAGGAAACAAGCAAACCCTAATTATCATTCCTTTTCTATCAGGTGAGGACACTGAGACCAAAACACCCATACACCCCTGAAGGTATCAGAACGAATAAAGGAGAGAGCTGGAACTAGAGCTTAGAACTCTATCTAGCGTCCTCAGTATTGCTCCACCATGCTCCCTTCTCCACCTTACACAGTGTGGATGAAGGATCACACACTCCATAAAGCAGACTGATGAACAGCAACGGTCATTGGAAGCTGAGGTCTCCAACTGCAAAGAGGATAGGGCGAGACCAACTCTTGCTTTAGCATAGCTTGAGTTTGGCCCTAAGGACTTAAATCATGGCCAAACATCTGACTGGGGTACGGAAGGAAGGATCCTGGGGATGGAAGCTAGACCCAGCCCGACTCTGGGCAGCGCTGGTGGCATTCAGGGTTATGAAGCATTTTCAAAGTAACGCTGACATATTTTTTAAAGTGATGAAATCTCCTCTCTCCTTCTGCTTAGATCTCATTGGCAAGAACCCAGTGATATGGTCACCTCTGGCTTGAAGGCAGGCTGAAAACTGTGGTATTTTAGTTAGCCATAATATTTCTCAGCTGAAAAAAATTGGATTATTTTTACAAGGGAAAGAGGGATGGGTGATATTTTGAGGTAATTAAGAGTCTCTGCTACAGCTGGATTCTTGAACTTATTCCCCTCATCATCTTCTCTACGCATCACGCTCTCCTTCCCCACCCTCTTTTGCACACATGCATTTAAGAAAAGACCCTACTGCTAGAAAACCAGGGGCCTTACAGAGCAGAAAAGATGAGTATTGTTGAATCTGAGTCAAACTAGGGATTTTGGTGCTATGGTTATTTTACCTTATTATCAATATCGTTTATGACTTCATCAATAAAACTTACTGGATACTTAGAATGTATAGGGGAGGGGTGCCTGGGTGGCTCAGTGGGTTAAGCCTCTGCCTTTGGCTTGGTCATGATCTCAGGGTCCTGGGATCGAGCACCACATCGGGCTCTCTGCTCAGCAAGGGGAGCCTGCTTCCCCCGCCCCCGCCTGCCTCTCTGCCTACTTGTGATCTCTCTCTCTCTTTCTCTCTCTCTGTGTCAAATAAATAACCAAATCTTTAAAAAAAAAAAAAAGAATGTGTAGGGGAAAATACTAGAGGCATTAGGAAATATAATATAGGTTTACACTTTCTAATCTTGATTTTCTCATTTAGGGGAGATAAAGTCTCCATAGACAGAGTTTCCATAGAAAGATGCTATGTCAAGAACTGTGAAGTGTCTGAGATTTTCCTCTACTTGTAAGCTAAAAAGCCACACTCCCATGGTGTCATGGGTGCTGGCATAAGACTCCCGGGTCAGAGATAAAGGGCTTTATTATAGCAATAATCAGAGCATCAACCTTTACTTATGCAAGCTCCCCAGGCCCCAGTTTCCATCGGATGACACAAACGGCCGCATAGCAAGTGAACATGCTGTGGGTTTCATTGCAGGAGAGGAACCCTGAGCTTAAGGAATCAGAGTCTTTTATAATGGGCAGGAAGCCTGCCTGCTCTTTTCTCCAGAGGGAAGCACTCCCTCTATATTTCAAAGCTATTTGCTATAAAAACATCCTATAAATACAATCCATCCAGAACAAAGGTGGTGAGTGTGCTTGCAAGATGTTTAGAAATGTGAGAGACCCATGGGGAGTCGTCTCTCCCCAGATATAAGTCAAGGCATGCCAAGTGTCACCCAACTACCAGAAACACTAAATAGTTCTGGTGTGCCCCTTATGAGTGAGAAGCAAGCACCAGGGCCTATGAAATCTGGGACAGCAGCTAGACTTTGAAAGGAAGGGAGAACCTGGACCAAGAGAGGAGAGAGAACTTCTACTTATGCATTCAGGCGTGGAAACAGGAATGTGACGACGTGTTTGCACACCCACAAAAGAGCAGCTTGGTTGAAGGGAAAGTTCATTTAGGAAACCTGTGGGAGGTTGGAACTGGTCTCTGGAGGGCCTGAAATGCCCAAGAAACTTTTCCACAGTAATGAGGAGGGACAGTAACGCTGCTCACTGGATACATGACCTGGGATGGGCCAGAGTGGAGGTGATTAGAGACAAGGCAAAGAGTCTATTAGGAAATTAGTGCAATGGCCTAGGCCTGAAATACTGAATACTCGAAGGTTTGCCACCTGGCAGGGGAACACACCCATATATTTATTCAATTTCGTTTCCTTTTCTGTAGAGCATCAAAGCAAATTTTCTAGGTCGCTTTGTATGTGTAAGGATTGATTTATAACTTCATTCACATCTCGATTACCTTAAGGGGCACTTTCATAGACTTTCTCATTCAAGAGAGTGTCATCTGAGTGTGTTGGTGCCGGATTCTCTTGTGCATTTTGGGATCAGGCCATTCCCTGGGGTTAGGGGTCAGGTCCACAGGAGTTTGGGGGATCCTTCCTGGACAGCATCAGGGAGGGAGGGCTCTGGTGTGGGGACAGATGGATAGGAATGACATCTGTTGTACAGGGGTGACCAGTTACAATATCAGCCCTGTCCTCCCAAATTGGAGAGCACTAAACAAGCAAATGTGTTAAACAGCAGGGCCCCGGTAGTGAAATAAATGCTAAACACCCAAATCTTTAATCGGCTTGGAGAGTGCAATTCTGTGTGTCCTGTACTGGTTTCTTATTATTCTTATGTAATAGTCTTGGCTCCTTGAACACGTTGCAAGCGACATGAGCAGGTCTCACACCTGCCTCTCCAGAGATGAATGAAGTGCCACCTTAAATGTTCCCTGGGCTCACATCATCCTCTGGGGCCTCCCACAATCCTGGGTCCTAGCAGCTCCATAGTGAGGCCGCTAGAACATCAGTGAAGGCTTTGGCAGACCACCCTGTAAGCCAACTTCTAAATAATGTTAACAGAGCCCTGGCTGACAGGAGTCAAACTTTATATATTAAGAATGTATTAAAAACACAGCATTTCCAATAATTTATTATGCACATGCTTATAAACACATTACACTTGTCACAGAACATATACTTGTTGTAGACCTTCCGGAGGGGAATGAATAACACTTACCTAATGAGAAGGCAGATGTCAAGTGCACCAAGGTTCCATAATTGAAGCAATATCATGATTGACAATCTTTTCATAGGAAATCCCCTGACCATTGGCCACCTGGGGTGTGCGGGCCACTGTTTGGGAACCACTGAACTCGGCAAAGGAGCAGTGATCCCTATGGCCTTACTCAGACCCATCATTAAATTGTTCCCTGAAAGTGAGACTGGAAGTTTTCACAACTAGTGACCAATGTAAGACTTCAAAACGAACTGGAGTGCATGTTGAGGGCTCATGTCAAGAAAAGCAGTCTGTCGGGGCGCCTGGGTGGCTCAGGGGTTAAATCCTCTGCCTTCGGCTCAGGTCATGATCCCAGGATCCTGGGATCGAGTCCCGCATCGGGCTCTGCTCAGCAGGGACCCTGCTTCCCCCCCACCCTGCCTGCCTCTCTGTCTACTTGTGATCTCTGTCTGTCAAATAAATAAATAAAATCTTTACAAAAAAACAGAAACAAAGAAAAGCAGTTTATCCTAAGTGAAAAAAGCCATCAAAGTGCCAAATTTTTGACAGAAAATTACTAAACCCAAAGCATTCTGTCTGACTGTAGATACCACACTTGGGGAGGAATATAAGCCCCAAATGTGATAAATCACAGGAGATACATTCAACCAGGCTGGTGAGGGGACACGAAACCATCCCACATTCGGAATAAACAAAGAAAGAGGATCCATGTGGATAGAAGACTCGAGAGGACATGCTAACACAGATACTCAAATATTCCTCAAATACTCTGAAGGTTGTCAAGAAGGTTCTCCCAGGGGCACGGGAGGTAGACACCAGTGATTAAGGGGAAAGGCCATGCAAACAGATTTAAGCTTAAAAAAATGGGAGATAAAAGGGGTGTACTTTCTGATAAAGATCTTCAAAAATGGACTGGATAGTTTGGGAGATACTAAGTCCTCTACCATTTGAGACATTAACTTATTGAGCTATGTAGACGTCCTGGCCATGTTAAAGTAATAAAATAGAAAAATTGGGCTGCTTGGGTGGCTCAGTCGTTAAAGGTCTGCCTTCTGCTCAGGTCATGATCTCAGGGTCCTGGGATCGAGCCCCACATCAGGCTTTCTGCTCAGCGGGGTGACTGCTTCCCCCTCTCTGTCTCCCTGCCTCTCTGCCTGCTTGTGATCTCTTTCTCTCTATCAAATAAATAAATAAAATCTTTATTTAAAAAAAGGGTTTTCTCATAGTTCAAAAGACTCAGGGGAGTGAGCCAATTCCTTATGTTTCTTTGTGATTATAGGAAGAAATATTACTTTTGAGTTGAGTTTGTCTCTGGTTTTCACGGAGAGACAAAATGTTGTGTAACCATCCTTATGCATTAAAAACATAACGAGGATACCTGGGTGGCTCAGTTGTTAAGCATCTGCCTTTGGCTCAGGTCATGATCCTGGAGTCCTGGGATGGAGTCTCGCATTAGGCTCCCTTCCCAGCGGGGAGTCTGCTTCTCCCTCTGCCTCTCTCTCTCTCTCTCTCTCTCTCACACACACACACACACACACACACCTCTCTGGAAAATAAATAAATAAAATCTTAAAAAAAAAGGCATAATGATCCTTGGGTCCTGACCTATAGACAGTCTCCCCCTCTCTTCCCAGTTGAAGTGTCTGTCCTCCCAGTGGGGGCCAGCAAGCCTTGACACCTGTTACTCAATATTCTTTCAGTACTCCACCTTTAACCCAGGATTTATCCATGAGACCTTGCCATTCGCAGCATCATGGGCATATATGCATGCTCAAAGTAATCCTCATCTTGTAATAGTTAAGGAGTGTTTGATTCACAGGTTCTGCTCATCCTGTTTTGCATCCACAGAGGAATGGCCGAGCAAAATGTATGCACATACATTGGGACATTATTCAGTCTTAAAAAGGAGCAGAATTCAGATACATGCTACAACACGGGCAAGCCTTGAAAACATGCTGAATGAAATATGCCAGAGACAAAAGACAAATACTGTACAATACCATTTAGATGACGTACCGAAATAGTGGAATTCGTAGAGACAGAAAGTTACCAGGGGCTGGAGAGAGGAGAGAATGGGCAGTTCTTGTTTAATGGGTAAAGAGCTTCAGTTTGGGAAGAAGAAAACATTCTGGAGAGGGATGGTGGTGGCGGTTGCACAGCAATGGGGACGTTCTTCATATCACTGAACTGCACACTCAAGGACATGGAAATAGTGAATGTTATGCAATGTATGTTTTACATAGTTTATATACGTGGGGAGTGTGTGTATGTGTGTGTGTATGTGTATGTGTATACACAATGCACACAATGTCCTGACTTACTTTTTTGTGCGTGGGACAAATGGTCTGTCTTCCCATGTGGGAAAGGAGTGTCTTTCCCCAGGTCCCCCATCCCACCCCCAGCCCTGCAGACTCCTTTTGAACAGGGAGGAAAGTTAGCAATAGGGGAAGCTTGTCACTAGCTTAGAGCCAGGCCCATTTCCCCTTTGTTTAAACAACATTTAAGGATGAAATGGCCAATCTGAAGTTAAGGAAAAAAAAAAAAACAAAACCAAAAACCAGGGTGGGAGAAACAGGCTAAAAAAAGAAGAGGAAGGAAAAGGAGGAGAAGAATCTTTTGACACTTCAGGCTGCTTATACTTGTGGTCGAATGGCACAAGTTTCTTTTTCCTTTGGTACGTAAACTTGTCTTAAGCAATGTACTCAAAGGGAAAAAATTCCCAAGCAGCAGTGCTGGGTTTGGAGTCATTTGTCAAGTTAATCATGATATATTTTCTTGCTTTGAATAGCGTCAGCAGGAATCTGCTCCATTCCATCCTCGTACAGGAATCCAAGTGAGCAATTCCCAGTCTACAGTGAGTGAAAACCTCATTAGTGTTGACCACATTTTTTCCACAATCTTCCAGGTGGGGAGACACAGTCAAATGGGAAAATGAGGACTGGAACCTTATAGAGAGTTTTGGAACCAACACAGTGTTGGGGTTAGAAGAGACGAAGATTCCAATCAGAAGGCAGTGCTGGGTTTGGTACAAGATAGTCACTTAGAAAGAATGGAAAAACTAGTAATTCAGGCCTGATAAATATTTGACACAAATTTAAAGAGTCCAAATGCTTAATTCAGTTTCTTTTTCAAGTACTTGAAACTAGTGGATGGTCTAATATTGACGTTTTAGCATTCAGCCATGTAATATTTGACGAAACAATGGAGTTAATATGCCAACTGCAAAAAATGTAGTTGATTATTCAGCTGAAATTAATTTGAAGACTCCAACTTATTTAAAATGTAAAACTCAATAATTCTGAGATGTTATTTTCATTTACTTCACTTGAATAAAAATATGCCAATATTCCATTTGACTCAGAAAACTTGATACAGCCACCTTACCCGAGAATCTCCACAGGAATAAAAAGCTTGGCTGGAAACTAGTTTCCCTAGTTTCTGAATGTTCAGCTATGAGTTCTTCTCTCTGTCCTCCAAATTTAGGCCTAACATTACTACAACAGGAGATGTGGTAACTAGAAATGAAAAGTAGGAAGCTGGGGATTCTCCAAATCATTTTGATTAAAAAAACATTTCTCATGGAATATACGATGAATTAAAGCAATATTTTGAAAGAAAATGTAATTTTGGGGGCACCTAGGTGGCTCAGTCAGTTAACCTTCTGCCTTTGGCTCAGGTCATGATCCCAGCACTGTGGGATCATGCCCCACATCCCTCTCCTGCTGAGCAGGAAGCCTGTTTCTCCCCCTCCCAGCCGCTTGTTCTCTCTCTCTCCCTCAAATAAATAGATAAAATCCTTAAAAAAAAAAAAAAAAGAAAATGTATTTTTTTAAGTACAATTTACCAAGTTAATTTCCTCTATTCTCCCTTATTTGAATGTTAGTAAATACTAATGAAAGCTATTTTCCTATGGTACTAAAAAAAAATTTTTTTTAATCTAGGTTTTGGGAGCACCTGGGTGGCTCAATTGTTAAGCGTCTGCCTTCAGCTCAGGTCATGATCCCAGGGTCCCAGGATCCAGTCCTGCACAGGTTCCTTGCTCAGCGGGGAACGTGCTTCTCCCTCTGCCCGCCGCTCCCCCTGCTTGTGCTCTCTTTCTGACAAATAAAATCTTAAAAAAATAATAAAAATAAAAACCTAGGTTGTTTTTGGCATTGGTCTAGAATCTAGACATCTTCTATATTATGTAAACAGAATCACGAGAATTTAACCTAAGAGACAACTTGACGCTCTAGATTAAAGTGAATGAACCCGCCCACCCAAGAGACAAGCAAGCAAATAAGTAGAGCTGTCAACTCTTGACATATTGTTGCCATTTGAGTTCATGTGAATGTGGGGAGAGTGGAAAAGAGTGCATTTGTTGACAAAAATTGCTGGTCACCCAAGGCCAGATTTTTTTGCCTTGGATTGTTTTGGAAGAACTTTGCCAACAATTTGGGAAAGATGATAAGTTGGACATTTGTCTGTGACTCGTATAGCCTCCCAGCTGGGACTATCAACATTAAAACACTCATGCTAAAAATGGTCCTCTGAGGTTTAGTATCTCCAGGATAACTTAATCTGCTCCCAATTCCAGTTCACCTGAATCCTAAAAGCTACATGTGTTCTTATATTCCACGGATATTGAGTCGTTACTGGGTCAGCCAAACCAGCAAGCTTTGGGAGTTGGAGGAGGAAAACATTTTGAAAGAGTCTTAACAGAACATGCTTTTTAATTATAAAAGGGTGGGGAGTGAGGAGATTTTTCCCCGAAGTAATTGAACCCAAATGGAAACAAGGCTTTGCAAGAATGGAATTATTGAAAAATATCAGTTACAGTGATGTCTAGGTATTAAGTCAAACATTGGCTTCTTACATATTTTAGTTCACCTAGGTCCACAAAATCCACCCATTTATCCATCCACTGGTGAAAACTTTTACTGTCTGTTTACTGTGTGTGCAGGGCCATCGCTGAGTCTTAGACAACACATGATGTGTTTAGGGATATGAGCAAAAAGCGCCTCCTGGTTCTGCAAGGAGCGCCATTCTCAGGGATGACCGACTTATGGCATCTAGTCTCTCTACCACAGACATTTTCTCCCAATGCAGAAGGAGAAGATGGCAATTCAGACGGTCTTTCAAGGCATTTCATTAATCTCCCCTTTTGTAATTGACCAGCATCAGGATGGAGAGGCAAATCCATTAATGACACAAAGAATGGCTTGTAAGTGAACTCATCCACGTTTTGAAACCCAGTGAGAAAAAGAAATGTTTTGTCTTTACAGACACAGGGCACAATGACATCACAGTTCAAGAACCTATTCCAACAAAGACCATCCGTTCAGGACATGAGCCTGATTCACTTTTGTATTTTCAGTACTGTTTTGTTCAAGAAGGGGCTCAAAAAATCTTGTTCTATCTAAAGTGAAGGTAGTAGAAGTCTTCTGTCCGACAGCATGCATAGTAGAGGCCCGAAAGTGTCCCCTGAGCAGTGATCCATATAACTTAATTTTGCCACCGTGTATAAACAAAGACTGCCCTGAGGTATTTTCATTTCATTTATTTTGGAAGTCACTCAAGACAGAGTTCAGAATTAAGAAATTGGATATTATCTTGGATACTGATGATGGGCCATGAAAAATAAATTAGGTCCTTTAAATAGTAAGTATAACAAAACTCAGGAATTAGCCAGAAGAAAAAAAAAGCGAGAAAGCAAGTTTTTAAAGAAATTTTTTTCTGTAACCAATTGAATCTTTTTAGAATTCAGACAATATAATGGACTCAGAACTTTGCCATAAAAATAAAATTGCCAAAATAATGATATAAAATAATGTAGAACACTTCGTTTTTATGAATTTGTTTTTCAAAAGAAAACAGAGACTCTGCCAATTTATCCCTCAAAACCTTCCAACTGTGTAAAGCATTAAAATAATATATGCTATTTAAAAAATTTTAGGGGTCCATTAAATTGGCAAGATCTCAGATTTCATGTATTGAGGGTTTTGCTTTGGTGGGAAGCAAATGCTATATATAAACTCCCTATTTGAATGAGATATTTTTGGATGTGAGTAGCAGTTTTCTTCTCACTGGAGGGGAAAATGCTGTATAAATAAGAGTGAATAGTCCGTTTTCAACTGCCAAATTCTCCCAGCATCAGACAACAATGAAAGAACCTGCAAGAAGGAAGAAGAAACCATCCACCCATCATGGATTCTTTCAGAGGATTTAGATACGCCAAGGGGAAGAACTGTTCTCCAGTGACTTCTAAGTTGATGGCTGCCTCCAGGGAGCCTTGTTCCTGCTGGCTTTAGTGCCTACATGAGGCCACTGATTCTACTGGAGGCATCGCGCATCTCGTAGCGCTGTTCTGTAACTACCCAAGCTCTGCGCATGCGCACATATCTCTCCAGCCAAGGAATGAATAATAGCCTTTCTGGGGTCTTACCTTCCATTGGGAAGCTGAGCATCTGACCCAGCCCAGGTGGGGAACTCAGAGTCAGGAACAAGGATATAATTCATATCAGTGATCTACTCCTTCCATATCCCTCCCCCCCACACCCTTTTCTCTCTCTCTCTCTCTTTTTCACTTATCATTGGTAAGCACCACAATAGATGTCTACCGGGTGGTATAAACTATTACAGAAACAGAAGGTAGTAAGACTTTTCATTGATGTGGAAACCTATATTGGGCATCTCATAAGCATTCACCACGAACGTCATAAAGGATAGGCAAGATGAACATGGCATAATCCCTCCCTCTTGGAGTTTACAATTTAAATGACTGACATCAGCTCCCAGGTGACTTGGTGTTTCCCTCATACTGGTTTGTCCAATAGTCTCTGGTTGCTCAGAAGTGGTCACAATCAACAGGGGGAAAAATTCACCCTTCCACTGAAGCAAACTGGAATCCTTGCCGTTTTCTGATTTAAAGGCACTTCATATGAACATTTGCCTACTTAGATGAGCTTTTGTTTTATATACTATTAAAGAAGCCATATGACTTTTTTCTTTATTTCGTTTTATTTTTTTCCTCTTTATTTCTTTTTAAAACAGTTCAATGAAGTTATCTGCATTCGATGCCTTGATTTGTTGTTTTTTTGCATTGTGAGAACTTTCAGAAACAGTCATCCTAACTAAAAGCAGTGAAATATAAGTTTTATTTAATAGTTTTTAAAAGTTAGATATGTTCATAGTTTAGTACCCAAAGGTGAATGAAATGAACAAATCTTATGAAATAACAGTGGGATCTAGGAAATAAGACATTAAAAAAGACACAAAACTTTTGTGAGCAATAGTCTTTAAATACATTTTCCCCAAAGGTAAAAGAGTAAGAATTAAGAAGAAATAAGGAAAGTCTTATCATTTTTAACCTTTGAAGGTTAAGTATTTATGAAGAAATAAAAACTGAAGTTGTTATATAATTTTTGAACATTAGAAGAAGCATAGTGGGGCGCCTGGGTGGCTCAGTGGGTTAAAGCCTCTGCCTTCAGCTCAGGTCATGATCCCAGGGTCCTGGAATCGAACCCCGCATCAGGCTCTCTCGTCGGTGGGGAGCTTGCTTCCCTCTCTCTCTCTGCCTGCCTGTCTGCCTACTTGTGACCTCTCTCTGTGTCAAATAAATAAATAAATAATAGTTTAAAAAAAAAAAGAAGGATAGCAACTGGGTTATGTGATGAAATAATATTGGCTATGCACAAAGAGTTTTTAAAGTCCATTAACCCTGGATACTGAGCTTAGAAATGCAGTACAGAGTTAGAAAAATGAAATCGCTTGATAGATTGATGAGAATAAATGTCAAGTCTATTTGAAGGCAAAGAATTGAAGTCACCCTGTATAATGGCAAACACAAAGTAGGTTCCTGATAAATACTGAGTGCATTTGGGAGAAAACAGTGCATTTTTGGCTTGGAGGGTTAAGAAAGTCTTCCAGACTCTTTGTACGTTCTTCATTGTGGTTAGCTTCCAAAGGGCTTCACACATGAACTGCACTCTGGGTGAGAAACCCCCATCCCTGGGGCAGCTCAGTATAGAAATTGGAATAGTCCCCTTCTCAGGGGTTTACCAACACTTTGCTCAAAACACACACACACACACTTTTAAACTCAAATGCATATTTAATTCAATTTTAAAAAATTAAAATTTTGAAACAACCATTTCCAAGTAAAAATCAAACCAACAAACTGGGCCAACCAGTTGTTGGAGTGGATTGCCTCATCAAAACCATGAAATGATCACTCTGGTAGCCTTTTGTAGCCCCCAATCATGAAAGAGCACTAACTACTGAAGAAGGAGGGAGGGGAGGGCAATGAGTTCTGAGAGTAAGCATCACACTGACCTCTTACCACCTCTGCTTCTTCCTTTTCTTACCCTGTTGCTCCCTTGATTGTGGCACAAAGTTTTCTGCTGTCATTTTTACCATGGAAGCCTTTATTTCTCATGGGATAAACTTTCTTTTAAAAAAAGAAAACAAAGAAAAATAAAATTCAATGTCTAACACATGGCCATGGAGTAACTAATAATATGCAAGATGTGTTCACATATATTTTACCTTTATCGCATACTATTTCCTTCACTGGTTGCATCTCCGGTACATTAACTTTAGAAGTATTATTTTTTATGGGAACCTTTATGATACTTCATGGCTGAACTTGACAAAATTAGATTTCCTTTTGCACTTTCATTTATAGAAATAGGTATCTCATATACATAGAAAGAGATTTAGTATAATGAACTGGCTTACATGATTATGGAGGCTGAGAATTCACAAGATCTGCCATCAGCTAGCTGAAAACCGGGATAACTGATGGTGTAGTCCCAGTTGGAATCGGAAGAGCTGAGAACCAGGAACTTCGATAGTATATAGTTCTAGACTGAATACCGCAGGCTTGAGACCCATGAAGAGCCAATGTTTCCATCTGAGTCCAAAGGAAGGAGAAAACTGGTGTCCCAGCTTGAAGGCATCAGACAAGAAGAGTTCCCTCTCACTCGTGGGATCAGCCTTTCTGTTCTATTGCTCATCAGTTGATTAGATGAAGCCACACACATGAAGGGGGCAATTTGCTTTACTCAGTCTGCTCAATTAAAATGTGACTGTCACCCATAACCCCCCTCATAGACACACCCAGAATAACGTTTGACCAAATGTCTGGGCTCCTTGTGGCCCAGTCAAGTTGACACAGAAAATTAACTACCATACCAAGTGAGATTCAATTATCTTACTAAAGATGGCTGATAAATTTACATGTATAAAATTATGCTTTATTTGTAAGTTCAAGTATTTGACTACAGAACATTTGAAGAACTTGAGGGTGCCTGGGAGGCTCAGTTAGCTGAGTATCTGCCTTTGGCTTGGGCCATGATCTCAGAGTCCTAGGATCGAATCCTGGGTCAGGCTTCCTACTTCTCCTCCTCCCCTCCCACCCATTCGTGCTTTCTCTCTCAAATAAATAATAAAGATAAAATCTTTGGAAAAAAAAAAAAAGAACATTGGAAGACATGAGTAGACATTTTAAGGAGAAATTAGCCTTTACAGGATTATCTGCAAAGCTATTGTCTGAACAAAAACTCTTCTAAAACTATTAGGCACTATTTAGTTTGTTCATTTATTCATCTGTCAATCATGTATGTGTTGGACAAACTTCCTTCGAGTATCTACTACATGCCCCACATGGTGCCGGGCACGGCATTCAGATGCCAAAGGAGAGAAACTTGCTTCCTGTCAGCCAGGAACGAAATAAATTAGGAAATAAAGTAGATTATTTATTTGTTTTCTAAATTGAGATATAACTGACCTATAGCTTTCGGTTTCAGATAGAAAACATAATGATTCGATACACATATGTATGAAATGAAGTGTTAATGGTGGGATAACCACACATTCTATCAGCCCAGAGCAGTCCCCCTTTACATCTGCTGTTGTGAAATACTACTTAAGAGCTCCCTGTTATTTACAGAAGTGTCCTAACTTGGGCGATAAATTATGCGGCCACCCAGCTATCAGAGAAGTGATAGAAGTTTCCACGAAATGGGTGATGCCCATGAGGGACAGGCTGAGCTACCTGGTGGAGTGCAGGGAAGAAAAGTTCTCAGCAGATCCTGGGATTGATCCTGATAAATGAGGATGGGTGTTTATTGGACAGGGAGAGGAAGGGAAAGAAAGCTCTGGGCGGAATGGGCAAGAGGCAGGAATCAGTCGCCAGTGTAGGACCATTGTAAATATTTTGACAGATCTGGGGCAGTAGGAGCCGGGGATTGGGAGGAGGTAGCAAGGCTGCAGGAGTCCACAGTAGCTCAACCTTGAAGTCCCCTCCGGGTTGTGCTGAGGGGTCTGAACACATTCTCTTGCTGAGGAGGACGCACTGGCAGGGTCACGACAGATAATGGTTTAGGCACGTTTGTGATTTTGAAAAATAAACATGTCTGTTACAAGTTGACTTTCTGGAAAAAAAAGTTGACTGAGTATTTACCACATTGAACCAACTTTTGAAAACTGACGTATTGGAATTAATGGCATCCTTGTCTTCACCATCACAATTTAGAACTTTTTCTCAGGTGATTATCAAGTTCTAGGCATTTGCTAAACGGGTGACATACACTGCCTCCACTAATCCCCACATCCTCACCTTTTGAGGTGAATGTTAGATACCATTCCCCTTACCTGTGAATCCTCTCCAGGGGGAGTCGTGAAGAAATGCTCACCCTTTCAGAATATATAAGCAGTCATTTCAGGTTTACACGTTTGATAATGTTTCTAGAAACATTTTTACTTTCTCATTGATCATTCAGAACCACTAGAAGGATCCAGAAGAACGAGAGCGAGACTTCTTAGTTTCACGTCAGACCCTTCTCAGACAGCTGTCCCCTGTGTGTGGTTACCAAGGTTATGATATTCTGAATGTGCTCCATGAATTCCCATGCTGCTTGAGGGATCATTTATTTTTAAATTTTATATGAAACCATGAGGAGGAAATGTCATTTAGTAAATCAAGATCCCAGAGGAAAAAGAAGATGGGAAGGAAACTTTCCTGTTTCTGGTGCAGTGACTATTTTTCTGACTATTTTTTCCGAGAAAGCTCTAAGTCACACCTCTGTATAAAGAGCTCGACCTCCGACCACACCTGTGTTTCGGACAGTGATTTACTCAGCAGCTCACCACAGCTGGGTCTCCTCACCCTGGAAGCTGCAAGCGGTATGGACATAAGATAAGAGAGTAACAGGCATTAGATTGCAATCATCATTGCTCTTGCTGAAGGGACCTCGGCCGGAAGAGCCAAAGTTGGCAGGGCCCCAAGCTTGCAACTTGTACCTCCTGTTCTTTTCAGTAAACTCACTTACCTGTGGTGATGCCCTCTTCCACTTCAAATTCTGACAGATGGGACAGCCGATTTCTTCCCTCTGGTCCAGGTAAAATAAAGAATCGAGAGACAAGGCATCACCCAAAGATGCGAACTGAAGTCGCTGATGATGGAAATTCTCACACAAGTGAATACGTAGTGTGGAAGTGGAATGTTATTGGGAAGGCCCCAAGTGACCCCAAGTGGGTAGCCTTTAGAGGGCTGGAAGGAATGTGAGGATGGCTTTTCCTGTCAGGCTGGAGATTCAGTGTACAAGAAATGTAACTTCATGATGCGGCTACAATTCTATTTCAAGCCAATGTTTGGTCAACTCAGGAGCTGTCTTTGTCCCTAGTGTCACCTATGAATTCTGAGATGGTTAACAGAGCCAAGGCATTTGAGAAGCTCATCAAGTTACTGGGTCATATGGTAATTCTGTTTAATTTTTGAGGAACTGCCATGTTGTTTCCACAGTGGCTGCATCATTTCACCTTTCCACCAGCCATACACAAGGGCTCCCGTTTCTCAGTATTCTTGTCCACTGGTGAGTTTTATAACGGGTGCACCTGGTACTTGGGGTCAGATCTTCCTCCTTATGCAGGATTGCCCCACTCCTTGCAGAATGGTTGGCATCCCTGGCCCCATCCACTGTTCGCACATAATCAATAATGTTTCCCAGTTGTGACAAACACTTACACCATCCCTCACTATACTTTCAAATGTCCCCTAAGGGATCTAAGGGGTGGGAGGAAGATGCCACCCCTTGAAGCCCCTGGTCTATGCCTTGAATGTTTTTTTCTTCTTTTTTTTTCATTTAAATTCAATTCTCCAACTTACAGTAGTACATCATTATTTTCAGATGTAGTGTTCAATAAATTGTCAGTTGCATATAACACCCAGTGCTCATCACATCATATGACTTGAATGTTTTCTGGCGCCTTAAGGCCTTGTCTTTGGAAACTCAAAGCCCTTTTTTTCTTTGTCTTGCTGTCACATTACTTCCTTGATTCAATAATCAAAGAAAGGCCTAGTTTAATTAAATGGAGGGGGCAGTAAGGGGGGGAGGGATGAAGAAGAGAGAGAGAGAGAAATGTTAATATTTCAAAATATGAACTCACCACAGAAGGATTTCTCATCTTTTTCACTTTCTTCTCTTGAGTAACTCTGAGTTACTCTGTCATTTTTATTTTCTTGTCAGACAAATTTAGATTTTCTAAAAAGGCCTAGATTTGTGTACAACACATCCTTTAAAAAAGCATATGAACTATATTAACAAAGTGAATGCGGTGAAGAATATCACTCCTATCCCTGAAGTAGAAACACCCCTGTGTGTCTCTCTCTGACTCTCACACTACTCAGCCGCCTCACTGCTGACCCCACACACTTCAAGCAATGCTATGATTCTA
This sequence comes from Lontra canadensis, assembly GCF_010015895.1. NCBI lineage: Eukaryota > Metazoa > Chordata > Mammalia > Carnivora > Mustelidae > Lontra > Lontra canadensis. Next base: position 19,993,873 of record NW_022631004.1, on the reverse strand, counting down.
GCCAGGCGTCTTGCAAGTGACCTCAATTCTGACACTCTCTACCCAGAGACAGCATCAGGTTCCACAGGTTAAGGACTCAGTCCCACAACACTGCTCCTTGCCTCACCACTTCAGAGGCCACCAAAAGTCCAGGTTGTCGCCTGTGTTCCTGAACAATTGGCTATAAATTGGTGGTGCCCATGACCATCCCCTCCTTGGGTTTGATTAATCTGCTAGAGTGGCTCACAGAACTCAGAGAAAAGTTTCTTTACCAGACCACCAGGTCATACATAACTCAGGGACTGCTAGATGGAAGACATGCACATGGCAAGGTGTGGGGAAAGTTTGCGGAGCTTCCTTGCCTTCTCAGAGCCAACCACTCTTCCTACACCCCCCATGCCTCCAACTCAAAAATTCTCAAAACTCCTTCATTTTGGTTTTCATGGAGGCTCCACTATGTACACATGATTCAATCATTGATGGGCCACTTGGCCACTAGTAATTGATTCAACTTCCAGCCCTTCTCCCTTCCCTGGAGGTTGAGGGTTGGGACTGAAAGTTTCCCTGGGCACCAGTCAACATCATGAGGCAGATAGAGCTGAAGGGATTGAATTGCGACCAGGAACAACCAGGCTGATGGGCAACTCAGTGTCCCTTAATGGATGGATAACATGGAGAACTTGTTTTTGTTTTTCTGTAAAGGAATGATGCTAAACCCTAGTGACTGGATTTGGCTCCCCCAAACACTTGGATTTTAGTATCTGAAAATTGAAGCTAATTAGAATAATAGAATTCCTACTTATTATAACTTTCATCTGCTGCTATCCATTTAATATGATTATTCCCAGTGTTAATTTCAAGTTCTTAATATGGTTTCATGTCAGAGGTGGCTCACATAGCATCTCATCTCTCCCTTTTACTAATTCTACTGCAGATAAGTATTCCCTGGGCTACTCAGGCAAATCCTTATAATCCTGGGCATGTGGTCCTTAAGTAATTAACCTCTCACTGGAGAAAATACTACTCCTGGTCTTCATCACATTTCTATACTCTACCAAGTCTAGGTTTGGGCAATTTCCAGTTTTCTTGTGTCTGGAGACTTCAGCTGCCTGTAAGACTTCTGATTTTTCTTGTTTTCCTCCCATGTCTGCTGGGGAGGTTCTCACAGTTTTAAGTCTCTCTCTGGCTTGCTCTTGCACTCTCTTTCCCCTCTCACCCTGGGAATCGAAGGTATGTGCTTCCCAGTCTCAGGAACGTTGGCTTTTAGTGAGACCACAGTATGAAATAATAAATGAGATTTGAAACAATGTTTGAAGTGGGTGCGAGCCATGTTGTACGTTTCAAGACTGATATTCTTGCAGAAGCCATTGTGGAAGATGACGAAAGGCAAATGACTCACAGATGAGGGTGAAACAAAACCAATGAAACAAGGAAAATGAACAGACACAGATTTTAGAAATTTTTTTTTTTTTAATTCCTCATTAGGCTTGATACCACCATATTTGGTTACTGGTATGTTTTCACTCCCGTCTTCTGACCTTCTTAAGATAGGAAACAAAGAAGTTACTCCAAGGGACCAATATTTCAATTTCGATGTGAGGCACAGTTAGTTCATGGTAAGAGTCTAGTAGCCATCATACCTTCAGTCAATGCTCAGCTTCTTGGTACAGTGGGTGCTGCTGGGATCTCATTGCCTTACTCATGGCAACGTGACATTCACTTCCATAACACTACATAGTTCCATTTCTAACCTGGCATGTAATGATCGTAAAATAAAATGAGTGAATAGGAGAATGACAATACATAGCCCTGGTAACCCACTAATGCCCAATTTACTAGCCCAGATGTGCATAACTATTGTAAACCAAAATGGTACCCAAGATGACAAAGATATGAACAGAGAATTTCATAATTTTAGGTTGAAAATACCCAACTAAGTGAAAACTCTGAAAAACTGGGTAAAATTCTTTATAAAAACTAAAAGCACAATGAGTTTTGTTTTAAAAAACAGCACTGGGTGTGGTGCATAAGCAATGAATCTTAGAACACTGAAAAAAAATAAAATTAAATTAAAACAAACAAACAACAACAAGAACAACCTAACTTTAGGGAACTAAAGTTTTCATGGAACCAAACTACCACCTCACAGGTACACTTGCTAACTTACAAAGTGAAAAATGCATCTTCCTAGTGAGAAGAGCTGTGTTTGCCATCACATTAACTCAATGATCAAAGTTGATGTCCCCAACAGTGGGGCAACTAGGCTTAATGTACTGCTGATGTCATGCACTATGAAGCAGGCACTCTCACTTATGGAATATTCTTCAAAATGTATAACCTGAATCTCACTGAGACTTCAGATCTAAGGGATAGGCAGAAGATAGAAGAGCAAAAGAATCGAAAGTCCAGAACTGGGGTATTCGATAAGACAACTGACCTTCAAAAAGTCAACATTGGGGGCACCTGGGTGGCTCAGTGGGTTAAGCCTCTGCCTTTAGCTCAGGTCATGATCTTGGGGTCCTGGGATCTAGGGGGGCCCCGCATCCGGCTCTATCCTCAGCAGGGAGCCTGCTTCCTGCCCACCCCTGCCGCCACCTGCCTCTCTGCCTACTTGTGATCTCTGTCTGTCAAATAAATAAAATCTTTAAAAAAAAAAAGTCAACAAAAGTCTGTGAAAAGGTATGTGTGTACTATTCCAGTTAAAAAGACCAAAGACATAATAATTGTTGTATGTCCAATTTAAATATGGACCAGGTATTACATGATCCTAGGGAATTAATATTAATTTATTAAGTCAGATATATTAGAATTTGGTTATGTAAAAAGATGTGTTTGGGGTGTTTAAAATATTCCAACAACAACAGCAGAACATACAAAGCAAAGATGGCGAAATGATTATAACTACTGATTAAAGGTATTGGGTCGTGAGTATGCATTGTACTATTTTTTTCTATTTCTCTGCATATTTGAACATTTTTATGATAGAAAGAAAAAACTTACTTTTATTAGTCTGAAAGTTGGACATTTATACTAGTTTCTGCCCATCTATGTGAACCAGATAAACTTGCCAATTTCACTAAAACAATTAAAGTAAATGAATATATAGATACTAATCATTTTTCAAAAATGTATTGCGTGGAGCACTAGGTGTGGTGCATAAACAATGAATCTTGGAACACTGAAAAAATAAAATTAAATTAAAAAAATAAAAAATAGATGAAAATTCAAAAAAAAAATAATAAAAAAAATTAGTAATACCCGCAGCCCTCACATGAAAAGTCATATACTGGCAACAACAAACAAAAAGACAATTACTTATTTTATTTATTTGCCAGAGAGAAAGATCACAAGTAGACAGAGAGGCAGGCAGAGAGATGGAAGCAGGCTCCCCGCCGAGCAGAGAGCCCGATGCGGGGCTCAATCCCAGGATCCTGAGACCATGACCTGAGCCGAAGGCAGAGGCTTAACCCACTGAGCAACCCAGGCACCCCACAAAAGGCAATAATTTAAACTAAACCACATCACTTTTCCTTTAGTTAACTTTATCTTATGAGGAAAAAAACCAAAAACTTGAAATGGCAACAGTGTCTGGTTTTTATGTAAGTTAAAATCAGTGGAATTGATGATTTGTTGTTCTTGTTAATGAATGACTTATAAGTAGATGGTTTAAAAGTGAAAACAAGCTGAGGGTTTTGGAGGGGAGCGGGGGTGGGGGTTTGGCTGAGCCTGGTGGTGGGTAGTAAGGAGGGCATGTATTGCATGGAGCACTGGGTGTGATGCATAAACGATGAATTTTGGAACACTGAAAAAGAATTAAATTAAATTAAATTTTTAAAAAAGTGAAAACAAGCTTGCTCATCACAAAGCATCCATTGCAATCAACTTTCAGTAAGAGTTAGTTGAAGCATAGAGAGTACCTGTCAGTAAAAAGAGAGCCAGACTTCAGGAAATGCCCATAATTTAGAAATAACTGGAAACTGTGCCCGTTTGCATATTAACTAAATAATTTAGTCCTCATATATATTTTAACCGGCCTACTTTTCTATCTGAATGTATGTACAGAATATGCAAATTAAATAATACATTCATATTTCCCTGCATACATTTGACTTACATTATCCTGATTGCGTAGTCAAATGGCCATTTATAACATTGCTGAAATCCATTCCCTGTAATAATAAGGTGATCAGAGACTGGCATAATGAAAACGGCACAGGATTAGTATTACAACACATACGTAGTAGCACACTTACGGGTGTGTATACTAATACTACAGAAATAACAGTTGGACTCCGGGCAAGTACTTTTGGGCTTTAATTTCCTTATTTAAATATGCAATGGTTAGAATAGATTAAAGGCCCTTAACTTGGGTTGGAAGGATCCATGGATCCCCTGAAATTAAAATATTTATGTATAGAAGCATTTTTGTGAGGAGACATAGGATGGGATAGATTGGGTATATGAATTGCAGTACCTCTCGCCTAAAGGTATTTCCTATTTCCCTGACCATTGATCTGAAGTGGCCTTGTGACTTGCTCTGACCCATTAGAATGAGACAAAAGTGATGTTATATGGCTTCCAGCCTTGATCTTGCAGCTTCTGCTGTGTTGGGGGAGGGGGGTTTCTCAGAATGCTGCCCTCACTATGTAAATTAGCATCCCGCTTCCTAGGGAGACACGTGGCTCAGCTGACAGCCAGCAACAGCCAACAAACATGTGACTAAGGCCATCCTGGGCCATCTAGCCCAAGTTAAGCTATACATGACTGAAGCCACCTGAGTGATCCCAGACAAAACCAGCAGGAGAACCACCCAGAGGGATACATGAAAACAGCTGAATTGTGAATGAGTTAATAGTAGTTATTTGGAGCCACTAAGTTTTGGAATAGTTTGTTATACTATAATACCCAACTATTTCAAAAGTGTATTTAACTATTATCTAACTCTGAAGGGTTGCAAACTTCTGAATTCAAATTATTTAAAATTTTACCATGCCTTGTGTCTAGTCTTTTCAGGAACTATGTCATAGGTAGGATTTTTTAAAATTTAAATTCAATTAGCCAACATATAGTACATCATTAGTTTTTGAGGTAGTGTTCAACGATTCATTAGTTGCATATAACGCCCAGTGCTCATCGCATCATGTGCCCTCCTTAATGCCCGTCACCCAGCTGCCCCACCCCTCCACCCATGTCTCCTTCTGCAATCCTCAGTTTATTTCCCAGAGTCAAGAGTCTGTCATGGTTTGTCTCCCTCTCTGATTTCTTCCCATTCAGTTTTATGGGTAGGATTTAACTTGGCAAGTCTTACATTCAAGCTGCATGTAAAAGTAAATTCTAGAATTTTTGAACTAAAGAATCAACAGGACTTTGCATCTATAATCCAAATAATTTTTCTATTTTCCTCTTGAAAAAATGAGTGGTTCAGTGGTTTAAGCCTCTGCCTTCGGCTCCGAAAATGATCCCAGGGTACTGGGATGAAGCCCCACATGGGGCTCCTTGCTCCATGGGGAGCCTGCTTCTCCCCCTCCCGTTCCCCCTGCTTATGCACGCGCTCTCTTTCTCTCTCTTTCTCTCTGTCAAATAAATAAATAAAACCTTTTTTAAAAATGTGGGACAGCGTTCAGGTACTTCTTTCACTTTCCATATGTTTTTTCCTTTTCTTTTTTTTCATTCCCCATATTTTTTAAAGATGAAAACCTTTTCATTTGAAAATTCTGATAACATTCTGGTCTGTTATTTCCAGTGTTTGAATTTATTTAGGACAGCTAGCATTTGCTCCTAAGTGATCTTATTTCTGAATTCCTGCTTCCCAAACTTCGTCCTGCCCTTCCTCATCTAAAGAGTAAAATGGAGTCTGAGGGTGTAGCCACCTTGTCTTTTCACCGTTGACATAACCTCCGCCTAACACCATCACAGCCCTGTATGGATTCTACACTTGCTTGCTTTTTTTCAAACAGCCCTCTTCATCATCTAGAATGTTATCCTCCTTCTGGATTTAATCTTTCTGACTTTTTCACATATTCCTGACAGAGTTTTTGCATCCATGCTTGTTTTTCTAGCTCATCTTTCACATTTTACATATACCATTTAAAAATATATCTGCTCTCAGCAGACGGCTTCCTGCATGAAGACACTAAATCTTTTTGGCTACCTCCTTCCTTTTTCTCTTCTTCCCCCCACCCCCCCGCCCCCTGTCTAGGACCGTTTACAATAGCAGCATCCAAATTTTATTTTGAGGACTCTCCCCTGCTTCTTTTTGGAATCTCAGATGGGGCAGTCAAAGTCAAGCTTTTATAATTTCCTGAGATATTTTAAAACTGCAACTAACCAAGTGTGTGTCTGGCAGTGACCACATCCCTCTGGAATTTTCTGATGGCCAGGTGGCTCTCTTCCAGGATTCCTGTCACTTCTGATTTTCCATGCAAGGCCTCCGAGTTGGCCAGAATTAGAAGCAGGGTGTTAATCCTCTTCATCACTTCCTCTCCCTTCTGAAAGATGAAATTATCATGTGGGTTATGATTCTCAACCTGGCTGCAAATTCAAATCACTTGGAGGCACTTAAAAAAGAAGTCTGGGGGCCTACCTTGAGAGATTCTGCTTTAATTAGAAGGGTGGGGCCTGCTTATCTATCCATCTATCTATCTACCTATTTTTTTTAAATTCTGGGATTATTCTAATGTGCAGCAAGGACTGAGAACCCTAAGTGAGGCAAATTGTGGATTTATCAGATGTTCTGAGTTTAGAAATTGAGACATCTGGCAAATGCCTGGAGAGTGGAAGCTCCCATCATTAAGATTCTGGATGCTTTTCTTCTCTAGTCCATTAAATTTTAACACAGGCAATCTAGTTCTAGCGTGTCTAAACAGGATAATGACAACCAGAACCATGATATTACTTTCTAATTGTTGATATTAATCTCAACACAGCTCTAACATCTTTAAACAAGATGAAGTTCCACAGCAAAAGGTCCTTTGAAAAGTTCAGAAGACAGTTTGGGCCATTAGCTTTTCTGAAATCGCAAATGAAGATGAACTAACTACGTTGCCCTTGATGGTTTCCCTAATTAATTAAGGGAGTCACTTGACAAAGAAAGTATACTTAAAATGACAAAATGAAACACAATTTCTTTTCTCCTTTGGTCAGTTTTCAAGATGCCAATTCTCGGTTAGTCAAAAGACAATTGAGATGTCAAATACATTAGGTTTTTGAAAAATCTCCCCTTACCACACATCACACACAGTGCGCATTTGGGCTTTTTCACATTTTCAATTCTAATTGTTAATTAGGATCCCCGAGTGTGCAAGTGCAATTTTCCATGAAGCGGACTATTCTTTCACCATGGAAATAGCTTTGTTTCTCGTTAATGGCAGAGCTGATTTTAGTGTCATTCTCAGAGGTAGGCTAAATGTCAGCCAAACTGGGACTTTAAGAGTGAGCAACAAATCAGCCCCGAGGCTGCGTGACTTGAGCGAGCATCTCCTCAGAGGTCCTACCGATGGCACAGCTGCATCCTGGCAATGACCGCACACGTGGGGAGTGGACAAGCCTGATTGTGCAACTTGGTAGACTGTGCCTGGCACTCTGGACATGCGCGGGAATTCAGCGTTCCCGGAATTAGAGGTGACCATGGGAGAACATGAGGATGCGATTTTCCTTAATGCTTGCTCAAGAAATAAAAGCCATAGGGTGTCCTAAAACTCTAGCTCTAATCTGTTCTGAGTTAGCTGTGTAGAAACGGCTATCTGGGGACAGTGAAGGTCCAGAGGTATGTTCTATAGCAATCTAAAGACAGATAGACAACAGAAAGGATAAGCCACATTCTCATGCTGAAACACCGCAACTGCTTTCAATTAAGCAGGCCCCTTTGAAATCACATGCATTTCGTCAATAATTCAGTTTTGCAAATGTTTGGCAATATAGTTTCATCTGACAAATTCTCAATAACGTATTTTTCCACTTTCTAAAGAAAGGCACATGTAGAAAAGATGTCGAGTAACGTTAACGAGCGCGTTTCGGGACCGTGGACGCTAAGAAAACTAGTGTTCGTTCCCTCTCCAATTCTAACTCATGACATCTCTAGCCAGGATTATAGAAATCTAAAAACAATTCATGAGAAGATGGTGGAATGAAACAGAATGCCTGCCAAAAGGAGACAGAGCTAACAGCGGAGTGAACGCAACTGACGCAGGATATCCTGAAATTGGTGGGTTTAACTCCAAGAGTTACTTTCAAGTCTCTTCCATTTTACTGAGATAGATGACACCTAACACGCACACACACATATTTCATCACCCATGCTCCAATATCGACGCTGGAAACAATGTATACCCCACAAATTGCATATTCATGCACCAGTGTTTACAGAAGTTTAGAAAACAATCCAGTTACATTTCTGCTCCTACCAAAATTGTGCAATCTCTCTAAACAACTCTGTTGACTTTCCTGGAGGAAAGAGAAGAGTCCCACTGCTTCAAATTAAGGTTCACATATTAGCAGAGGAATTACTGGTTATGACTGATGGAAAACAGATTGGGTATTCTTTCAATTAGAAGTAAGTACATTCATTTTACAAATGGTTTGCCTCAGGAAAGCAGACACGTTCAGACCTCAGGTGTACATCGTCGTTTACTCCTTCCACTCCTTCCATAGAAATGCAGTAAAAACCACACCTAGTACTTCGAATGTTTTGGTTTTGCAAGCAACACTATCTCCGGATTTCATCCTAAACTAATTGGCTGCTTTGGTACAGTTCAACGAGAACTGCACAAAGGACCAGGATCAAAAGAAGACAGTCTACCTCTTCATTTGAACGGAGTCAGTGTGAATTAATTTAAGATGTCAGACTTGATTTCTTTAAAACAGGCTTGAAAAACAATACTGTTTGGTTAAGAAAGAGGTTAATGAGGAAAATGTAATCCCCACTTGAATGTCATTGGAATGCAAAGCCACATTTATTTGCATGTGTGGTATCTGTAAAAGGTCCAAGGAATTTTGTTTTTGGTGTTTTGAATTGTTTATAATGTATTCTTTTTTTATTCCATCTACTAACAATTCCCAGAAATGATGGAAATCAAAAGTTGGAAAAATATAAATGCATTTGGCTTCTAAGAAAATTACCAGTTGCAACAGCAGCTCCAGCCACAGTTCATAAAGCAGGTGATTATGGGGACAATAAAGAAAAATGTTATTAAATCAGTTAAAAAAAGAAAATCCTCGAATCTTGCCAATTCTGTGATAGCGCCTTAAAGTCTGACACTCCAAAACAGTCCATGCCAAAATTTGCAACAAAATTTCACTAATAGTGATGCCCATTTGCAAGGATATAGTTTAGACATTTCAGGCTGCAGGGCACAAAACACACCGGCTAATTTCTTTGACCTTGTTGTGTTTTATTACAGCATTTACCAAAGTGTCAAATAAAACAAATCTATTATTTTAAAATCAACATTGGAAAGGTCACTGAATTTTCAATAGACCAGTTTTTCATCACACTTTCAGATGATTTTCTTGCAATTTCAGGGTCGGGATCTGCTTCATTAAGAACACTGTATTTCAAAACAAGTCGTTTTCCCTCAGGCCCAGCAGCCAGAGCAGAGCACTGTGCTGGGAGCCACAGGCCATCAATTAACAATGAGCCAGGCCCTTGGAGCAAGGGATGTCTTGACAGAAAGTCGGCCTTACTAACCTTCAAGCCTTGGTTCTCATTTACCATGGAGTTGCTTTCCTATCGCAGCTATGTGCTAATAAATCACCTCTATTTAATGTAACCGTTAGGATTACCATTATCTGAACTTCTTTCAATGCCTTGATCTGTCACTTGGATGTCCCCCCCACCCCGGCTTTCAAATATGCAAGAATAAAAATGAGATAAAAATTAACATCTTTATGGCTCTCCTGGTATTTCTATTTCTGGCAAATTCTTTTAGATACGTGGAGTGATAAAATTCTACAGTAACAAAATCCCTTCAGAAACCTCTAGTTCCCTTGCCTAAAGTTTTCCTTTGGAGCATCCCCTCCAGTCCCTGTGAGGGAGGAAGGGCGATTTGATTGGTGCCCTGGCCTTTGGGACCAAACTCTGGCCAGGACAAGATGTGTGATCTATTAGGCTTCTAGAATGTCTTCAATTTACTTCACAGAAGTAAATTAACAAGTCCAGAATTCATATAAAAACACAAGTTTTAGCAACATGTCCACTCTGGATTCTGACAGCCCTGCTCCACTTTCTTTGCTCAGGGGCCTCAGGCTGAAATCACCTGTATGTATCAGCGTCATTGCTGACATGCGGACCAAAGACAGTCATTTCCACTCAGACATCATTGGTCATGGCCAATCTCACGTGACCACCGCTGCAAGCCAGAGTGGGGATGTGCGTGCCTCCTGCAGGGGGCAGTACCATGCGTTTGTGAACAAGGACACAGTGACCAGAGCAATCAGTTCCTTCTGGACAAAAATTAATTAAGTGACATATGTTTGGTGTCATCCCTGCTCCGGAAGAATTGATGAGTCAATGAATCAGCTCCTGCAGGTGCAAGGCCCTAAGCTAGGGTTTAGGCAACAAGGTAGGCAGAGGGGACAGCCCTACTCCCTGGGCTGTAGCAGAAATTTGCAACATCCACTCAAGTCCTAGATCACACTGAGTGAAGCTGACTTGCCAAAGTAACTCATCATTCATTCTCAGGCTGGAAATAGAAAAGTCACTATCTTCCGTTAAACCGGTGATAACCTCATCATGGAGTGAGCGCCCAGATATGAGCCCATAGCACAGGACAGTGAAAATCAAATATCAAAATGGGCAGAGCAAATAGTCATTGAGCCTTAGTAAAAATGTTTGCCTGGATGCTCCAAAAATTGCTGTTTTTCCTGCTTTGCTGTGAAAATCAGAAGGGGGTGCCAGCAGAAGTGAGGCTTTCCTGCGAGAGGCAGAACAAGATGACAGTGATTCAGCATGCTCATCTCTTAGCCCTCCCGATTTCTGGATGGCAGGCAGGCTCGCTGGGATCTGGCTCGGCGCACCCAAGTTGCCACCAGCTGAGGACAGTCATCTCACCACCTGCAGGGTCTCTACTACCCTCTCTGCCCACACTAATCCCGACCTCGGGTACAAAGCTCCCAAACAACCTCATTCCCTGGATCAGTCAGGGTTTAATACAGGAAACAGCAGACAATCTAGATCTTCCGAGCTCAGAGGGATTTAATGCAAGTTATCGAGTGGAAGGGTTGGAGGAATAGAGTCGGGGGAAGCCGTCAGAGCCCCCATAACCACAAGGCTGGTGACTAGACAGTGGACCATGGAATGCAGCCACTGACCACACTCATGCCTTCCAGAGTCTTCTTGTGCACCCACAAGCTAAAGGAAGAGAGCGTGCTTGTCTTTTTGGCCTTTTAATCCTATGTGATTGCATTTCATTTTCATAACCTTGAATTCTAGCTGCAAAGGTGACTAGAAATTGGATTTTACACTCCTAGGCCCCGTATTACAAGGAGGTAGAGAAACTTCGGAGAGGCAATTGCGTAGGCAGTAACTAGCAGTCCTACAGGGACTCTACACTGAATCACTTTACTTCGTGGTCTGTCCAAGAATAAGGTTCCTTGAACCCGTACTCTCCTGAGTCCTCCTCAAGGTGTAGCATCCCCAAACTAACTACTGAGAGTTGGCATTGTTGCTGGCATCAGCCTCCTCTGGATCGGATCCCCTGGCAGCCTTGGGTGTTGGGGGATTGGCTTGTGGTACGGTGTGGGGTTCATGGAATTAAGATGCCATTAGGGTCCAAAACTCAGGAGTGTTTTCATCTTGCCCTGCTGGTCACCTTTCTACTCCACACCCTTCTCAGAATTTCATGGAGCAGTGGTTCTCAGGGTCTGGTCCTGGGGCAGCAGCAGCATCACTTGTGAACTTGCTAGAAAGGCAAATTCTCAAGCCCCACCCTAGACCTGGTAAAGAAAACTAGGTGTGGCACCCAGCCATGGGTGGTTTAACAAGCCTCCCAGGTGACTCCGATGCATGCTAAGGTTTGAGAACAACTGCTAAGGTACATTCAGACATTTCTGAAACAACAACAATTGGAAAACAATGGCTGCTTGATTACTAGAGGCAAAAATGGCATATGTCTCAGCACAGAGCTCTAGTCAAGCTGCATGGAGCCTGTGGTAGATCCATCTACTCTGAAGTCCAAACCAACATCTCCTTTCCCTCTGGCTGACCATGGATGATGGAACCAAAAGCCATGATAAGCAGGTTTCCAGGTGAATAGAGAATAGGAAGGCCACACCCAAGCTGGATCTTGGCTCAGCTAACTAGCCCTGGTATTTGGAGTGAGAAAGGGATGTCAACCCTTAAAGGTCATCCCTTAGGGCAGGCTGAACCTAGTAGGTCCACTTACCAGGAGCTAGGAGAAAGAGCCAAAGAGAGCCATTGCCTTTAAACACAACATGACCTGGCTTCTAGTCAATATGGTTCAATCTGCGCCCTAAACCAGGGACAGTAAGTAGTACCTGCTCCTCTTCAACACTGAGACTGGGAAGAAATCGAAGGACACTTACCCCTCCCCACCAAGATTAATCATTGAGCTCCTAACTCGATTCTCATGGTTCAAGATTATTCTACCTGCTCCTGTTAAGATAATGTGTCCCCTTACCTAAGTATGTGACTCCAGTCACCCCTCCGGTAGGAGAGATGGACCATCCTCCCACACCCGGTTAGAATAAGGAGGCTAATGCTTTGTTTGGTCTTTGCTCCAGGGTTCCTGTAATAATCTTCCTTTCTGAGGCCGGGGCCCCCTGTCTTTCTTTCTTGCTGGTCTTTTCCCTGGGGCCCTAAGCCTGAGATCTCTTTTATCCAGTGTAACCTTCAAAATCAGAAAAGAACCCACCATGATGAGATTTTAAAACTGAATACCCATGGGGTGGGGGGTTTGCGGCGAGGTGATGGCTCAGTCAAGTACAGCGTGTGACTCTTGATTGCCCAGTTGTGAGTTCAGCTCCACATTGGGTTTAGAGATTATTTTAAAAATAAAATAAAATAAATTTTTAATTAAAAACCACAGCTTTCAAACTCCTTTTCTTTTCTTTTCTTTTTTTTTTTAAATTTTATTTATTTATTTGACAAGGAGAGAGAGAGAGAGTACAAGTAGGCAGAGAGGCAGGCAAAGAGAGAGGGGGAAGTAGGCCCTCCCTCCGCCTCCACGCTGAACAGAAAGCCTGATGAGGGGCTGGATCCCAGGATCCTGAGATCATGAACTCAGCCAAAGGCTAAGGCTTAACTCACTGAGTCACCCAGGTGCCCTTCAGACTCCTTTTCAAATGTAAACCATGATAAGAAAGACGTTTTACCCTATGATCCAGTACAGATGCATACAAAAATGGGGAGGGGAAAAAAAAAAAAAAGACTTGTGAAAGAGCATTTATTCTTACATCCTTCTGATATTTTTCATTATTTTCTATTTCATTAAAAAAAAAAAAATACTGCTCCAATCCCAGAGGGTCGATTTCATGGGTTACTAATGGTTGGCAACCTGCAGTTTAAGAAACACTACCACGGAGCAATAAACACACCACCAGCACCATATAAAAAGCAGCATTAATAGCACACTGTCATCATTACTGATGTTGCTGAGTGCTCTATGTGTTTGTATGGATGTTACTGTCACTTCAATTAAAATCTTAAAATTGCTATAGGCCATAATACCAACTCTACTCTCAGTGCTCCAGGGAATTAAACAACAACAACAACAACAAAACCCCTTACTTTTACTGAATTCATCTTCAAATTCAATGATGATTTGCAACAGCAGCACATGCTATGGCTAAATTTTCAGTTACCAGATTAATAGTTATTTTGTAAGTTTAAACAAACATCTTTTATTCAGTGACGTTTGGTTTAGATCAAGTAAATCGATATGCTCATATAATGGAGTTTCTCCCTTCTTCCTGTTAAATAACAGTAGTTCAAAGGCTGGAAACATTTCAAGGATAAAAAATGGGGTTTGAAAATTGAAACGTGTGCCTTCCATAATAGATTCAGACCCTCAGCTGTCACAGGAGGGAACCTCGAAGCCCTCTGTTCACAGCTGGGAGGATTTCTACCTTCTTTCTTTCTTTCTTTCTTTCTTTCTTTCTTTCTTTCTTTCTTTCTTTCTTCTTCTTCTTTTTTTTTTAATAAACACGCACCTACTCTGTTATAGGAGTAGGTAGGCCATCACACACGACCCCCCGAGACCTGCTCCTGCACCCACGGCTCTGCGCACACCCAGGCGCGAGAGCCCTCCCGGCCCCACGCGTCATCTGCCGCACAGACAGATACAGGATGCTGGCAGATTGGAACCGGCCTTAACCTCTCCTCGCTCTCCTTCCCCAAATCAAAACCCACCGTAAACACCGTGAGGAGCCAGGAAACCTCTTGGCTTTAATTATTTCCGTTCCCCAAGCTCCATGTGGCACACAGGACACCTCGTTTCCCTTTGGGCTTGCCGTCATCCTGCGAGGCGCACGGAGAAGAGAAAAGCACATGTTCCTTTCTGCAGAGCGGAGGGCGCAGAGCGAAAGCGCCCGTCTGGGGCCGGGCTCTTCCTCCATCTCTCCTCCCCACTCGGCGCGGGCCGGAGGATCCGCCGGCTCTCGCAGGGGTTGAGAGTTGGCGCCATCTGGCTTTTTAAAGAAGAATGGAATCGGCAGGCGGCGGAGGTCGAAGAAGACCCGCCGCGCTCCTCTGCACCGCGGGCCCGGGCCGTGTTTAGCAAGCCCTGGGGCGCTCTGCACTTCAAAGCCCCCGGGGCAGCCGGGCAGCTGGCAACTGCGCGCTGCGGAAGGAGAGGCAATTACCCTGCCGGGAACTGATGGGAGAATCGCGGATTCCACACTTAAGGCCGGTCCAATGTACAGAAATATCTGTGGCAACTCAAAGCATTAGACATAAGCACGGCTCAGTTTACACCTTGGTCAGCTCTGGCTCGTTTGCAGCAATCACTTATTCTGTGCAAACTTCCTATGCCGACCCGGGGAAAAATAAAGAAGACAGGAGAAAGGGCATCTGAGGGTTCTGATCTCCACCCGGTTGCGACACTGGGAAGAGGGCAGGTTGTTAAAGGAATCTTCCGTGTCTCCGTTTGTTCACATGCAAGACGAGGAAATCAACGCCATCCATCACTGCTCCAAGTGACCCATGTAAAAATAAAATGAAAAGCTGGCGGGAAAGTGTTTCAATGTTACCGTTGGAGTAGGAAGGTACAATAATAGCCGTAGTAAAAATAGTAATGGGCTGTAATTACCCGTTCAGTGCTCTATAAATTTGCACTGTTTGTGTATGTGTGTTTGGATATAATGATTCCACAGAATGACTGCTAATTGGAGGACACTGCTACAAACTGCTTTATCCAGAACCTGGACTAGTTATCACAAGTATTTATCCACCTATTGAGCAAGTCTTTTAAAGGGTAGAATCTAGAGAAAGGTATGTTTGGAAATTGTTTGTAAAGGTTCTGCAAAACTGTATGTTTTTCCATGTAACCATGCAGGTAAACAAACACAGACATATGGATGCATACAATAGGTGCACATTAAGTGCACGAATGAAAACATATACATGCATCGGAAATGTGGGTCTGTACTTATAACAACGACTGAGGTACAGCACTACACAGTTTACAGAAGACTTGCATTCACTTTTCATTTAATCCTCACGATATTAGGGGATATTCTTAGTCCCCATCTGAGGCTGAGGCTCAGAAAAATAACTTGCCCCAATTTTGATGATATGAAGCTACAGAACCAGTGATTTATTTTAATTCTGGGTCATTCTCATATTCAGCAAACATGTGATAAACACCTACTGTGGGCCAGGCATGAAAGCCTTGTGGCCACAAAGATTAAAGATTTATTCCACTGCCCTCAAGGAATTCACACCTAGTGGAGAAGAGAAAGCAATTATAATCCTATAAAACTCTGCAAGACTCAGGAGAAAAACTCTGTAATCAGCCTGAGGCTTGGTGAAGGCTTCAAAGAAGAGAACACACAGGGTGAATCTTGAAGGGCAAGCAGCAGGAGTCTGATGAAGGAGGGAGCTGGGTACCAGGCAAAACACAACATGTGCAAAGCATGAAGGCAAAACAAAACAAAACAAAAAAAAAACAAAACAAAAAAACCCACAAAGAAACTCAGTGTAGTTCAATAGACCCAGGGCTTCGCAGGTGTGAAGGGAAAGTGGTGAGAAAGGAGGCTATAACGAGCATTATACACTCAGCATTTGGGTTTTCCTGCTGTCTATGGGGAATGCATAAAAGATTTAAAGTAGAGCAATGACATGACCAAATTGCATTGCATAAAGATCACTCCCGCTGCTGTGAGGACAGACTGGAGAGTATAATGTAGGGGAAATGATGGAATGATAACAGGCAAAACTTGCTGTTTGTCATTACTAGGCAGGAGGTCCTGTGTGGATTTGAGCTATTCAGGAGCACCTGGTGACAGTTCCCAGGTCGCTGGCCTGAGCTTCTGACTGGTAGTGGTGTGGTCACGGAGACTAGGAGAACAGACTCTGAGTGCGCAGCAGGAACTAGAAATCCAATCTGTTTTGAGCATAGTGGGTCTTACAAATCGAAGTCCATCTACATGTAAATGACCTCCAGTACAGGCTTGGATATTCAGGTCTAGCAAGCCCAGAGAAGGTCTGAATTGTAGACAAATATGTCCTTACCACCAAATGAAATCATAGAATGGTTAATAATAATTGCTAAAATGCACTGATACTTGCTATATATCTGGCACCAGGGAAAGCACTTTTAGTAGATTTTCTCATTTAATCTCCATCATGACCTCAGGAAGTCAGTATTATGATTATTGCTCAGGGAGAGGTTTTCATATAAGCAAAGGCCCAAAGCAGGATCCTGAGGATGATGTTAAGAGGATCTCTTCCTATAATACTGCACAGCTATAGCCACAAAGAACAATTTACATTACCAGCCAGATTTATTAATTAAATATTTTATTCATTTATTTTTTTATTTTTCATAGAGAGGGCACAAGCAGGGAGTGCAGCAGGCAGAAGGAGAAGCCGAGCAAGGAGTCCAATGTGAGACTCAATCCCAGAACCCTGGAATCACACCCCCAGCTGAAGGCAGAGGCTTAACCATCTGAGCTACCCAGGTGTCCCTATCAGCCAGGTTTAAACACAAGAGGCAACATGCCAACTTCCAGTTGGCTGAATTTTCAGCTCTATCCTTTCTCTGCATGCCTAGGACAACATCCTAGAGTGACTGTCTGGGCTGGGCAGACCAATTCCACACGCCCAAGTCCCTGCTCAGGGAGATTCCCTCAAACCTGGTGCTATGTGGGGTTCTTTTAGCCCCCAAGGCATCAAGGTCCTAAGCAGGAAGGTGATAGAGAAAAAGTCAGTTTCAGTGCAGAGAAGCTTCCTGTCTCACTCCATACCCAGGGAAAACACATCACAACTGCTCCTTGAAACACGCTGGATTCCAACCAGGCAGCATCAGGCTAGTCAAGGTCAACCAGGGCCAGGCGGACAGGAGGGAGAAAGTGCCCTAGACTTGATTTTTCAATGTGGCAGACAGTCCCCAAGTCATTTTATCATCAAGAAGGTGCTCTCCCCAAACAAGCAAGAACACTTTCATTGTCTTATTCTTAATGTTGGATAATTTGTTAGCTCCTCCTGCAACTCACCCCAGACATTGATAATTTGGGAGTTTGTTCTGTGAGGGGAAAGGATCAGTTGAATATAAATATAAACATTGGCCTTATTCTATTATTTTGCTTATTAAATTTGACTAGGGTTATGTTGGATCTGAGACTCTAAAAACAAGTTAAGACCAGCTCCTATACTCCTCATTAGAGTAACCCTAACCTTTGTCCCAACGGGCCTTGAGAGCTCAAAGTCTCCTGCAACAGAGCTGATCAACTTAAAGAACCACTGCCCAAGTAAAATGGTACTGACTTCCAGTTCTGCTTTAAATTCACTGTCCTGAACCCAAAACTATTACGTTCTAGCTAAGTTATTCCTGGTTTGAATGAGAAAGTGGGGGCAAGGAATGTGGATAAATGCCTCGTAGAAGGAAGCATCCTAAAGAATTGACCCACGCTAGAAGGTGGCCAGCAGCAGAGCTGGATGGCTCAGTCAGCAGAGCATGCTGAGAGCAAGCAACTCTTGATCTCAGGGTTGTGAGTGTGAGCCCCACTTTGGGAGCAGAGATTGCTTAAAAATAAGAAATTTTTAAAAATCTTAAAAAAAAATTTTAAAGAACCTAATTGATCCATGCTCATTTAAACCTGTCATGGAGACTGGTGGACAACCCCCCCCCCCCATTTGCAGTAACTTTCTTCAGGAAGTAGGAACTCTCTTCCTGAGCAGGAAGCTAACTTGAGCTCTCCAGCTGTACAATATCAGCATGGGGAAATCGGCTCTCAGCTCCAGAATGAAGGGGCAGAAGCATCTCTAAAGCACTTTGCCAGTTTAATATTCACTCAGTACTAATACAAGAATAAGAAGGGTTCTAGTGTTGACTCTTGTTTTTCCATCTGGAATGGGTAAGTTGTTCACTGTATGTTGATACATCAGAGATACAAGAATTGGATTTATGAACAGATCACCTAGATTAAAATTAATATATATGTGTATATATTATTGACACATAATACACACATACACGTGTGAGTGTGTGTGTGTGTGTATATATACATATGCATACACATACATGACAGAGAGAGAAAAACAGATCCAGCAAAATTGATTGACTGGTCAAGATATGCAGCAGGTTGATGGTAAAGCCAAATCTAAAGTCCAGATTTTTGAACTACTTGTCAGGTAATTTGCCCACTGCTCTCTCTGTATAAGTCGTATAAGGCATCAGAACACTGGAAGATACGATAAGATTCATGTTTAATCAGCTCCATGTGCGATGTATTTCCTTCCCCCACCATCATTAATATTGCATTAGAAAAAGCTGAACTTCTGGCAACAGCATGCTTCTTCTTTTAAATGGGAGCCCCAAGAATTTACCCCTGCTTTTAATACTTACCCTACATGTAAATTTGCAGAAGGAGAATATCATTTTTCAGAGGTGATGATAGGAATCCATTTAATAGGAGAAACTAAAAGAGAAGAAATTATCCAGCTTGTCCTTCCCTGAGGGTAATGTGAGGTAGTGAGTCCTGCAGGCACTAGGCAAGGAAAGAGGGCTCTTTCCCAGCTCCCTCCCAGCTGTGTGCCCTGAACAAGTAACTACCTTTCTGGGTCTCAGTTCATCTTCAGAGATATTCAGAAGTTGAACTAGATCAGACGAATGACCCTGACATTCTGAGATTTCTTCTCGAGAAATTCCTGAAGCAAACTGCCTAATCTTTCAGCCAGCTGTTTCCTGCCTCTCTCTGCTAAATAAATAAGAAAAAACCTGGGATAGTGGTCTACATAGTAGACATAGTAGCAGCAGCAGCAGTAGTAGTAGTAGTAATAGCAGCAAGTTAAAGAAGAGGAACTTTGCAACTAACTCTTGCTTAGACTGAAGTTAAAAAAAAAAAGTAGTTTGCAGGCTATTGCCTTCACTTAGTACATTTAACATTCGTTCAATAAATATTTAAGTGCCCCCTATTTGAGCACTGTACTAAGGCCTGGGGATGCAGCCAGTGTAACTTGACCTCATTAAGGAAGCACTAACAAGAAAACGTGCTTTTTCAGATATAATGCCAAAAGCGACCTACAGCCTCTGAATCTGATAAGGTCTCACTCTGCACTGCCGGCTCTGGGTCCTGGGCGAGTCAAGGCCTCCCCAGCCTGCTCCTGCAGCCGGCCGGCCCATCTTCAAGGTTCCCGTCCTGGGCTACATTCAGTTCCTGAAAGGCTTCATTGATCGCCGCGGCAGAGCCGCCAACTGCCTCCTGCAAACGCTACACGTCCTAGGTACCCCGCCCCCGCGGCCCCCCCCCTTTGGGGGAGAAAAAAAAAAAAAAAAAAAAAAGATGGGGGTGGTGGGATCGAAAAAGGAAAGGAGAAAAAATACTGAGAAACATGTTTTGGCAGGCAAGGCCTTCGGAGACTACCATATGTGCTCCATATTGAGCAGCCCCTGGTCTTTGATGTTTTTTCTGAAAGTAAAGACATTATTCTTTCTCAAACTGTGCCTAAGTACTACAGACATTAAAACAATGAGGCCAGAACGGGCAGACCGGGCCCTAAGTATTTAATTCGTCCTTCACCCAAGTGCTCGCCACCGATTCGCTCCCCAGCGTGCACTCCGGCAGCTGGCAGGGCTGCCACCCCGACCTGGCCTCGTCCCCCGTTCAGGCCCGCGTTTGTCTGGATCCTAGAACACCTTCGCGCCAAGCTCGGAAGTAAGTAGTTTCCCAAACGCCCGGCGCAAACCCCCAGATGTTTCCTGCGTCACGGAAACGAGCCCAGGTTGGATCTGAAGCATTCTTACGACGGCGGGTCACGGGGCCCGCCCGGCGCCCGCGAGCCCGGCTCCCCCGAGAGCAGCGGGGCGCGCCCGGGGGGCCTCCCGCCCTCCCCGCGTTCGCGCCCACCGCGGCTCGCTGGGGCGAGGCCAACAAAGCGGGACGCTGCAGGGGTGGGCCTTTTAGGACTTGCAGAATTGTGAATCACAACGGAAGGTGCCCGGTAAATTTACACTCTGATCTTTCGGGAGCTTACGAGTCACTCAGGCGCCGATTGTAAATTCCTCCTCCTCTGCGCCTCCCTCCTCCCGCGGCCGGACACAACGGCGACCTTAAACGAGGGACCTAAGCACACCCGGGGATCCTCCGGGAACCGGGAGGCCCCGGGCGCGCCCACAGTGAGACACCCAGAGGCGGGAAATTCCCCACCGCGTGGCAGGAGGGTGACGCGAACCCGGGACCCGCCGTCGCGCGACGCGAGGCTTCGCAAGCTGGGGTCCCTCAAAGGTGGGCGGGACGAGGAGGGCTCCCACGCGGGCAGAGCAGCGCCCGAGCTCCCGCTGCTTCCGGGTCTCGGGAAGCGCTTCCGGGGTGCGCGCCACGCGCCCGCTTTCTGCGCTTACGGATAATTACCAAAGGCAACGGGCAATTTAACGCAGGGAGGGAACAGCAACGTCCGTGGCCGATGATGACGCCGGGCTGGATGACATCAGGACCCCTCAGAAGAGTCGTAGTCAAGCCCTAGTGCTCGAGCACGTCCACATCAGCTCTCCGCCGACCAGAGAAGGGGATTCCTAGGGGCTCGGAATGACCCAGGCTTGCGTGAAGCGGGGAACCAGAGCGCCCGCCTCGGCATTTGCAGTCCCACCCGTGGTCGCAGGGACTCGGACACGGCCCAGGGCCCCACTTTACCCAGAGTAAATTTACTGGATGCACGAGGAATGGCCTTTCTGTGCTCTGACCTCCAGAAAGGTCTCTGCTCCTGGTCATCTGGATTGAGTCTGACTCAGTCATGTGGGCTCAGCTCACCTTGACCCTCGAGGGTGAGGAAAGGAGCAGGCAGAGGTCACAGAGATGCGTGTCTGCAAATGGGACCGCTGGAGAGGGCTCTCTCGATGGCAAGATTAGAGGTATCCAGGGGAAAACGGCTTGTGTTGGGGCCCTGGGTTGAGATGTAAGAGCAGATCCTCGAGGTAATCTTGTATGTGAGCCTGAAATTAATGGAATGGGCACAGGCGCGCTTTTACTTAGACTTGCTCTTAAATAATTGCCGCCTTCCAAGCATCCGTTTTGTCAACCAGGATCTCTTGTCTGAGCTCCTACTGTGTGCTCAATACCTTTACCAGACCCTATGGGAGAACAAGGCCACAGAAGGCTAGGTTCTTGTTCATGAACCTGACTCAGAACTGGGAATTAGCGAAAGGAAGGGAGTTTGCCCATTAAAATTACTTCTTGTGCTGTACTTTTTTTTTTTTTTTTCCTGAAATGATTCAAAGGCACCCGGAGGAGAATATAATAATGTATGCTTGGACTTCAGGCTCAGCTTCCTTTTTCTGACCCTTTCTCAACCCGGCTTTCCCTCCTCAAAAGATTTGGAATTCCCCTTAAGGAGGGTGGGTGGGGAAACTGCCAGCCCAGGTAAGTATGGGAGCCACATGGCCTCTGAATGCAAAAAAAAAAAAAAAAAAGGAAATCATCTCCAAATGCATCCAGGCTGGTGGGGGTAGATCGAATCTGAAAGGGAATGGGAAATCTGAATAACCCTCAAGGCAGCAGACTCAGTACCCAATAGTGAGGTGTGAGAAACCGTCAACATTTGGAGCAGTGGAGTCAGGAGGGTTTTGGCAGCTGTTAGATAACTTCCTGATCTACAATAAAGTTCATGCGACCGACTGAGAGGATGTTTTCCGCAATTCCGTTGCCTGGCTACCTTCCTCCAAGTCTGCAAATTTAAGGGATTTTTCTGGGTCCCAGTTGAATGGTGGTGCTGGCTGAATGCACGCCCTGGAGGGGGGTCCTGGCAGACAGCATCTGCTCAGGTTGGACAGGTGCCGTCCAGGTGTCATTGATTTGTTGCCTCCCCAGCTCTCACCTGCAAGGGGACAGAGGCCCCTGTTTTGGAATGGGGAATCCAGGTAACCCCGCCTCCAGCCCTGTTTCCAGCCCTGGGATCTATTTGTTCCAGTCCCTACCCAGATTCTGCAAACTAAAGATTTGTTTTTGTTTCCTATGTAAAGTCGCAAGTGCCTTACTCCACCCCAGGGTCCTCAGGCCACAACAGCCAAGTTTCTGCAAGTTCATCTTCTATAATTATTAGTGCCTGACCACTGTGGAAATAGACCCAAGACATTTACTTTCTTAAGTAAAAAGAAATGTGAAGGGAGCCCATGAGCTCTTCAAGACTCCATGGGAAGCATTGTGCATTGGGAAGGACCCAGACACATGGATCTTGAACCCTCCTCTGCCTGGGCAAAGGCTGGGAGAAGGGGTAGTGGAATGGAGGCCCACGATACTTCCCACAGCCAAAATTCTCAGGTTCATCCTAGCAAAGGATCCTGTACCACCAGTGGGGGTGTTGCCCCTGGGTCCCTGTGGCCAGCTAGTCCTCACATCCTTCCCATTCCTAGAACACCTAGTCATACACATGTGGATTGGCCCACCCCACCCCCAGGCAGGAGGGCAGGGGGCAGTGCTCTTCTAGCATCAAAGGTCTGAATTTTTGCAGGGGGTTCTGGCCTGCTTTGAGGGACCATCTTTTGGGTCTGTTGAATATGGGCTTTCCGGAAGTGTAGCTGGAGGTTATTAGAACTAACTGAAGAGTGATAACAAGAATGCAAAAAATCAAACCTTGCCACCAGAGTCAGAGAATGTAAACAGGGGCAAGATCTAGAATGCACTGGTGAGTTGCAGAGGGAAGGATTTGAAAATTTCCGAGTTGCTGGTAGCTGGTGGTGGGTGGGGAAAGGGAGCCTAGCAAGCCATACCTCTTGTGGGAAAGGGAACTAAGTTTTGTTACATTTCTGGAGTTTCTATAAAGAAAATACATCTTCTCTCCCCCCCCCTTGCCCACCCAGGATGAATAAACCTATGCACGACCTTGAGGACTGCCAGGGCTAGGAATGGCACTTTCAAACCCCTTATTGGGCAAATGTCCTGGTTTTGCAAACGCAGAAACAAACTCTGTGAGACCAAGATGCTAGCTGGAGATCACAAAATCAGTAAGTCCAGAAGCCAGGACCCAACCCAGCTGTACCTGGCCACAAAGCACAAAGAACTTGCCTCTGACAGGGAGGTCAAGAGGGATCTTAGATACTTAATTCTCCAGGAGTCCATGATCTGTCCAAACTCCTGATGGATGTTGGGGGTGGGGCTGGTCATCCTTAACGAAGGAGAAACTTACCTTAAACATACTGCTGAGGAGGAATTAGAGGTAGTAAGTCTTAAGTATGCCAGGAGGGCACCCCATTTTCTGCCAGCCATAAGCAGGCATAGTCTAGTTGTTTCCTATAACTGCCTTCCACCCCCATACAACTACAAAGCCTGGAGCTCAGAGCCCACCTGCATGTACCTCGTCGCCTGGCAGGGAGTGGATGCTGAAGAAGCAGCTAGGGACTTGGTCAGTGGTGCAATCCCCGGCTCACGGCCATCATACCGAATCCAAGCTGCCCTGCTTTCTTCATTTGGATCCATTTCTTTTTGGTCTTGGCTTAAAAAATCAGTCTGGTCATTAATAACTGTAATAAGAGCGCTCTGGCGCAAGTCACCTGGAGTGACCTGGAGCCCAGAGGCTCCCCAGGGGTGCTGGGTGGCAGCTGCTAGTGCCCTTCTGTAGGGATGGGGAGGGCCTCCCCCTGACATACCCCACTTCACAGGGCTTTTCTCACCTCACTCCCTGCTGCGACCTCCCGCTGTCCCTACCCACCACCGGTGGGTAGAGCCCTGCTGGACACCAAACCTACTTGAATGTGCCCTTCCCAGGCAAAAGCCCCCAGAAATACTGAGCAAGGGAACTGGGTTTGAGAAGCCAGTGGAGACACCCAAAGGAGACAAACAAGTTTTAGTTTCCGTCATTGGAAATTCAGGCAGAATTCCAAACACCCTCCCAATTTTGTGTACGAGTATTTTCCTTTTCCATTCCCTCTCTTCCTACAGTTCCCTGTTCTTTTAATATTGCTCTCGAGTTTATTGATTCTTTTCTTTTTTTAAGAGTTTCCAGACTGCCAGTGTCTCTGAGAGGAGAGAGAGAGTCATGCCATTCTGGTCAAAGGAGGGAAAACCAAGTTCAGTTCAAACTGGCAACCTAGTCCTAGTCTCAAGGTCAGGCTCTTCCAGTTGGTGTTCCTAAAGTCCAGTGAGGTGCCACTAGCCATAAGCAGCAGCAGAAACTATGGCAGTGTGTGCTAGAGGAGAAATATGTGTATGTGGTATAGCTTTCTTTTTTTTTTTTTTAGATTTGTTTAAAATTTATTTGACAGATAGAGATCACAAGTAGCCAGAGAGACAGGCAGAGAAGAGGAAACAGGCTCCCCGCTGAGCAGAGAGCCCCATGTGGGGTCATGACCTGAGTGAAGGCAGAGGCTTTAACCCACTGAGCCACCCGGGTGCCCCAGCAGTATAGCTTTCTTAACTTGATTTGTACTAGTTTGCCATCTGCCTTGTTTGTCACCACTGAGCTAGATAATCAATAGTTGTAAAATAAAACCATGGGGAGGAGGCAAAGAGACTTAACTAGTTGGCACTTAGGAGGTCACCATTGTTTCTCCCTCTCCCACCACAACCACTCACAATAAAGTGAGTTAATATTCCCTGGTAGGGTTTTTTTTTTTTTTTTTAAATCCTATTCAATGACCACCCATTTAGCTGCCTCCAGGTTTGCAAGAGTGCTCCAGGGGCAATTAGGGTCCAGAGGTCTTAGATTAACCAGAAATTCAGGAAATGCCCCTGATCCCCAGAAATTACCTTCCATGCTCAGTGGGAACAGAGGGCTCAACAGAATGGATATAGCTTTAGGGACTCTTCACAACAATTTGTCCTCAATACCTACCTGGAATCTGTGTCCCATGCAGCATCTAACCAAAAGAGAAAAATATGGGTGTCTTACTCTCTAATCCTCCTCGGCCAGGCCCAACATCAGGAGACTAAAGAAGAAGGAAATTGGGAAAGTACGTAGACAATGGAGAGGATCTAGACTAGGACTGTATCTGTGTAGGAGAAGAAACAGAAAAAGTTTCCCTAAGCAACTCCCAAAGCACAATCGCCTTCCCGCCCACCCCCAGGACTGTGCACTCTCCTTCCTTGCTTTCCACCTTTGCCTATTCTGTCTCATCCCTCCTACCTTCCGTGAATGCCTCAGATCCAAAGCCTAAGGTGTTTTCTCGAGTGTGAGCAAACAGTCATCAGAAACCTCTCTGCAGATGGAAAGTCCGTGACACCAAGAAGCAAATACTGAACCAGTGCTGATAGGTGGGTGCACCAATAAAAATATCTGGGTGGTGGAGCTCCTAGGGTTTCACTGCCAAAAGTTGAACCATGGGTGTCCAGAGCCCACACTCAGTCCTCCCCAGCTCAGGGGTAGGTGGTCTCTTTTGTTCCCTGGACAAACTCTGGTCCTGACACGTGGAGAAAGGTCTACGGTGTCACTTGGAAGTTAGGAACCAAGGTAATTCCTTTGTTGGTCTCCCCAGGCTTCAAAGCCCCAGGCTGAAGGGGAGTGCTTTGGGACCAGTTTAATTGTTATTGGCAAGAACAGAAAATCAGATCCAGTGAATGTGAGTTTAAGTCTTCTCAACCCTGGTGTGATGGAGCAAGAAAAGTAACAGTGAGGGACATGTGTATGACAGACTCTGGACTCCTCTGGTTGTGTAAGAGATTCCTGCTAACTTAGACTTTGTCATGAACATTTTGGAGGAATAGGTATAAAGGTCTTACAGCTTAGAATGGTGTTCAAAGCTTCAACTACTTAAATCTGGATTTTCCATCACTTAAATCACTCCCTAGGAATGTATATTAGAAGCTCACGGGAGGCAGCTCATCTCCCTCTTCAAGGGCAACAAGAGACCTGACCCAGGCTGCAGGACGCCTCATGGTGTCATCAACTCTCAAGACATTGCTAGAAGCAAGAGCCTGGTAGTAAGAAAGCCTGGAGTTTGTTTGGATGCACAGATCTACGGCGTGGCCAGGTCCTCCCTCTCTGCACCTCAGTTTCCTGGCAGGCACACAAGATGTGGAAATACTCCTCTTGTGGTTTGTGAAGATTAAACATTATACAAAATGCTTGACACTTAATAGGCTCTCATTAAAAGTAGTTCTTTCTCCCATGTTCTAGAGGTAGGAGCAGGCAGATTTTATTACTTCTCTTTATTAAAAAAATTTTTTTTGAAGATTTTGTTTATTTATTTGACAGAGAGAGAGAGAGATCACAAGTGGGGTAGGGGGAGGGAGGAGCAGGGTCCCCGCTGAGCAGAGAGCCCAATGCAGGCTCAACCCCAAAACCCTGAGATCATGACCCGGGCTGAAAGCAAAGGCCCAACCCACTGAGCCACCCAGGCACCTCCCACCAAAATTAATACCTACCTGGAATCTGTGTAAGCTCTATACCCAAGGTGGGGCTTGAACTCACTACCCCAAGATCAAGAGTCACCGACTGTATGGACTGAGCCAGCTAGCCACCCCTACCCCTCTTTTTCTTGATGATAGAACTGAGGAGAGGTCCTGGAAGAATAGCAGAGAACCACCGTTAACTTCCCTGACTTTTCAGATTAAGCCTCACTCCTGCTGTGGTGGCAGATTCTCAGTCCCTCCCCGCAGGCGCCTGCTAGGAGCCCAGAACCAAGCCTAGGCAAGCCCCCAGCACTGCGGTCCCTAGTGCACCAAATGGAGCACAGTCTGCGGTAACTGGTCTCTGAAAGCGGCGGGTGGAGGTCCCGGCGCGAGTCACTCCAATTCATTTGACAGCCAAAGGGCAAGCAACTCTTGGTGTAAAGAGTGGTGGCTTCCCCTGGCGAACCTTGCTGCTTTGTGCTCTCCTCCAGAATGTTCCTTACACCGACAGGCCGCAGGGGTCTAATTTAATTTCCCCCACCCCACCCCCACCCCGGGCTCAGGTTTATGGAGCTACCCCAGATTCTCAGAGCTGCTGCAAGGCTGCCAGAGGGCGTGGGGGTGGGGGAGAGCATTGCGATTTGCTGTCTCAGAATCCCTTAATGTCCAAATGCTACCGTTGGGCCTGGAGCTCCAGAACCCAAGGCGAGGAGGTGGTGCTTATTATGCGGGACAGGACTTTCTCCTAGCTTAAGGCTAACAGGCAGGACTTGGTCTTTAAAAAATCGCCAATCTAGGCTCACACAAGTACCAAAAGCCAAAAGAATCCTCAAATCTCCAACTCCTCCCTCCGAAACGCCCCTGCCACACCTGAGGGCTTCCAAACAGGGGCCATCACCGGCACCACCTTACCAGGGTTTGGAGGTAGATCCCAGAGAGCCAAGAAGAGGCCGACTATTCCCCGCAAGATGAGAGAGCGATATTCGTTCCCATCACCGGGGGAAGGTGGATGATCTCGACCGGTCGCGTGAGGTCTGGCTTGGTGCAGGGAAGTATTTAGTAGGTCCAGTGCTATTAACTGCCTAACAGGGTGTGAAAAGTAATATGAATGTGAAATAGTGTGGGAAAATGGAGAGGTTCCAAAGCAGGAGGCGAGACCCCTCCGCCGTCTGGCCTGGAAGGCTCGGGGTCCCTGCTCCCTCATGCGTGGCGCCAGGAGGCGCTGCTACCGGACAGGGACCACGGAGGGAACTTGTGCGGGAGGCATTAAGGACCGAACGAGGGGGCGGAGCGCACAAAGACTACTACGGAAGGGGTGGGGGTGTTGGGGGCCAAGCTGGCAGCATAGAGGAAGAACCCCAGTAAGTAAGGCCTTGAGGGCTCTCCGTTCGCGGCCGCCGAGGTTGACACTAGGCATCGTCTTCGGACTTCACCACGTCTCTACTATTTACGCACCTATAAAGACCGACTTTTTACTTATTTTTTACTCATTTTATGAAACAACCAATGAATCGACTAAGTGAAGCCTCCAAGAGGTATGTGAGAGCTTTCCGCAGGAGGTGGGAGCGGAGGTGAAGTGGCAAGGTCCTAGTTGATGGAAATTTCTCCAATCGATTCCAGCTCAAGAACGCACAAACCCATCAAGTATCCCCACACATACCTTGTCCTGAAGACAAAGACTCCTCTTCGTGGTCTGACAATAATCCCCCCACCCTGGCACACGGAGGGGTTCAGACTTTTTTTCTCCGTCCCAGGCCTCAGCAATCCCTAATTGCAGGACGCCCAAACCTCAGACCGGCGACAGGGGGAGACAGACCACAGGCCGAGGCCCCGCGTTAGGTTGGTGCCCAAGCGCTTCGTCCTGGGGCGATGGCTGCGCCCTCCAGGAAGGCACTAGAGAAGAGAAGGCCTGGGGCCAGGGTCTCCCCAGTACAGCGTCGAACTACCTCTCAACCCCCACTCCAACCCCCACACCCGGGAGCCGGGCTCTGGGCGGTCTCCAGGTGTCCAGGCGCGAACCCTCTCTGCTACCATTAAGCAATGACTTTCGCAGGGCCCGTCTGGCTGGAGTAGCACTCGCGGCCCGGGAGGCCGAGGGGCAAATGCTTCTCTTTGGGATAGGTGCCACTGCATTTGCTGGGCGCACTGTCAATTTGGAAACGTGTGTGGCTGCATTCAGGGCCTGGTGCAGGAGATAGCCGGCCTACCTGTTGTGGACGTTTCCCCAGACCAGACTGTATGGAGCAGTTCGGTGACAGTGTAGTTGGCTACATATGGTACTAGATTTGGAACAGACACCCGGAATATCCTAATTCACTAGTACTAAGGCGCATTCAAGACTTGGTGGCCGGGGTCACCCGGGTTTTCTCATGCAAATCCCAGTCGACGTTCTAATTGTAAATCGGAGTTCCAGGACCTGGTTTTGAGAGGGGCGCTAATGAAAGAGAAGAGTAGGTAGGTGTGTGTGTGTGTGTGTGTGTGTGTGTGTGAGAGAGAGAGAGAGAGAGAGAGAGAGCAAGCGCAGGGACAGATGGAAGCAAACGCTCACACGGCGGGAGGGTGGGGAGACACCGGGATGGGGTCCTCGTCCATTCGCATAAAGCCCTCGCAAGTCTCCAGCCTCAGGTTTCTATCCTTGTCCCAAGTCGGGCCCCGCGTAGCCTCGTTCCCGGGAGCGGGAAGGACAGAATGTGCGGCTCCAGGTGGAGTCTTTGCCCGCGGCCCCAGCATTTGGAAAAGCCAGCCTCTGCCCCGGGCCTCCTCGGAGGGCGCCGGTGGTGGGATCTGATCCCGCAGCTCCTCCCCCGGGCTCCGCGCGCCCCAGCCCTGCGCCTCCGGCCTCACGGCGGCCAGCCGAATCGCCTTTCTTTCCTGCCTTCCCCAGTGAGCTCACTTCCTCCCAGTGCGGCTCCCTTGCGTCAGCCGGAACCGGCTCCTGGGCCCGCCGCAACCGCGGGGCGCGCGGACTCGGGGCGCACGGGACTCGGGCCGCCGCGCCTTCTACGCGCCCCTGGACTTTTCTTGGGGCGACGTCTGTGAGAGCGGAGAGAAGTCCTACTAGAAGGAAAGGAGAGGTTGAAACCTCTGCGAAGACAGGAAGTGGTTTGATTCGTGGCCAAACTTAGAGCGCGGGCAGGAACGCAGTGAGAGCGAGGCCGGGCGGGGAGATCCAGCGTGATAACCCCTTGACTCGGGCCCAGCAGCCTGCGTCTCTCTGCTTTCCTTTTTTCTCCCCTTCTCCCTGTCCCCTTGTTTCTCTTTTAGTTTTCACATGTGTTAAAAAATTCATATGCCGGCACGTTTAAAAAGCAATTTCGCATTTTAAAGTCGGCAGGAGCAGAGGGAGAATTACAAATAGGATTGGATTTAATTAGCTGGTAATTCTCCTCTCATGCCCCCATAATTAAACAGAGATTCTAGAGCTGCTTCAGGGCTCACAAGTGATTATTACAAGCATATTTTACATTTACATTAAAGTGCTGTCCCCGGGGTGTAATCCAAGATCTGGCTCCATTTATTCGGTTTTCGAACCTGAGCGCTGAAGCCAGAACGTTGCTCTCCAGCTATGTTGTGGGATGGCTTGTGGGGGCTGTTGTTTAGTTTCCTTGGCTGATTTTTAATTTTGTTCAGTTGTTTCCGGGGCGTAAAGAAAGATAGCTGAAGGCTGGGGGAGCCCTCAACCTCAGATCCCACGGAGAACTCACGCCAAAAGAATTAAAAAAAAAAAAAAACTTTTAAAAGCGTGAAATTGTGCAAAGCTCAGAGCCACCTTGGTGGTTCCCCACCACGCACAGAGAGGGCACACCCAACCCAAGTATGCGCGATCTTCAGCCCCAACAGCGGACCCGATCTGGTCACCCTATGTGGGTGGACTCTGTTTCCCTATAGAGATCCGGAAGCCCCGTTTCGTGACTATTCAATGTCTCTACTCCCGCGATCTCTTCTCCCCCATTTCATCTTTTTCTGTCGGGGACATGTACCAACCTTCCTTCCTCAGCGATTCCCTGTGAATCGTCGTTAGTTTCCTAACCGAGCCACACAGCCTCTGTCCAGGGATACAGCCTTCACCGAAACTCCAAAAAGGCACTGGAGAAGGCCTGGGACCCCAGTCTCCCTAATACGGCGTAGAACTACCATCCCCCCCCCCCCCCCCCCGCCACCGCCAAACCCCAATGCAGCCCTCGCGCGCTCACCTTGGGACTCCGCGGTGCTAGCTGTCCCCCACCCCGCCTCCACCGCCTGACAGTTTCCAGGCTCCAAGAGAAGCGCGTGTCCGTGTTGTCACCAGATCCACGAAGGCTTTTGATGAGAACTGCTTCCCTTTTGAAAACACCATTCCCTTTCCCCAAGAGAGAAGAATCTATTCTCCTGGACTGGTTTAAACACACACATGTGAAAAGTATCTCTGTTGTGAAAACATCAGCCTTTAATAATTTCTTGGAGTCGAGTAAAGACTTTCAGGAAATGATGGAGATAGGCCTGCTCAAGTAACCCATCCCCCAGATTGTCATATCTCTGGCTACCTCTTCTCTTGCCTGGCCCACTACATCACTTTTTCTTTTCTGAAAAACTGCTCTTAAGCGACCTCCTTCTTATTTATGCCTTTATTTTAAAAAAGAGATCCCTAGAAATAACAACCTAACCAGAGGAGAGGAACTCACCACTCCCAGTGTCACTAATTAGTGGCACATGCTGGCTAGGTACAAGGAGCATCTTTGAGCCCGAATCTTCTCATCTGGAAAAAAAAAATGGCTAGAACAGATAAATTCTAAAGGTCTATTTCCAGTCTTAAACTCAATACTTTCAAGACAAAAACTTTTCTCCTTACTTCTGAACTGTGTGTGTGTGTGTGTGTGTGTGTGTGTGCGCGCCTGTATGTATATTTCCAGTAAGTGGTCTGTCCAAGATGCAGATGAAGAGGACATTTTAAACTTCTAATGTGCCCTCTTTGGCTGGTTCCTCCCAACCCAGCCTTTCTCGCTGAGCATGGAAAGAGAACAGGAGGGATAGATCTCCAGAACAGTCCACTTATGGTCACATGATTCATTAAGAACCTTAATCCTCATCTGACCTGGCCAATTCAAGCATCGCAGTGAAACCTCATAAACCCAGCCAAGAGGCTGGCCAACATATGCATGCTCTAATTAGAGTTATTGTGGGCCTTTGGCTTGCAGTCTGATGAACAGCTCCAGGGCTTCAGGGGGCAGAGGGTTGGAGGTCCTTTCCACCAACCAATGCCCTTTGGTCCTACCAGGGCATCAGTTGAACTCAGTGGGTGATCTGAAAGCTAGCCCCCTGAAAGCTAACCACAGCCACTACGACTGAAAGCTGGCAGCGGGCCCCTAAGAGAGACAGGCAAGAATCTGTCCAAAGGAGGTAAAAAGGGTATCAGCAGTGAGCTTTTCTTATTATTAGTGCATCTAGTTTTACTATGAGAGAGAGGGAGGAGAAGCCCAAAGCGAAAGAAGAGAAATTTTTAACATTTATACACTTAGCAACCCTCTCCCTGAAAACACACACACTCAGAGTAATGACTACAATTTATTTAAAAAAAAAAGAAGTTAAAGATGCTTTCCAACCCGATTTACAAGGATAAGGGAAGGCGTGGTGAGGAGGCGCATGTGGGCTTGAGCCAATTTAGCAACCACAGTTCTGGCCAGGTACCAGGAAGTCACAGAGCACCCTAGATAGCAGAACTGGCTCCATCCCTGACGGGGGACTCTGTGCATGGTACTTTTTCTACAAAAGGTGTCACGGAGGATGGTCAAGGTCAGTCACTGCCAGCCATCAAGACCTTTGAGCCTCTCTCAGAACCGCTCTGATGTAACTGAAGGTGTTTTGTATAGGGAGCAATCAACTCTGGCTTTATCTTCATCTCTCCTTGAACTGTAAAGGGCAAAATACCCAAGGTCTCTCAAGTCTACATATGCTTACTTATTACATTGCCAAACTTATCTGTTGTTTTGTAATACCTGTGCATATCCCAAACCCTTTCCCCATTATTTATAACCCATTCAAGATATCTGCAGGCTAGAACATCACAAAACCTCCCTTACAGTAGGAGAGAATTTGTTACTTATTTGATGCATAACAATGTAGTACTTTCCATTGTGTCCCAATGTGTTTGCTTCAAAAGATGAAGAACCATACAAAAAGAGAGAGAGAGAAGCCACATCCCTACAACTCTAGAATGTTACAACCTCACTCTTTCTGCTTGTTTTCCTTCCTTCCCTTCTTCCGTGTTTCTTTATTCTTTGAACGCAGTCACAGAGAAAAAAAAACAACCCAGTTTGGAACTTTAGAAATCGTGTGTTCTGCATGTGCCCCATCTTCTCTTTCCCAGATACTTTTAATTACAATCAGGAGGCATCTTACACCCTGGCCAGATTGTATTTGATGAGAGCTTCTTTTAAAATTCTTCAAAGCTTCCAGGGATCTTCCCCCCCTCACTGCCAAATCCTCTGGACCAGCAAAATGGATACAAAAGGAGTAATTTGCATCATTCTAGATTCATAGAAATTATGTTCCTATTTGCTTTTCCATGCTTAGGAAGCTTGGGAAGGATGTTCAAGAAATGAACAGTGGGAGAAGCACCTGGACAGATAATGAAAGAGAGACTATTCACACGTACATTTTGTAGATTTTGAACCATGAGAATTACTGCCTATTCATTAGAATTAATTTGATCAGGATATATATGAAAGATGTTAGATGCTAACTGTATTTAGAGATAATATCACCCATTAGGGAGGAGGATCTAAAAGATCTAGAAAAAAACATGAAATAATCTTTGTTTGCTTAATTGGTCATAAGCTAGAACTATGATTAGAAAATAATATTTTATGCAGATATATGCACAAGTATAAAACTTTAGGTGAGGCAAAATGCACACTACTCCTCTCTTCCAATATCTCTCTCCTATTCCCTGATGTGAATATATGTCAGTTTAAAGCTATTTGCTACTCAAGTTAAGTCAGGTTTTACTGGGAACACAGACTGGCTGAGCCCTCAGTCCTAAGTAGAAAGGTTAAGCTAGAACACACTGTAAAGGACTGACGTTTCCTAATAGACACTTGAAAATGGACAATTTTCCTCTTTGTATGAGGAGGACAAGATCCTTTCCTAGAAATGGCTGCCCCTCCACACATATCCTTTCATTCCTCTAAGGGTGGGCTAAACACCTTGCCCTAGGACGTCTGCCCCTTTCCCTAAACTTTAACCAGGTGTAAAAGTTTTTATTTGGCAAATTCTACTCAGGAAACAATATTTTAAGCCTAAATTTTGAAAAGGGGGGTATAAATTCCTTTAGTGATGTTAACAAAATCAACCCAATTCCCCAGCACCCCCAGGTCATTAGATACCCTTGAATGCCAAAAAGACTTGGAAGTTCAAACTGCTGTGCCCTTTAAAAAGTAAGCAAACAACTCCACCCTACCAGGGGACGCAGCTCTTCAGCTAACACTAGTGTTTACATCTCCTGCAGTTTTTCCTGTTGCATAGTCCCTGCTAGTAAACAACCTAAACCGATCTCGTGGCAAAGGTCAAACTGCAAAATTATAGGGACTTTCATATTTAAAGGTATGCTATATAGAAAACCACATGGGGAATAATCTCAGTTCTACCCACTTGTGTTAATAAACAAATCCTCCCCAAACACAATATCAGATCCCCTTTTTCTGAAAACAGGTGGTTAACTACGTGATTTCCAAAGAGGTACTCTATATTGGAAATTAGGAGAGATTTCAGAAGACGGACCGGAAAAGAGAACTGGTCAATGTTTGTGAAACCCCAAAAGGTGGCATTTGGGGAGAAGGGGAGGGCAGGAAGGAAAAGGAAGGGAGTTGAAAGAGCCCTTGGTTTCCCCAGCTGCTTGCAGAAGTTGGAACATATGGAGCCAGGGTTTTCCAAAGATGACAAGGGATAGAAGAAAAAAAATATTTTTTTCCCCAAGGCATGCCTTTCCCCCAAATAAAGATACATCTTCAGGCTGGAGACATTTTTTTCCTTCCAGAGGGAATGAGCAGAGGTCACTTAGAACGAATTGTCATAATTTAGTGAAAATAACAGTGATTATGGAAGCAACAGAAGGAGTCAAGTTGTTCGTGCTAAAAAACTTCAAGATCAGGCCTGGCCCAGAGTGGGGATATCCAAACAGGTTCTTCATATTTCACGTTTTATAGACAGAATTTTCCCTAAAGGATATACTTTCATTAGGTCATAAATGCACCAACAGAGAAGGGGGGAGAGAGAAAGGGGGAGAAAGGGTAGGAGGGGTGTGTGTATGTACATGCACGCGTGCGTGCGACTGGCAAGGGGGCGCCGGCGTTCGAGTACCTCCAGGGTGAGAGGTAGGGTCTAGGGACAGAGGTGTGTGCCACCCTGGGGGCAGAGTTCTGGGACCGTGACTTGAGATCAACCTCGTTGAGGCTTCCTAGGGCTTCTGCTTTGCCTTTTTAGTTCTTACATTTCCTTTGGGTTTCACCGAAGCGCCTAATTGCCCCACGTCCAAGTACTTACTTGCCTAAAGGCCACAAGAAGGGGGTTGGGGGAGAGAAACGTGTTTTTTTCAAAAGTTTGTTAACAGTTTAACTTGGGGAAAACTTTTAGTTGGGGCCCTAGTACCTGAGCCTAGATGGCAATGAAAGGGGTTGTCTGAAGACTTTCGGGACCCCATTCCTGGAATGGAGAAGTTTACCTCTCTCAACACCCAAGGGAGGCTACTTAGTGCTCTCAAAGGAGAATGCTCACCGTGTCTGGGCTCCCTGTTGGTGCCAGGAGAGAAGGCTGCAGACCCGGAATCGCCCTGCCCCAGCTAGATAAGCCACGTTTGGCTTCTTTCAGCCCATTTCTTAAAAGTGAGTTGGAGTTGTGCAACCAGTATAGTTAGCCTCTACTGAGTCATGGAGAATATTTAAATCCACGGCGCTGAATTTCACACCTAGAAGTCGGTAGCAGTTTCGAAATTACTGTAAAACACCGCGGGGATGATATATTGTCTGTCTAGGCCAGGTTAGCAAGACACTGGCGCATACTCGACGTTTAGATCACACGCTGAAAATGCGGAGATGTTTCTATGGGGATTTACACGTGACACAGAAAAACTGAACAATTCACTATTTCTCATTTTTGATTACCTGTTTCTAAAGAAAGCATTGGCATCAAAGACGAGTTAGGTAATGTGAACTAAAAAGCACGCAGGTCGCCCAATCACAGTTCGTTGTAGTTCAAGGAAAACTGCTTTTAATTGACACCGTGTATATTCCTCTGCTCCTCTCGAGCTGCCCCCAAGAGTATTTATTCCTAGGGCTGGAAACAAAACAAGTAACTCGGTCTGCCGCATAAGAGAGCGCTCCAAGATGGACTGCCGGAGAAAGGCATTTTGACCCCGATGGAAATTAGTCATATTGACAGACGCCCAGGGAAGGTAAATTACCCAACGCGCTGACGTTATGCAGAAGCGCGCCCTGTTGCGACTCTGCTGCAGCGCCCAGGGGCCAGAGGCTCCCTGTTGATTTCCCCAGATTCCGACAAAGCCCATCTTTGCTTCTCTGGGCCTAGGATTTCAGCGTGAAGGCACGGAGAGAGCTGTAAAAAGGTGCTAGAGAGGAACAGGGCCAGAGAAAACCAGAAAAAGTAGTGGGAAAGAGAAGAGCTGCGCCATAGCGCAGGCGAGCTGCGGAACTCGGAAGAAAACGAGCAAAATACGCAGGGGAGGGAGTGAGGGAGGAGGCGGGGGGGGGGGGGCGGGGGGGGGGGGAGAGGGGGGGGGGTGCTGAGAGGACCGCGCGGCTCTGGGCTCCCAGGTCCGCCACTTGGGAGGTCTCGGCCCCAACGCAGGCCCGGCCATACGTCCCCCCGGGAGGCTCGCCGCTCGGGCGGGGTCACAATTACACCTCGGCTCCAGGCGAAGACTTAAAAACCGAGTGGTGGGGGCTGCAGTCTGGAAGCAAGGCCCTGCAGTCATCAGAGGGGGGCCGGGCCAGCGTGCAGGAACTTTTTACAAGGCATGTGGGTACAAGGGAGGGGGGGAATCAAAATAAACCACTTTCATCCGGCGTGGGCCATGAAAATAAAAGCTGCTTTATAAAGGGGGCGAGCGGGAGTTTTGAAATTTAGTGTGTGTTTTGCTTTTATATAAAGAGTTTTGTGGTTTTACCTGATAACCAACGGGGAACCGTGGGGGAAATAACTGCTAGGTTTTTGTGGGGTTTTTTTGTTTGTTTGTTTTTTCCGGAAGAGAGCTGCAATAGAAATTCACAGGTTTCTCCCAAATCAGCTTGTGTTTCAGGACTGCAAACAACTGCGCACATCCATATAGACCATTACAAACTGGGGACAATACGTGCGTGACCTGTTTATTGTTGACGGAAAGTGGGATCCAGTGGTTCCACCTTCACTTTAAAAGTGAGTCCTTAAAACTGAGTCAGCAGAGGAGGTGGAATGGAAAGGGTCAACTAGTGTAACATCTCATTTTACCAGCGGCTGGACCGGAAGGCTTCTCTAAGAGTAACCGGCTCAGGGCGCAAAGACTAGGCGAAATTCGCCCGGCCGCTGCAGTGAGGGCGTCCAGCCAAGCCAGTGCCCTTGTCTCAAAGGAAGGGACCCCACGGCCGGCCCCTCCAGGGCAGGGCAGGTCTGGGGGGAGGTGGCTACGGCCTCCTGGACTGGGGCCTCCTGTCTGCGGTATTTTTAGCTTTTCTCTCTGCTCCCTAGAGGCTCTTTTGTAAGCTGAATGGAGGCTCTCCAAACTGCCCTCACTGGGAGGGGGTGTGGGAGTAGGTGGAGGCGACTGCTCGGGGATGTTGAAAGAAAAAAAAAATTACTTGCGTTTAAATTAAAACAAAACTCTCTAGGTTTTGATCCTTACTGCCTTTTCGACCCTTGCCCCAGCCCAAGTCCGTGGGAACACGCCAAGTTGCATAATTAAGTGGACCATGGGGGTAAGGATGGGTGGGATCTAGATATAAGAGCAGAATCGGAGTGTCGTGTGCCTTCCTTTCTGCCTTTCATGCCCGCTCTCCCGGCCACTACTGCTCCCCTGGAGCCGGCCTAGGAACCCTCCGGAAGGGATGGGAGGAGGGGAGGAATCTCCGTTGCCTTCGAGGAAGCAGGGACACGCGGCATTTATTTAATTTTTAAATAGAGGCTTAAAATAAGTCCAAATGTTTTTGCAACGGGGTTTCGAACCCAGTGTACGCCCAGGGATGCGAAACTCGGGACCCAGACTCACAAATGAACAGAAGTTTCTTGCATAGAAAGTCGGGTCTCACTGCGCCCCCTCTCACCTGGGAGATGCCCTAGTGTAGTTTCCCGTCTGAGGCCGCAGCCAGGAGGACTTTCCCCGTCCCGCTTCTCCCCATCCCGGACCGGGCTGGGCCCCGCTGGCTCCCGTGGCTCGCCTTCACCCCACTTCCCGATCCCCGAACGCAGCCCCCAACACACCCCCACCCCCTTCTCAGGCTCGGCGCTGCCCCTCGAAATTGCCCAGGCTGGGTGGATGGCGCGGCGCTGCGGAAAACGGGAGAGAAGCGGCAGCCCAGCGCCGCCGCTCTCTGCTTTCGCCTTAGGTTCAATCCTCCCTTCGCCCCCACCAAACCCGCCCCACAGGGAGTGTTGGGCCTTGCGGTCCACCCCAGCTGCCTGGGGGTGCTCCGCGTTGCCCCCGCATTCCGGACGCCGTGCCTCTACCCACCGGATTGCTTTCCTGGCCCCTCGGTGCTCTGTCGACGTCGCGGTGCTGTGGGTCGCGCGAACTGGAACCGCCAGGCCGGCCAGGTCCGCGCTCTTAGCAGCCGGGTAGCCCGGCGAGTCGAAGATGCTCAGAGGAGGAGGAAGTGCAGAGAAAAAAAAAGAAGAGGAAGGAAAGGGGGGTGGGGTGGACCTGACACACACACAAGCACGCAAAACCAGCTTTGGTGATGGACTTTTTCAGTTTCACACGGAGCGACCTGTAGTATCTGGAGAAGGTTTTTGAAGACGTTTAGGAGGGAGGGTGAGTTTTCTGCTGAGAAACTCAATCTGCCATACAGTAGCGGCCCCATCTGGGATCTGTCACTGCTGACAGCACCACAGGGCACAGACGTGATCTTCTGCACAGCCTGCACTCCCCGAAATACCCTCCTTAATCAAAGGATGTCTGCTCGCCGGAGCTCAGCTGACCGCGCCGGGAGCAGAACGGCCAGAGAATTCCACCCCCCACCCCGCACCCCCTCCCCACGGACACAGCCGTGGCCCCTCTCCTCTAACCAGAACATTAATTAAAAGCGGAAAAGAGACAGAGGATGATGTCATTGCTCTCAGAAGATCATAAACGTAAAAGAGTCATCCTGTGAGAATCCCTGAAAATGACTTTAATGAATAATTTCAGAGACAGTTATGGCTTTGGGTAATTACTGAGCGGGAATATGAAAACCAGATTTGCAAAGCGAAGGCGATGGTCAGGCGGCCTGGGGGCCACTTTCTCCCATTAAAACTGCACCAGCTTTTCTTCACCGCTAAATTCCAGTTACAGACTTTAGATGTATATTTTTCCTTAAAAATAAAAGCAACAACCACACGTTTTTCTTTTTCCTGTGTTTTTGCCTTATCCTAAAGACAAAACTGTCAGCTCAAAGCATCGACAGCCCACTTTAACTGGAAGTCAACCGTGCAGGGGCTTCAATGGTCATTGGCTTCCATCTTTTCAGGAAGGAGATATTAATGGCCACTTTGATTTCAAATGATGTCTTTTTTGGCCTCTTCTTGAGGCAGTGTACTTAATAAAGGTTGAAAACTCTTTCTGCCCCGTAAGAAATTGTTTGTTTTAAATCCTTTCAGCTGGTGAAGGAGCAAACAAGTGAACAGTGAATGACCCGACTTCTTACAGGAAAAAAATCTGCAGTCTCCTTCACTCTAGTTCCTGTTCTCCACAATGATTTGGTTCTACAATAAGGAAAGATATTTTGAAATACTCCATCTGGTCACAGGGAAGCATCAGGTTGGTTCTGGCTGTTCATAATTAGTGGTGCATTAAATATACTATTTGAGAAAACTGGATTACTGGAGAGGAGGTTGCTGAGTACCCGATCTTTTATATGAATGGCTTAGCTGCTTGCAAGCCTGTCTCCTTTGCTTGGAAATATTAACTGGGATTCTGGGATGTGTGGCCCATGTGAATTCATTCCCTCTAATTCAAGTTAAAATTCATTTATGCTATATGCATGAAAGTATTGATAAAAAGTAATGTAGCAACGTGGGGTTTTGTTGTTGTTAGTTTTGAGTCTGTATCATTTAGAAAACTGCCTTTTTGCCTCAGTAGACTCCATTATTGAGGAAGATAATGGAGAAGCCACTTACCAGCACTGTGGGAAACTACATCCTGCAGCTATTACCTGCCCCTCCTCCCCCAAAGCAGAGTTAGGCCCCTCCTTCTCCAGTCATCAGAGTCAGCTGTCTAAAGCCTTCTCTATTCCTAGCCCCCAAGCCCTCTCCACCGCCCCAGCTCAATTTTTCTTTCCCCTTCTGCTAGGGAAAAAGCGTGGGTAAAAGAGAGAGTCAAGCTCTCTCAAATGTGACATTTTCACTGACTTGGGAGGAAATGGTCCTCATCCGTTCTAGATTACATGAAGACACTTTGGAATTTGGAGTTTTGAGTTGCCTCAAAAACTGAAGAGAGGTGAACATTTGCGAAATTTTCTCTACTGGATTTCCTGTTTATTTTTGATATCCCAGGCCCCCCAAATAGATCTTCTAGTCGCTACTTTCAAATCACAGGCCTTGAATTCTTTCCCCTCTAGTTAAAGTCACTGTAAATGCTGGCTTGGGCTTTGCAACCTGCGTGGAAGTAAATAGCTTTTTCTAAGTTTGTTTTGAGTCCTTGCATTGCCCAGTTAAATTGAGGTGTAGGACTGATACGTGGGATGGTCACTTTTCTCCCTGTAGAGACTTTAAATAATGTAGGCCTTGCCCTACCTCTCCTCCTAGATAAAGCCATCCTCACCCCTAGGGTCCAGTGTTCCACAGCAGGGGTGACAGAGTGCCAAGAATGTGGGATCAGCTGGAGGTGGGTGTGTGTGGCCTCAGGCAGTGGTTCCTAAATCTTGGGGTGGGGGGGCGAGCTTTTGAAAATTGAAGATTTCGTTTATCCTACCTGACCTGCTGAACCAGGATTTCTCATAAATGGGTCGAAATGTGGAGTGAATTTATAATTTTATCAAGTTCTTCAGATATTGCATAACTAATGTGGTAAGCTCCAACCTAAAGTATTCTGGAGTTGGATTCATCCCAGAAACCAGAACAGTGTCCCGAGATGCCAAAGGCGGAGGTCTGGAGTGTTCTCTTCCAGTCCAGGAATTACACAAATATACCTAGCCTCTGTTCTGGGCAACGAGATATAGTAGGGGACAAGAGGATGCCAGTCATTCTTGTTTCAGCCAAAGAGCACTTCCACTGGGGAAAGGGGGAGGATAAACAGAAGAAGTTCTAGCGCCTCCGTTCCTTAGGTCCATTGGGCTTTAATAGCAGGTGCAAGACAGAGCCTCCGAGAGAGGCCTGTTCTGTAATAAGCGTCTGCCGGGCAATCTCATTAGGCAGAAACTCCCACTGTTGCTGCCCGAGGGCTGTGGGGGCCAGGCAAGGAGTGTGCGGGAAGGGCAGCCCTAAGCGCCGCCTCTCTTCCCTCTCCCTGCACGGGCACCGCGGCAAGGGCCGCATCTGTTGGTGTAGGAGAGCAGCACGCCGGCGCTGGGGTAGAGGAGCGCCCGCAGGTCAGTCAGAGCCGGCTGTGAGAGGCTTTTCCAAGCTGAATGCACCAGGCGCAGCGAGTTGGAAAATTTAAAGTGAGG
The DNA here is from genome assembly GCF_010015895.1 of Lontra canadensis. Classification (NCBI taxonomy): domain Eukaryota; kingdom Metazoa; phylum Chordata; class Mammalia; order Carnivora; family Mustelidae; genus Lontra; species Lontra canadensis. The sequence goes on along the minus strand of NW_022631004.1, from coordinate 19,952,138 downwards.
AGGGGGCCGACAGAAACTTTAACCGGCCCCTCCTTACCTCAAACAAGAAAAACAAAAACGTCTTCTGGGCTAAAAATACATATTTAGAAAGTCCCTGCGCGCAAGCAGGCGGTGCGTTCCAGCTGCCGGCCTGGCCCGGGGAGGACTTGGCCGCGCGGCCGCCGATTACACCCAACTCGGCTGGGATGGCTCCGAGCCGTCTGCCCTGACGTCAGCGAGGCTCCGGGCCCCGCCGCGGCGAGATAGGCAGAGCGGCCGGGCGCGGGCGCGGCGCTAATCACTCCCAGATGTCCCTAATAGCGGAGATAAAGACGGACGGAGCGGCCGGGAATAAATTTGTAATCAGGGCTCTACCATCTGATCATCAAAGCGGCCCAAATGCCGGGAGAATTTGAAGGGAATGTGTGTGGGGGGGGGGGGGGGGGTGGTCACGTTTAGGGAAGAGGCGGGGGACGCGATCCTCGAAGGAAACTGACTTGGGCAGGGTGGAGCGAGAACAGGGAGAGAAATCTAACTTCTGCGCGCGTGAGTCAGATACGCAGCGCGCTTTAACTTCCACTAGACTGGCCGAAGCCGCTGAGCTCTTAGCGGCCAGTTAGAGCCCGGCAGACGGTTGCTGTGCGGAGAGTACTCGCCGGGGTAGAAGCTGGATGGTAAAGCTGCGCGCTCGGAGCGGTCAGTCCCCTGGAAACGTCGGACTGTTTCCTCTCCTTCTCTCGTCCTGCCCTTTCTAAACAGTTAAAAATACTTCGTTCTCCCACCTTCCCACCGCCTTACTGCCACCCCGTAGACGTGAACCCTACAGCACGGCCGAGCTTCCTCAGGAAGGGGGATACTGGGGCCTCGAGCCCCAGTCTGAGGGCGTCTGCAAGGTCTTTCTCTTCGAGGGATCCGCGGGCTGCGACAGGCCAGGAGTCCAGTGCGTCGCGGAGACTTGTCAGTGCCTCTTCTTCATTCAGGGGTCTGGACGCTAGGATTTGGGCTGGGTGGAGGGAAGGCGTTTCCTCAGGTCAACAGATCCAGAAAAGACAGAGCCCAGGGTCCAGGTTCAGCCCTTTACGAGGGCGGACGCCACAAGCCTCCTTTGCAGATCATCTCGGCTTGGCATCTACCACCAGTTCCTTTTCCAAAATCCAGGCGCGTGGGTGGGACTCGCGCGCAGAGAGGACGCAAGGCGGCTGTGGAAGAGAAAATTGCGAGCCGCACAGGCAGCGTTAGACACAGCATTTCTTTAAAGCTACAGGAATAGCGGAGAGGTTTCCCGCGCTTTGTCAGACCCGCAGTACAAATGCAGTTCTGGCTGTTGTGGCATCCTTGGGCCAGTTTATTGTCCCCTGCACGCAGGACTCAAGCGCTCGCAACTGGCTCGGGTTCTCTCTGCAAAGTTAAAGTCTCCGAAGTAGCTCACAAGCCTGCCTCCTGCCGCTCCCCGTGGCTTTGATTTTGAGCTCACTCTCACCCTAGGCACCCCTTCCAGCGAAATCGGCGTGCACGGAACTCACCCTCCCTCTTCTTTAACAACACGTGGGATACCAGCTCTGTGATCCTCACCAATAGCAGGCAGCGGCCAGTAGAGGCACAGGCCAGGGGGAAGGGATCTCGCCACCCTCCATCCCGGACTCAGGCCCACTTGCTACCCTTTCTGGCGCCAACGCTGTCCCCACCGCTGTCCCCACCTCATCGCAGGGACGACCAGGCCACCTGGCCCTGAGAAGGGCAGTCTAGGCCAGGAGGCCCACCCTTCGTAGGTGCCCGGAAGATTCGCTAGCCCACTGGGATGCTGGAGCTTCCCACCAAGCCTCCAGAGGGTGGGGCGGGATTTAGAAGGCAGGAAGAACCCCTAGTGATCTTGCTCTATTCTTCTCATAGTTTTGACCTGAAAAAATCTCTTAAAGCTGCCGTTAGTGTTTCAGTTGGGGGCGAAAATCCTGGAAAAGGAGTGTGCTTGGTCCCGCTCTCTTGAGCTTTCCAGATTACTTCCCAAGAAGTTGAGAATGGGTATGTAGGAAGGAACACACACACACACACACACACACACACACACACACACACACACACAGCGGCCAAGCCCTCTCCCCGCCAGTGCTTCGGGGTTATCAGGCCCTGGGCCTGTGCGGCGGTCTGGGGCCGGGGCCCTGACAGCCAGATCTACCATCAATTTACCTTCCGCCGCCCCAGCTTCCCATTTAGCTTTTAACGTCAAATCCTGCATTTTTGTCGGCTCCGGCCTGTCTAGAGAGCTTGTGATTTCGCTGCAGGAGTGATTGCTTTTAACAAAATGGCAGCAACCACATTATCCGAGCAATTAAAACAGAGGCCTTTTAGCCCGTCCCGCAAGGCAAGAGGTTGGAGACTTTTTTTTTTTTTTTTTGAGCAAAGAAGAAAGGGAGTTAAAAGAGAAATAAATGTGTAGAAGAGGTAAGCATGGAAGCTCAGAAGAAATGCCAGCCCAGCACACCACTCACTTCCCAGGAGCCGACAACTTGTGGCAGGGATGTTGGGTGGCTGGGAATGTTCGGAAGGTTAGGAAGTCCCCCGTGACTGTAGAGAGGCATAATCTGGGGTGTCTTGCTCCTTAGGGTGTGCATCCAGTTAGGAGTCCGGCCCCCTGAAGTGTCAGGTCTGCTGGATGTCTGGCCAGTTGGGCTTTCATACAGGTTGGAACGATGAGGTGGTTGAGGCCTCGGCCTGGTGCTGCTGGGCCAGAAGAAGAAGCTTGGCGGACAGGCAGGAGAGAAGGCGGGCAGAGCCTTCTGTCCCTGGCCAGACAAAGAGGACGAATTTCTGCAGCGTGGGTTTTAAAGCGTGTGTAGCCACAAGCCGCCCCAAAGCGATGTTGCAGCCAGGCTCTTCGGGATCTCCTCTGCTGGTGTCTAATAAACCAAAAAAGGGTTAGACCAGCAAGAGTGCATTAAGGCCCGGATGGTAAAGAAGACCAGCTACGGAGGGCAAGCCCAGGCCCACATGCGTGATGTGGGTTACTCCTCTTCAGTTCCTGGCTGAAAAACCTCACCACTTCCACCACCACTCTCTCTACTATTTCAGTAAACTGTTTTCTTCTACCACTGGGATATGAAGTCTTTCTCCCGATAGGATTAAAGTAAAGATGCAAAAGGCCCTTGGAGGCAGGAAAGGGAGAGAGCCACTCGGTCCAACCGACAGGAATCCCAAGAGTAATAGAAAATCAGGGCGCGCCTCCCTACGCCCCCCAGTGCTATAAACAAAGGCAAGTATCTGTAAACACAGCTCGTGCCCACCACGTCGGCCCAGCGCCGCCTGACCCGAGGGGAGAAAGTTCAGATCGCTTTGGCCTAGTTGTTCTAACCCCTCGCCCTCGCGTTGTCAGCTGCCCGCAGAAGAAACCCGCAGAGCCACTCGCCCGACTCTCCCCCAGCGCTTGCGAATTTGCCCGCTGCAGGCGGCAGGCTCAGTGTGGGCACCCGCGAGCCGTGGGAACCCCTGGGGACCCCTGGGATATCGGGGGAAGGTCTGTGCCTGGAGTCGAGGTGCGAACATCACCCCGAGGATGGGTTCCAAGATGGAAACCCTCTGGCAAGCCTCCCTAACACCAGATTTATATACGTGGTGTTCCATGAAACAAACCGCTTTTTAATACATTTCACCTTTCTTCCCCCACCCCCTCTACTCCCTCGCTCCCCCTCCTCCCCACCCCCTCCCTGGCCTGCCGAGTCCTTTATGGCACTTCAGTTTCTCTGGTTCCTAGAGCAGAGATTCCGGCTCTAGCCAAGACTACGGGCAAAGGAGGCCTCCGGGACTTCCTTTCGGGATGTGCTGGGACTCGAGGAGACCAAACCTCAGGTGGGGTGAAGTCCCCAGCGGCTAGTAGCCTGGGAGGGAGCCGCTCGCTGGGCTGGCCTGGGGCCGGGAAGACTTCAGACACTGCACAGTTAATATTGAGTTCCCTGTAGCTCCTTGTAAATCTAGCCCCTCCATCACCCCCCTTTAAATCCTTGGTTGTGTTCGCAATTTCTTACTTGATGTAAAATTCCTTGTTACCTAATCATGGACTTTCCCCCAAAAGCTCTCCCCCGACTCCAAGGCCAGCACCAATGAGAATTTGTTTGGAGATTACAAACAAAAAAGTCCTCTTTTCCTCCTTTTTCTTTTTCTGGACAAAAGACCTACATTTTGAATTAAAAACTATAGACTATTTCCTGCGGCTGCAATAACTCCTGGGATCTTCCTCAAGTCTCCTCCACCTAAAACACGTTCCCCAAACAAAAACCAAAGGCCCCCCACAGAATGACATCCGGTTGATTTCTGGAAAACAAGAACACCTTTCCACCTTTCTAGTGAACTGCCAAGCCCTTTCTCTGGCCCAGGTCCTCCTAATACTGACTCCTGGGCCTACTGGGGGGGGAGGGTGTAGGGACAGGGGCGGGAAGAAGACAGAACTCCGATAGAACCCAGGTCCTTTAGCAGGATTTTCACCAAGAACACTTCCCTGCGGGGGCTGGAGCTCATGGTGAGGACTGATCCAAACTACTGACTCTTTCAAACAAAGTTAGAGGCAATCATGATAATTTAGTTTACTTCTGAATATTTTAAATATTATGAAAACAAGTATAACAGTTTTGTTTTCAAAACTCTTTTGAGGTATCAACCATTAAAAGATTGGGTTTTTTTTTGTAAAAAAAAAACACACAGTGGTTTATTGAATACTTACAACGTTTACACCTTCAATATTAATTAAATTCCACTTAGTTTTAGAGGACGGAAGTGCACGAAACAAGTAGCTGTTGGAAACATCTTCGAATAGAGAACGACCACAGATGATAAGACAGCACTAGATATCGACCCCAACGGAAATGTTAGCGGCCCCGTTTTCTGCTTTGAAATAAAACTTTATAATCCCCAGGAATATTTATATCCAAAGGCCAAGTATTAAAGATACACTTCACATACACACTATTGTCTGCTGTCTTTATCTGGAAGGGGTTGGGTAAGTGGGGAGGGGGCAACGCTGGTGCCTACGCAGCCGTGAGGGAACATTCACACACACAGAATCTACGAGACGACGGGATCCCTTACCACGCGGGAGTGTCCTCTTCATATTAAAATATGGAATGCTTTTCTTCAAATATCCACTTTTTTTTTTTGGAGGGGGAGGTGGGGAGCGGATGCCTCAAAGGGGGGCAAAGAGAGGGGAGGCAAATTGCACATAAATAAACCGGATGATTCCAAATGCAAGAAGTCCTCAGAGCGGAGCCTGGAGAGCTTGCCCGGAGTCCTGGGTCTGCTTCCGGCTCCTGGGCCCTGGCTCACACGCGCTCTCCTCCTCCTCCTCCTCCTCACTGCTTGAGCTCCAGGGCCCAGACGTGCTGCGGCCAGCCCGTCCGGCCTTTGGTTTTCTTGTCGTTGCTGCTCACTGTGCTTTTCAAGATTTCATTCTGGGCAGAGGAGAGGCGAAAGGGAGAAAAGTGCAAAGAGAAATTCAGAAGGGAGACCTGGTTCCACGCCACCCCCGCACTTTTCCGGCGAGAAAAGGAGACAGTGAGAGAAGGAGAGCAAGAGATTAGAGGTGGGACATTTTCAAGTCCTAGCTTCTGTAGAAAAGCTATGAAGGTTTGCGCAGCCCTAGCTACCGGCCGGCCAGGCCTCCCCGCGCCTGCAACGCTCAACTACCGGATAGGCAAGCTTATAAACAACCAGCCATTTCCAAGTCGTTTATGGAGGAGCTGGGGGTCTTTTCTCTGACTCCAGATGTAGGGGCGCGAGCGGGAGTGGGCGCTAAATCTGGTTTCCCTGTTTTCAATGGCAGTCCCAGGTTCGCGCTCTGGGGAAAATGGGGTTAAGTTCCCTCTGCCCTGGCCTGGGCTGGGGGCTATGGGCCCCCAGCGCGGCCGTGCCTCTCCTCCGAGGCCTCTGAAATCCCTAGTTATTCGGAAGGTCAGTAGATTATGCACAGACTAAAGCGCCGCGGGCCCCAAAGAAGAAAAATGAGACAAATGGTATTATTTTCCAGGCCCTCCACGGCAACAGCCCTGCTCCGACCACCACCAACCTATGGGCACTTGGTAGGAACTTGAGATAACTAATTTTCAGTTATAGTTCCATGTTACTGTTAACAACAATAACAATGACCATATTAGTATTTACTGTTTCTCTTAAAATGCTCATGCAAATAAAACAAGAAATGTCCAGAAAGTTCACTAATCTGGGAAGTTACGGTTTAACCTCATGGCCAGAGAGAAACTGGAGGTGCATTCTGAAGTTAAAAGTACTGATTTTATGTTTACCTTTACGTCTTCGGACCATTGTAGTAACAACCACAAAACTTTCTTAGAATCAGTGGTGGCCAGGTTCTCCAGAGAGGGATAGGGATCAATAGTGAAATAATTGCTAACTAGCGCTTCTTGGCGATTTATTTTAGAACCACCTGAGGGCAAGAGAGGACTGGAGGCCAAATGAAGGCTCTAAGAGACATAGAACACTTGGGCCAGGGCAATCGGAAGATCAGTGGGGACCCCGAAGTCCGAAAAGCTCGGCCGAAGTGCGGGTGGGAACAGCGCTAACCCGGAGGGAAGATCAAGCGCGCGAAGCATCCCTCTTAACCTCCTCCTGTAGCTGCTGACATCCTCCCCCATCTCCTCAGCTTCTTGGGGACACCATCCTTTCCAGAACCTGGTCCAAACAACCGTGGCTTAGGATGCAGCCAAAAAACGAGGGATGTCATTGCTCAGCCCAATTGGAAAGAGTCCGGTAGCACGGGTCCCACGAACCCCACACCCCTTGTGTCCCCTGCCCCTTGGTACTGACCAGCTCCTTCTTCCTTTTCTCTTCTTTCACATCTGTCTTCTTGATCTCCGCCTTGAAAGCCTCCGCTTCGCCATTCTGGTCGTCCTTGGCCAGCAGGTCCATGAGGTAGGCGATGTAGCTGGTGGCCAGGCGCAGCGTCTTGATCTTGGAGAGTTTGGTGTCGGCGGGCACGTTGGGGATACACTCGCGCAGTTCGGCGAAGGCGCTGTTGATGCTCTGAGTCCTGCGCCGCTCCTTGCGGTTAGCGGTGCCCCGGCGCTTCACCGGGCGCGGCCCCCCTAGGCCCGGGGGCCCGGCGCCCGGCGGCACCCCCCCGTAATGGGAGTGGTCCAGGCCGGCGGCGCCGCTGGCGTACTCGGGGCTGTAGGACAGGGCCATGCTATAGTCGGGGGGCGACATCTCGGGGTGGCCGATGAGCCAGCCATGGAAGTAGGGGTTCTCCTCGTGGCTGCAGCGGCTGGCGGCGGCGGCAGCGGCGGCGGCAGCAGCAGCGGCGAACGGATAGCCCTCATGGTGCACCACCGGGTGGTGGGGGAAGCCCCCCACCAGACTCATATCGCCCTCCGCGCCCCTCCACGCGCCCCAGCGTGCGCGTAGCCCCGCCGCGCCCTCGGCCGGGGCCCTTGCTTCGGCGCTGGGCGGCCTCCCCCACCCCCCACCCCCCAGCCCTCGGGCGCCCGGGCCGGCCCGGCAGCCGCAGAGGGGGCTGCTGCAGCCCGGGCCGGGATCCCCCGCCTGGCCCGCGGGGCCCGCCTCAGCAGCACTTCGGCCGCCGGCTCCCCATAGGGCGCGGCGAGCTTGTCCCGGCACCGTGCGCCCCTGGCCGCCGCCGCCGCCGCCGGCTCCCGCTTTGCTCCTCGGCCCGCGCGCCGGCTCCTGCTTCCCGGGCAGCTGCAGGGAGGCAGAATCCTCTGGTGCTCATGCAAAGGTGCCGGGGCTCCCGCGAGGCTGCTCTGCGGAGTCGCCGGGCTCCACCGCGGCCGCGATCCTGATACCGAAGCTAACTCGGGAGTCCCAGGATGAGTCCGAGCCGCGGTTGGGAGAGCCGGCCCGGCTCTGCAGGGAGGCGGCGGGGTCGACTGCTCACTGTGAAGCTACCTCCATGCGACCCTCCCCTTCCCGCCCCTTCCCCTCCCCCCCACCAGCCCGATCTGGGTTCTTGGGCGCTTATTGTTTTAATGAAATTTTTGGTTGTTGTTGTTTTGGTCCTTGAATGTGATTTTAGCAGCGAGTAACGTGTCCTCACTCCTCTCGGGCTCCCTCGGAGGGTTTTCAGAGAGGTCTCAGTGCATCCATTTTCTCAGATCCTTTCCTTCTTTCAGGGGAAGGATCTGGGGCCCTGCAGGCGCCTCGGAGTGCGAAGGCGGCGGCTCGGCTTCTTGGAGGGGTCTGCACGGTGGCCGAGGGAGCTCCCGGGTGGCAGCCGCGGCGGTTCTCCTGGGCTGGACGCCGTGAGGGGAGTAAGCGGATTTTCCCAGCAAGATCTCCATGTACAGCTACATCTTTAGGGCTGCTCGGGTTAATATATGTCGTCAGAGGCTCCTCACGCCAATCCCGGGGCGGCAGGGGCGGTGCCTCTTGCTCTCCGCAATAAACTTTTTGATGTTCTCTTTGCTAATTGTCGAAGTCCTCTTCCAGGATTGGCTGCCCCTTCATAACCATGAGATAATTAAAAGGAGGGGGGGCAGGGTTAAAAAAAACTTTTTTTTTTTTTTTTTATCAGCCAGAGGTTAATGCGAATGTTTAGCAGATGCTTTACTATTAAATTATTGTTTCCCCCAAGTCTCAAATCTTGAAGAATCCCAAGCCAGGTATAGTATCACTCCGTTTTCTTTTCTCGTTAAAAAAAAAAAAAAAAGGTGGAGGGGACGCAGATAACTCTTTTCGAAGTGTTTTTATAGGTATCCGAGGCAAGAAAGTAAGCAGGCAGCCTCGTGCCGTTTTTTGTGCCGTGGGGGGTGGGTAGCAAAGGCAGAGCGCGGCGGGGCCCCCGCAAAGGGGCTGCTGGGAGTCGGAGCTGTCTCCTGGCCCGGGCGGGCGGCGGGCGCAGCGCGGGGAAGGCTGCTGCTTTGACCTGGGCACAGGCTGGACATGCCCGTCTAGAGGTCTCTTTACTTACCCAGCACGTAATCCTGGCCGGGGCTGTCTGAGGTGGCTTCTGGTACCGTGGCCGCTTTTGAAGATCCTGGTTGAGACCCCCGGACCAACGGTCAAGCCGATTGTAAATACTCTTATTTCCATATTCTTCAGGGACAGCAGCCCCCGCGACGACCTTGGGCGATTTCAAAGCGCAGGCACCTCGATTCCCCGAATTTGTGATGTGGCCGGTATCGGTGTTCTCCTGGTTTAACTAGCCTGTTTGGTAAGTAACTGAATATTTTTTACAGCGTGTTCAGAGCTTATTTTCCAGTTTTTATGAACAAACATATAAATATATCTCTGCATTCCTGCCTCTCCCATAAAAGCGGGCATCTGTGGAAAGCAGGTTTAGTTATCGGAGGGGAACCATTAAACGGCAGTTTAAGAGGCAGACCCGGAGGACGGCTCGTGGATGTTTAGACTGCTGGCCTTAGTGATCTTGAACGCATTATAACGGAAAATGGATCTCCATTTGTAAGTCACCGGGCCGCAAGGCACCGGGCCGTGGCGCCCAAGTGGCGAGAGCATTTTGAGAAAGCTGGAAGAGAGGTTGGGGCAAGGGATGGACAGTGGCAGGAGCTGGAATTTCCCCGGGGCTTGGTTGGGAGTCGCGAAGGGAGACTGATGAGTAGATGAGGAGTGGGCCTGACGGAGTCTGGTGTGGAAAAGAGTGTCAGCCAGGACCCTGCTAGTGGTAAATTAGAGGAAGCTCAGGGCAGAGACTACAGAAGATCGGGCGAGGTGTGCGGATCTGGGACTCATCCCTGGCCCTGGCTGGGCTCACCCAGAGGATACCCTTGCCTTTACCTTGGGTATTGCCATTTGGAAGCCGGCAGGGTCAGGCCCCAGGTCTCAAAGGGAGTCCTACCCCAGGGGCTCCGTAAAGACAGTCCTTTCTCAGCCCGCTGGACGCTTTCCGCGGGGTCCAGAGTTGCGGTTGGAAGGCAAGGTCAGTGAGAATGGGGGGGAGGGTTGTTGGCACCCAACTCCTCTGCAGCACAGTTCCAGGGCCGGCTCCACGGGCCACTACAGCCCTGAGCAGCAGCACTGAGAAATAGTTTTTAGGCTTGAGGTGGCTGGGTGGTAGGAGAGGGGAAAGAACTGAGAGGGGCTCGAAATAGGCTCGCAAACCCAGTGCAGAAGTCCATTCAGGGCCCATCTATCCCCTAGGCAAAGGGTCAATTTCCCTGCATGCCCGCAGCATAGCATCTTAAGGCAGAGAACAGGGTGTGGGGAGAAGCTGAAATTGTATTTGTTGGTAAAGTGCCACTTGGGCATGGAACAAAATAGTGACCTAGAGCTTTCAACCCCCAACTTGGATGGGTCTGCGATTTTAGCACGAGTGGAATGTTTTAGAGCCCTCGTTCTTCAAGGAAAGAATATGGGAGTGTGGTGGGGCTCTGTTTACATTTTCACCAGGGAGGCAACCCCTGAATGTGTAAATACTGGTAGTTCAATCCTCTGACATTTGATACTTAAAAAAGAAAAAAAAAAGTCTGTTTATAAGAGCACATCTAGGCCTTGGAAGCAGGTAGACAAAGTTAAGCCGGTTGCACCCCAGCTGGAAACAGATAACAATTCAGGGGAACTAGTTGGTAGGTTGCTTTCAGACCCAGAGGGGGTTTTGGGAATGGAAAGGAAGAAGACGCCAGGCAGAAGGCTGAGTGGGGGTCTGGGATGCTGTATCCACCAGAGGCCATTGGCCTCAGTGTTGAGGCCATCAGAATTAGCCACTTTCCATCTTCCTCATGCTCTTTTAATTGAAACAAAAAATGGGCAAATCTCTTCATGGTTCCAGATTTCATGGCAAGTGATAAAGGAGATGGAGAACATGGAACAGAAAAAAGTCATAAAAGATTCTAATCTGAACATCAGTCCTCACTGACAGTGTCATTATCAGTTAATCACTGCTGTGTGAGGGTCTAGGGCTTCGTACAGCTCAGAAAGTCAAGCCCTGAGACTACAGCCTTAGGAAGGCAGCTTGGAGGCAGGGGACAAATGGGTGAACTCTCGTGTCCTCAGCTGTAGTTGGTGACTGGCAGAGACCAGACTGGCTGAAGGCCACTCTGAATGCACAGCCAAAGAAGTCCCCTTTTTTTCTGTCAGTGTCCTCTTTTGTACATTTTGCTGCTGCAGGTCTAGTGGGATGCTGGGTTAGTCTTTGCTTTGGAAGGCTGGGAGGCAAATGTGGTCTCTGGTTTGCCCCCCGTTTAGATGGCCTGTGCCTTCTGGGTGTGTGTGTGTGGGGTGGGGTGGATAGTGAATGAGGGAAAAGAAAAGGGGGCAGATGAGTTTTCCACCTTCCTTGTCAGCCCAGGGACTGTCCTAGTGTGGTCTCTGGTGTGCTGCCCCCTAAGGAGACTTGGTCTGAGTATTCCAAGGGCTCAAGCAGCTGAGATGATATAGGCTGTAGGCCACCCTGGGCGCCCGTAGGAGGGATCCTGGTGAGCGCATACTAACTTGCCTCTCCTTTTCCAATGCCCTGCGTTGTGGAAATGCTCTCATTCAATGTCCGGTCTTCACTGTAGTTGGTGGTATACCCACTGTAGGGCGCATGACCTCTGCCTCCAGCTAAAAAGACCTATCCGGTTCAACAATTTATTTTGCACCCATGTCTCTTGGCTCTTTCCCTTCATTCCCACCCCTTCCTCTGGAAAAGACTCAAAGTGCATGGGAGAGGCTGAGCACTCCCTAGCAAACATTTTGGTCTTGTGAGATATTCCTTTTAAAATCAATCTAGTTTAAACTAAATATTTTTTTAAAAAACTTCAGTCTGTTTTTTAGGGAAAATACAGATCTTTTTGAGGTATTTATTATTACAAAGGCAAGGGCAGTTTGTATCTCGTGTTTTGCTCACAAGAACTCAAAATAAACTGGACCTGAAAAGAACCAGGCCGGAGGGCCATAAACACACATTTTATGTTTACGGGAATTATGGCTCAATTCCCTTCATCGTTTTTCAAGTCTCGTTTTACCTTATTTTCCTAACCAACTAAGTAGAAGTGACCGAACATTCCTGTACATATCTATAATGCTCTTACATAAGGTGAGCCTGAGAATGTTTGCTAAGAACTCCAGAGAGAACGTCAAACCCAGAAGGTGGCAGAAAAAGCAACGTGTTCCTGAAGGTGTAACCATAGCCCCCCACCTGCTCCAAGATAGGTGCTTCTTATGACACCTTGATAGCTTTGCATTTTGTCTGTCCTGGGGTGGGACTGAGTCATTTTATATGCTAGTCACTTGGTCCCAGAACTTTTTTTTTTTTTTTAAGATTTTATTTATCCGTTTGACAGAGATCACAAGTAGGCAGAGGCAGGCAGAGAGAGAGGAAGCAGGCTCCCTGCCGAGCAGAGAGCCCCATGTGGGGCTCAATCCCTGAACCCTGAGACCATGACCTGAGCCGAAGGCAGAGGCTCTAACCCATTGAGCCACCCAGGCGCCCCTGGTCCCAGAACTTTTAGGACATATAGAACAAGGCACATTGTCTGAGTGGCGGCAAGGATCTCCTTCAGACTCAGGGTCTGTAGTCCCTTCCTTTCTGGTTTGCCTTTTGGGGAATAGTTGTCCAGAGACAGGGCAAGTGACAGTGGTTCCAGAAATGTGGTGGTGCTCAAAGTACATACACTTCTACAAAGCAGAGTCAAGTTTGGTTGAACATCTTATGTCTGTTTCAAAAATGAAGGACTGGAATAGTGGTCTTGGATGCTGAGGAGGTTTTATTTGTTCTGAGCATTTTCCGTTTGCATTTTGTGATGGGGGTGGGGTATTTGGTGAGTGATCCCTCTTCCCCCCTCTTTCCCATCCAGAGCAGATCTGTGGAGATGGGGGCAGGGAGGGGCTGATCTAACTGCATTGACTATAGAGGGGCTGATTGCTTATGACTCCATCAGTCCAGTTTTTTTTTTTCTTTTTCCCCAGTCCAGCTTTGATGAAGAAACACTTAAGTAGGGGGAGAAAATTGGGACTTGCTTGATGCCTCCCTCCCCACCCCATTTAGCCTTTCTCTCCCCTTTCTTTTCTCCCTGACCTTCCTTTTTTCCCTCTCTCCCTCCATCCCCCCACTTCTAATTTGCCTTTGAGCAATGCTTGGATTTCTGAGGTTTCTGTTGTCATTGAACCTGAAACTGAAGAATAAGACTTAAGAAAGAATAAGAATAAGAAACTGAAGAATAAGATACTAGTTTATCTTTTAGTCTTTTAAGAAAAAAATATATATATTTTTAGAAATTGAGGTATAATTAACATATCACATTGCGCAAGTTTAAGATGCACAAAGTATAAGAAAAATCTTAGTATCTGGTATACAAGCAGTGGAAATTTGCATTTTCTTCTAATAATCAATGACTGGATCTTCATATTAGCTGGCAGATGTGCTGTTGGTCTGGGGGGTTTCATTGAAGAGGGAGAATGAGATATTCTGCCAAGTATCCAAGCCAGTCTGTAAAGCTAAAATATGTATTCAGACTAAAGAGAACAAAAGGTAATGTACATGAAAGGGCCACTCTAGAGATAGCAGGATGTGTACCTGGGAGATGTTATTAAGGTTGTTATAATGGTGTTTAGAAGTAAGGTAGATCTGATCATTCCTATTTTCCAGTAAAATATAGATAGAGCTTAGAGCAAAAGCGGCATGAGAAAATACATCTCACAGGATTTCTATTACCTACTTTGTTTGAAGCAAATTACATACACACTGACAACATTTTCTTCCAAACCAGAAAGAAAGCATTCAGCATTCTGATGAGGAAGTAATTGTAATTTTGCATACACGGTGCATGAGAAAATAAGTAGTAGTTAACTTTGACTAGTCTGCAATACAGTCTGGGCTTTGGAATAAAATACAAAAGCAAATGACGACTTAAAATGTGCAACTTTGGACAAACCTTAAATTTAAGTGACTGAAGGTTTTGTTTGTGACTTGAGGCCCCTGTGAATTCCCAGTTCTAACTGCGGGGTTGCTCACATTCCTTGGAAGTCCTTTTCTGAAGCCTCCTTTGCAAATTCGTGTAGATTTTTCCCCCCTTTTTTTTAAAGCCCTGGCAATTTCTTCCAAACCTTTTCTACTTTATTCTAGGGCCTTTGCTTCTAGACACGGGACTTGAGGCAGGATGGTTAGGTTTCAGGTTAACAAAAAGAAACCCTTTTATTGTCAATATTAATGGCAAACCTCGATTTTTACAAGGCTTAGGTTTAGCAGCATGAGTAGATCAAAAGCAGCTTGGTTTGATTTCTCAATAATCTCTGGAGCTTAGACAATTAGCTGCAATTTTGCTTCTAACGAAACAACACAAAATTGTTAGTTACAAAAATGTTAAAGTTCGCCTTTCAGCAAGAGTTTTACCTGTGTACAACATGTCAGATTCTAATAAATATGTCCACTGATCCTGAGTTGAGTTTTGGAGGAAACCTCCTTAAGAAAATGCGTGAGCAGAGTGTCTTCATTTGCAACGCCACAAGCCTGCTTCAGTGTGTGCATTCCACACTTGCCTTTCTGGCTGGGTAAGGATCCGGCAGACTGAGGTCCCCCCTGGTAATTTGGGTACACCGAGTCTCCAGTTAATGATAGATAATCAGCCTTTGGGTCATTCGGTCATTCTCTTATTACAAACCCCTCCTGCTCTCTCTGATCTCCTTTCAAACTAAATTTCACACAAACAAATAAAGCAAGACAGGGACAAGTTCTTTAAAAAAAAAAAAGAGGGAGAAATATTAGAAACTCCTGATACAGAACTCTAAACAAGGAAAGGCAAGCTAAAAGAGGATAGGAAAGAACATCTTATCAAAATGAACATGTTGTGTACAAAACATTAGAAGAAAAGGCTCTGGTTTCTGTTAAAGTGACAGAAAATTAAAATAAAAATAATTGCAGGCAAAGAAGTTATAATATAAACAGAGAAGGCAGGATGCTTGCTGGAAATGCGCAGCACAAGGAGGCTAATTTGTTGTTAGAGATTATATATCTGTACCATGATAGGAGAGGCGCTACTTTGTTCTATTTTCCAGAAAAGAATGGCTTTCTTTTTAGTACTTGTGTGAGTGCCCACTTAAGTTAACACAGGCCAAAACCTCTAGGAACAAAAAATGGAATTGCATTCTGCTTGTGAAGCATCCAACTTCAAAAGAAGGAATTGGTTGCATACAGGGGAAAAAAAAAAAAGCAGAATTCCATTCAGAACACAGTTAGAGGGTTCACTAAATCCGTATGACTGATGCTTTTTTGCTTTGCTGACAGAAGGTGCAGATCATTCTCGGGGAAGTACAACTGAAACCAGTCCTCCCCTGCCCTCTGGGGGTCTTCCTTTTCCCAGCCGGCATCTGCTCCTGACTCCAGAAAGACTTCAGATTGGCCAAGGTACATCTCTGAGCAGATCCCTCTAAGCAAAGCTCAGCACTGTGTGGCTCTCATTGTTCAGAACTCTGGTGAGAACATCCCCAGTGCCATGTTTCCACCTTGTCTTTGACAATCGTTTTTGGCTCAAGTCCAGGGCTCTGGAAGGGTCAAGGTCTAGCTGCTGGTGTCTGTCCCCAAGTCTTAAATTTTTAATCTTAAAAGAGATTGGAACTTTGGCTCAGGGCTTGATCAACCCATAGTTCTCCCAGTTAGAGGGGCAGTCAGGAGATGGCAGCAGGTGGTGAAAGTGTGACTCCCAAATTGTCCCCAGCCATCTGTCATTCCTTTATTTGCCAGCAAAGCTGGCAAACAATCCATCTCTCTCTCTTCTTAAAGAATCCACACTTCTTTGTTTCTTCCAGGCCCAGTTTGACTGCCGCCTCCTCCAGGAAGCCTTTCCAGGTATTGCTTTTCTTCTCTCTGATAGACCTTCTTTCTCCCCCAAATCAAGTCCTCTTTCTGGTGTACCCCCTCATATTCTCTCTGATAGAGGCGGCACATACCTTTAACCTCTAGTGACTCTGGGTTCCTTGAGCCCCCAAATCAACCTACCCAGTAGGGGATTAGAGAGCTTGTGTAAAAGGTATGGCTTAGAGAAAACGGGTGAATTTCGCACACCCCAATTGCAACTGGATTGGTTTCCTTTATTTTGAAAGCGACTAGACCTAGTAGAGGAGGTGGAGAACTCATTAGGGAACAGACCTTCATCTCCAAGCCCTCCGGAGAACCAGGGAAAACTTCCTCTGGATGGATCCCGCTGGCAATGGGTCAGCGTCAGCCGGCCTTGGCTCGGAGAATGGAAAACCCAGCCCGCGCCAGGCCTCTCCGGGTGACAACCTAAGCTCCGGAGTCAGAGCTGGGTAGGGCGAACTCTCGGGCACCAAATACTCGCTGTCTGATCTCGGACAAGATCGGCCACGTCTCTAAGCCTTAGTTTCTTCGTCTGAACAATGGGTTAATGACACCAACCTCGAGGGTGTGTAGGAGAGATTAAATGAGATCAAGATGCACGCGAGAGCAAGACTCCTGACAGACAGGCTGCGTTCAATAAATATTTATGTATTTTCTCTTCCTGCCTCTTCCGTTTCTTCCCCCCCACCCCTTACAGCCTGCTTGAGACCCAGCCCGACGGCGATGGCCCCGGGTGGCGGCGGAGGGCACGCACCGCTTGCCTCAGTGCTCTGAGCCAAGCGCAACCGGGGCTCCGCGGGAGATCGCAAGGGCCTCAGGCCTCGCAGGACCTTGGGCGCCGGAGAGTGAGATGCGAGACTGCAGCGGTTCCCTGGGATGGTTTGGGAGCAAGGGGCGCGGCCAGAGCCGCCACCCCGGATTTAGGCCGCCAGCCCTCCGGCCACTGCGTTGGCTGCTGGCCGCCCCCTCCATCCTGGTTAAGTTATCCTTTTGATCCCCATCCCCCTCTTGGCGTCCGCAACCAAGGAGGCCTGTTCCCCGCAGCTCAGGTCGGGGGAGGTCACCGCTCCGGGGCGGGATGGACCCCCAGCTTCCCCAGCTGGTGTCCGAGGACTTTTCGCCGGAGGCGGGCAGGAAGGGGTTAACGGCGCCCTTTCCCGCCCCTTCGCCACCCCCCGCCCCCCACCCATTCCCGAGCCCTCTGCGGCGGGCGAAGGCCGCCGCTTCCCTCCTGAGGTCTCATTAGGGAAACCCTCACCGCTATTTTCAACATTTCCTCAATCAAGTGCCTTTAAATAGAGCTGCACAAACAAATTGGCGGCAAAAGCGTAGATCTTGTCACGATTGAGACCAATCCAATATTTCAGCCTTGTTTGCTTTGCAATTACTGGTTGGCTTGTGGCAGCGGTGCCACCGGGGCAAATCTGCAGCCGCCCGCTTTCTCCTCTGCACCCTCGGCGGGTGGAGGAAGCGACCCGCAGAGCCACTGGCGGGAGGAAGGGGGGGGCGGCGCTGGAGGAGGTGACGCGAGGGGGAGGCGGGCGGCGGAGCTCTTCCTAAACCCGCGTGCTAAGGGCGCGGGTGATATTAAAGGAGAGGGATTTCTCAGGTTCCCTGGCGAGCCCCTGAGATGTGTGCAGTAATAGTAAAATGTGCAATGCACATGCCGACCTCGATGTCCTGTCCGTATCCAGTTCCCTTTCTCCTCTCTTCTTTTCCCCTCACTTCTATCTCCATAACGTTTTTCTTCAGTATTTGTTACCAGGGACAGGTCTCCCCTTCTTTCTCGCTGTTAAACTGCTAGCATGATTTGTTACGTTTTCCATAGCTTCTGCTTCTTGTTTGACTTTTTATACAAAGTCACTTTAAATCGGCCGCAGGAAGACTAAAGCTGCAAGCCCTTTGGATGGGCTCCTGCCGGAGAGTGCAGGCCCCCCTGCCCTCCCTCAGTTCTTGCGGGACGGCTCTTTTGTGTGAGCCTGCCGCTGGGTGCGTGGGGCCACCGCGCAGGCCAGCCGCGTTTGTGTCGGCAGAACAGTAGTGAACTCAAATCAGGTCCTAAGCCTTGTATTTCACAGACAATTAAATCTTGGCTGCTGTTTAACAAAATTGTAATACTTACTCTGCTCTGTACTGAGGAGCACTTTTAAAGTAAAAAACAAATACATTTCAAAAAGAAAATATGATAATAAATCTCTTTTTATGGATTTTCTCTGCATAAGTGGAAACAACATGATTTAAATCCCCACATCCTCAGCTCCCCCTCTCAGGCACAGCGGAGCAGATACAGTCTTTCAAAAGACATTCTTCATGCTTGGTTGGGGTGGGGTGGGGGGAGGCACCTGCATTTGTTACAATCAGTTTAGTTTCTAAGATTTCACACCCCACCCTAACTCCCATCCGCAAAAAGCAGCAAGGATTTTGGAATAATTAGGTCTAGGATGTGAACGTTATTTTCACACTGATTCAAGAAAGGTGAACACGACTTGGGTCATTATTTTACGATTTCATATTACCTTATAAATGATTACTCATTTTCCTCTCCTGTTGACTTCAAGTGGAGGCAGAGATATATTTTTGTGAGACCCCTGGAGGGGACATATTAAAATATACTTCTTTATTATTTAAAAATGTGTAAGATATGGATTGTCCTATATTTGTATGCTGGTGGTCATAAAATAAATTCATAGCCGTTCTAGTCAATTAACAATCTCTTTCAAGCTTTACGTTGTTTTCGGTTTATAATCCCACCTGGATTGTAGGCTCATTCTTCTGGATCACATTCCTATTGTAACATTTTGGTGTTCAGTTTTATTTAAAGCAAACCTCAGAAATAATGGTTTCATAAAACTGTGCGACGTCAAAACCACAGCATAATATTTCAAGTTCATATGTCATGCACACTCATGTATATCTCTCAAGAAATAGGAAGCAGTAGCTAGAAAGGGTACCATTTCATGAGAATTCTCTCTTCACCAAAAAAATTGGTCTGGCATATTATTCAATGCACAAATTATAATATTACTTTCATGTGTGTTAATCTGTTTAGTATTAAAACTGCTAGTGTCTTAATCATTAACATGTTTTACCACACTGCTTTCAAATGGGTGATCTCAGATAATTATGAAGATTTTGATGTTAATCCCATGTTAAGTGAACAACTATGAAAATAACCTTAAAGCATTATTACTATTCTATAAATGCCAACAAACACAATTGTAGAGGGAACATGGTTACTTTTTATCTGGCATTATCCTATAAGGATATGGCTACATTCATTTCTCTTAAAATCTGAGCAGTTTTCAACTACTTTTTTAACAGGATTTTTTTTTCCACACAGCATTTTGCAGCATCTATAAACCACAACAACTTTGTACTGACAGATACTTATTTTTTCAACATTGTTATTCATCAGCTTCTTTGCAAACTCACAAAAATAGAATAATATACAAAAATATCAAAATATAGAGAACAATTATTAGGTTCTACATATTTATTTAGGTAAGCCAATGTTATTAAAATTAAAAACATGTGTTTGGCATATAAATGTTTCTTTAAGAATTCTTTTTTGGATGCACAGTTATTATTTTTTAAACCAACTCAGATTCTCAAGTACTGATTTTTTTCACTCTAAACAGTAGCTCCTGGAACAATACTACTCTCAGTGTTTTAGACTTCCAAACAATTGGAATTGGATAAATGCTTTCATCTGGGAGCACTTTCTTAATACCTTTGTAGGTAATAGGATTCCCTGTTTGTGTGGGGGTGACAAATGGACAGTGCAGTGGACAGACTGCTTACCCTTTACAGAATCTACCAGAAAATGAAGTTTTTCTATGAGATTGTTTGTGGTCCATCTAAAAGAAATTCTGGGGGTACCTGGGTGGCTCAGTGGGTTAAGCCTCTGCCTTTGAACCAGGTCATGATCTCAGGGTCCAGGGATGGAGCCCCGCATTGTGCTCTCTGCTCAGCAGGGAGCCTGCTTCCCCTTCCCTCTGCCTGACTCTCTGCCTACTTATGATCTGATCTCTCTCTCTCTGTCAAATAAATAATAAAATCTTAAAAAAAATAAATAAAAGAAATTCTGTTCAAATGTGAAATCAGGGAAAATGAGCAAGTGCTTTTCCTAACTGTAGTTATGAAGTGATGACTGGAAGAGGGGGATGAAAAATAGAAGACAGAAGGAATGTAGAAACATAAAATCTGAAAAAGACAATTTCCTTAGGTAAGATCTGGCTCTTGGTCTGCAAATGGGAGAGTGTTGAATTGGATCCATATAACCAAAGATATTGTTTTTGTTTTCTTCAATTCAGTGATTTTTTAAAAATAGATTTTTCACTGGGTGAAGAAGCCCAATTAAGGAAAAATACGTAAATTCTTATATATGGGAAAATGCTGGCTTCCATGATATTTAAATATTGGTTTAAAATATAAGGACCTTTAATCCATTGTACCATGGTTCTTTCTAAATGAATACATTTAAACACAATGTATATTAAATTAGTACACAATATATATTAATACAATATATATTAAATTAATACAATCAAAAAAGAACCTTGTGTTAAATGAATACATGGCAAAAGGCAACCAACTTTTTCAAACTGGTGAAATATATCCATAGGGTAATTTACATACATTCCAACATGCTGAGAAAAAATTTAAAAAGCAACTTTTTTCAGGAATAAAACATGGAACTTTGTTATTATTCTGGGATAAATAAATAAAGAAACTGCCTTCTTACATTCTTAGTAATTCTTTTCATTTTTCCAAACATTGTTAAGCTCTATGCATCTTTTGCTATTCAAGTAAAGATGATGTCAGCAATAATATTACAGAATCTAATTAAGTGACTATTTTTGCTTTGTTACAAATAGAGATTATATATGGGCTGTTGAAGTGCTTAGCTGTTTGAATGCTGACTTTTTCTTTTTTTGGATAGACTGCATTTAATGAAGTGTTCATGAAGATAAATACGATGGCTCATCAAAGGTAAAACAGTCATGGGAACAAAGCAGTATTTGAGTCTGTGAGGTGTGGGCTACACTTTGTAAGCTGTAGTGCTTTTAAATCAGGACCTAGGTATTTGTAATGAGGATATGTGGAAAGGAAACCTCAAGGGTCCTTAACATACACAAACAAGAGCATACAATCCTGTAGGGGAACTTGCCCTCAGAAGGACATTGCCCTTCCCACCCCACATCCCCAGCCCCCACCCCTGCCATATTTCCACTTGCTATAAATTTACTAGAAGTCACAGAGGGGCTCCTGGATGGCTCAGTCAGTTAAGCACCTGCCTTCGCCTCAGGTCAAGATTCCAGGGTCCAGGTTCCAGCCCCTCCTTGGGCTCTCTGCTCAGAGGAGAGTCTGCTTCTTCCTCTCCCTCTCCCCTCCTCCACTGCTCCTGCTCCCTCTAGCTTGTCATGCTTGCTCTCTCTCTTTCAAGTAAATAAATAAATAAAATCTTTAAAAAAGTTCACAGAATCAAGTGCGCCTGCAACCCAATGGGCTTTTCTCTCCTTAAATACTCTAATATCACATGGTATTAATAGAGCTACATTGACGATTGAAAAGTTCACTCAGCTGTTCCTCTGCTTGGTTCTCATTGTTAACTGTCTGAATATGAGAAACAACTGCATCAAGCATTGAATTTTTCTCATTGTTTCCAGTGCTAGTTCAGGTTACAATCTCAGATACATTTGACTAAATCGTGAGCCGTGTACATTTTATTGGGTTATTGTTTAAGCTCTGCTTTGTGTTGGAAAGACGCTAACACAGTTTTTTTTTTTTTCTTCAGTAACTGGTAAGATAAAATTTTAAAAATCTATAAAAATAATTCCTGTAAATCTAATTGTAATTTATTTTGACGCTTATTACCAGATCAATGATGTGTTCTGGCAAATCTTTGATCCCAAGATGAAACAAAGTCACATTTGAAATGAGACAGATTTTTAAAATTGATTTCGAGTGTTATGTTATTAAGAAATCGTCATCATAATACATGGAAATAAAGCTACGACTACGCATGTAAACTAGCATAACATCGATATTGAGAGCAAGTCTCTGGAGTCAGAGGCAGAGTTCTGGAGCAGGTGCACAGACTACAGCACGTAGCAGCAAGTGATCTGGGGAAAATCGCTCTTCTCTGCGTCAGTTACCACATCTACAGAAGGTGGATAGTAAGTGAAGACTTACAGTATCCTGAGGAACACTTTTTTTTTTTTTAAAGATTTTTATTTATTTGACAGAGATCACCAGTAGGCAGAGAGGCAGGCGGGGGGCGGGGAAGCAGGCTCCCTGCTGAGCAGAGATCCCGAAGAAGCGATGCGGGGCTCCATCCCAGGACCCTGAGATCATGACCTGAGCCAAAGGCAGAGGCTTAACCCACTGAGACACCCAGGCGCCCCATGAGGAACATTTTTTGAGACGATTCTCACAAGGCTCTTGCTTGAGGGTCCGGCATAGAGTAAAAATTTAATAGGAGCTCCACAGCATAATAAGTGGCGCGTCGCAGTTACCTTCCTGACAGCCGCTAAGTGTGGGGATGTTGACAGCCCACAGATTTCATGGAGTTGGGTATGAGAAGCCTACACTGGCTTCCAGACCTCAGTGTTGACAGGATAAAGGCAATGGCTTCTGTCTGTCTTTAGAGGCTCCAGAAAAGAATATGGAGATGGTCCTAGTGATAGCAACCTTCCAGATTGGCAGTGGAAATCTAGTTTCATGCCGTTTTCCCCATGTGTAGTGTGGTCTGTTGTGCCTGATGCTACCGTCTAAATGGAGGAAAAAGACACATTAAAGAAATGAAATACATTACGGCAATGGTCCCTCCCAGTGTTTTAATTGTGCACTCCAACAGTAAGACATTTTAGGTATATATTTATTGGCAAATTATAATCTGCACTACTTTCCTGATATGATACATACATTATAAGCCCATGCAAAAAATGAACTAAAAAAGGGCAAGGGAAGGAAGACCTAAGCAATAGGTGTAAATAGTTTCAGATGAGACAAATTCGGTTATCATCAGCAGTGGATGCAAAGCCACCTTTTTAAATGGTCTTGGTCATTTAAAAATGTTTTTTAATTGGCTTACTGCCTGAATTGTGTTGTCATCATTTCTGCCTTGTTTTGTGGCTGACTAAAGCTCTTTAGTAGAACAGTGTCCGTTCTGCCATTTTTGTGACTGTTTATGCCCATATTTGAGTGATCTTCTTTAAAAAAATATTTTATTTATTTATTTGACAGACAGACAGACAGACACACACACACACATACAGTGAAAGAGGGAACACAAGTAGGGGGAGTGGGAGAGGCAGAAGCAGGCTTCCTGCTGAGCAGGGAGCCTAAAGTGGGGCTTGATCCCAGGACCCTGGAATCATGATCTGAGTCAAAGTCAGATGCTTAATGACTGAGCCACCCAGGTGGCCCTTGAATGATCTTTAAGGTTCATTGTAGGGCTTTTTGTAAAGCCCCCTGTCCATTTGGTGAAGGTTAGTTTAATTAAAACTCGATTACATCATCTGCTTCCACTGAACTGAGCCAGAGAATCCATAACGAATCTCAGTCCACGTGAGCTCGTGCGAGGGCTACTGTCAACCCCTCTCACAGCTGAGATGTCCTCCTTCCCTAAGGATACCATGTGTGTCTCGGGCAACTTGACTAGAACCAAGCAAGGGTGTCGGTGAACTCATTTCTGGTTGTTTACATAAAAACAAATATAAAGAGGATTTCTGGGTCACCTGGGTGGCTCAGGCGGTTAAGCATCTGTCTGGGGCTGGGGTGGTCTTTGGGTTCTGGGATCAAACCCCAGGCTGGGCTCCCTCCTCAGTGGGGGGCCTTCTTCTCCCTCTCTCTGTGTCCCTCCCACCCTTGTTTTGTGCTTTCTCTCTCTCTCACTCTATCTCAAATAAATAAATAAATGTTTTTAAAAAAGAGAATTTCTAGTGTGGTCTTTTTGGACCACATTGGTGCCACTGTCCCAGACTCAGACATAATTAGGGTTCCTGGCATTTCTCTTCCTTGAGGTTCTACAGCAGAATGAATGAGAACTTTAGGCGCACTGGACTTTGTTTTCTATAATTTGTCTTACTCCGTTCGTGTAGCTCTTCACTTTTTATGAATCACTTCCACATATTTCTGTCATTTGCATTTAGCATTTCTGTAGGAGTGGCAAAGCAGGTCTGATTCTGTTCATCCTATCGATGGAAGAGATGAACCATCAGTGGCATTGGCTGGAGAGGTGAACGAGCTGTCCCAGTTCACACAGTTGGTAGGACTTGTTTTCTGAAAGCAATATCCTGCTGTTGCTCATACATCATTTTTAAAAAAGATTTTATTCATTTATTTGAGAAAGAGTGAGGAGAGCATGAGCAGGGGGAGGAGGGGAGGGAGAGAGAGAGGCAGGGACTCTGC
Source organism: Lontra canadensis (assembly GCF_010015895.1). Lineage (NCBI taxonomy): Eukaryota > Metazoa > Chordata > Mammalia > Carnivora > Mustelidae > Lontra > Lontra canadensis. The sequence continues at coordinate 19,928,002 of NW_022631004.1, read as the reverse complement.
TGAGCAGGGAGCCCAACCTGGGGCTTGATCCCAGGACCCTGAGATCATGACCTGAGCTGAAGTCGGATGCTTAACAGACTGAGCCACCCACGTGCCCATTGTTTCATCATCTTAACCAACTTTAAACTGTATTCATATTTGTCTGAACTGAGGTGAGAGGAAGCTATGAAACCGAATAGAAGAACTGGTTCTAGGTGGTGCTGGGAAGGTATTAAGAGGAAGCAGGCATAGTAGTACACACAAGGATCAAATGGAATTATGTGGAGGAAAGCAATTAGCATTTATTGAGCACTTACTTTACTCTGTGCTCTTTACACACACTGTTCCTTTAATATGCTTCTTAAAAGGGGTAGGTTTTTTCATGTAAGGACATTGAAGTTCAGAGGTGTTAAAGTAATTTGTCTCAAGTGCACAGCTTTTAAGTTGTAGGGTTGAAACCAAAGAGAGCCGACATTAAAAATATATACATTTTCAGTATCCAGGTAATGTTAAAAGAACAAAACACATTAAAATTGAAAGCCTTGCAAGCAGTTTTTTTTTTTAATTTTATTTATTTATTTATTTTTTATTTTATTTTATTTTATTTTATTTTTTTTCTTGCAAGCAGTTTTTGTCCCAAATTGGATCTCTGGCTTTGGCTCAAAATCAAACACGACAACACCAAATGCTAGCAAGGGTGGAGAGAAACTGGATCACTAAGACACTGCTGGTGGGAACTAAAATAGTACAGGCAGTCTGGAAGGCAGTTTGGCAATTCCCTAAAAAGTAAAGCAATTGGATTAAGCAATTGCACTCCTGGGCATTTATCTCAGATAGATGATGATCTAAGTTTGCGTGGAAACCTGTACAAACAGCAGCTTATTCATGATTGCCTAAAATGAAAACAACTCATGGATTCTTCAATGGATAAACAAACTGTTGACATTCTGTTGACAAGTAAGCAAGTGTTGCTGATCATAGTATAGCCATACCATGGAATACTATTCAGCAATAAAAAAGGAATACATTATCAATAAGCTCAAGAATCTGAACGCATCTCCAGAGAATTGCACCGGGGGTGGGAGGGAAGTACTAACCAGGATGAGTTCTAGACTGTATGTTCCCACTTATGTAACATGCTTGAAATGCCAGAATCATAGAAGTGGAGAAGAGGTTAGTGGTTACTAGAAGTTACGGAGTGGTGGAAGGGGAGTGTGTGCAGCTACAGAAGGACAGAAAAAGGGATGCCTGTGGTTATAGAAATGCTCTGTATCTTAACTGTATTCATGTCCATATCCTGGTTGTGATGTTTTACTCTAGTTTTGCAGGATGTTACTATAGGAAGAAACTGGGTAAAGGGTGCAAGAGATCCCTATTATTTGTTACAAATGCATGAGAATCTATAATTACATCAAAATAAGAAGCTTAATAAGAAAGTTGATTGATCTTTACTGACTTCCAGAACTGACCTGAAAAGAGAGGAACATTAGGATTGAGAATAGGGGTTGTGAACTTTAAGAATTGTTTTCAGTGCACCACTCAAACTGGGTCTGAATGTTTTCCTTCTGATTTTTATTAGGGATTATAAAGCATTCGTACCGCTATTTTGGGAAGAAAAAAATGCCACCTCTTCATTATAGGACTTCCATTTTGTAAACTACAGTGATTTTTTTAGCTCATCAGGTGACTGATTTACACATTAGAGGATGAAACTAGACTGGTGCCTGGCTGGCTCTGTTGGAAGAGTGTGCGACTCTTGATCTTAGGGTTGTGAGTTTGAGTCCAATGTCGGGTGTAGAAATTACTACAAAATAAATAAACTTAAAAAAAAAAGAAGATGAAACTAGATTGCATTGAACTTGACTGTCACATCTGTCTTTCTTTAAGATTTTGTTTTGAAGTAATCTGTATATCCACTATGAGGCTGGAAATCATAACCCAGAGATCGAGTTACAGACTCTACCAACTGAGTCAGCCAGGTGCCGCTCTCACATTTATTCTTAAAGTCAGAGAAGAGTTTTTGTTTGTTTGTTTGTTTGTTTGTTTAAAGGTTTATTTATTTAGGGCACCTGGGTGGCTCAGTTAGTTGAGTGTCTGCCTTCAGCTCAGGTCATGATCCTGGAGTCCCAGGATCTAGCCCCTCCTCGGGCTTCTTGATCTTTGGGGAGTCTGCTTCTTCTTCTGTCCCTTACCCCACTCATGTTCTCTCTCTCTCATGCTCTCGTGTTTCTCTCAAATAAATAAATAACATCTTTTAAAAAATGATTTATTTATTTGAGAGAGAGGGCACATGTTCAAGTGCTTGCCCTCGTCCGGGGAGGGGCAGAGGGAGAGAATCTTCAAGTGACTCCAGGCTGAACGCTGAGTCCTTTGAGGTGGCAGGGAGGGGTGGGGGTGGGGGGCTCGATCTCAGGACCATGAGATCGTGACCTGAGCCACAACCAAGAGTCAGTTGCTAAACTGATTGAATCACCCAAGCACCCCAAGAAAAGTAATGAAAACACTTCTTTTTCTTTGTCCTTTTAAACTTATTTTTTTAAAAGATTTTATTTATTTATTTGACAGACGGAGACACAGCGAGAGAGCGACCACAAACAAGGGGAGTGGGAGAGGGAACAGCAGGGGAAGGAGTAGTCAGAGGGAGAGGGAGAAGTAGGCTCCCCACTGAGCAGGGAGCCTGATTCTGGGCTTAATCCCACCACCCCGGGATCATGACCCAAGCCAAAGGCAGACGCTGAACACTTAACGACTGAGCCACCAGACACCCCTATTTTTCTTCTTTTCTCCATTATCCTATTTGAACTCATATTTTCCCATACTGTACTATTTAATCTAAAAACCAATAAGTGTCCTTATTGTAGATGAAATTAGGAATGTCGTTCTTAAAAATGCAAAATATAAAGATATATTGAAATGCATGCAGTATGCTTAGATATTCTTATTTTTGGAGAGGTCTAGTGGAGATTATAAGTGTAATTAAAAAAATCTAGTGATGGTTTGTTGAGAAAATAAAGTGGCAGCAGGATTCCCGAGGGTTGGTCTCGCTCTTCCCAGCCACCGGCATGGTCATCCCCCCCCACGCCAAGCACCTGACAAAAAGAGAGTGATTTAGTCATTGTCGAGGAGCTGCCGTCATGACAAATAGGGGTTAAATTGTGAGAATTTCAGGACATATTTTGGGGAAGGATTAAATAAATCAGGGGACTTGCTGACAGCAAATTGTATCTTTGAGTGGCTGATTTGAAACACAGCATCAGAGAATTGAGATGAATCCCAGGTGGTCTTTGGGAGCTTGAAAAAGTCCCAATGAGTTGGCCGACTTCCGCCTACACTTCCTTTCAGCATCATTAAACAGTCTCTAAGTGATGGCTTATCAATTATCACCTTAAGAAAACATTATGCTAAATACAGTGGTGGAATTAATCCAGTGAACATTATTTATAGTTCATTGAAATTATTTCCTTCATTGCAGGGTTAGAAGGCCCTCGAACTGCTTCTTTTATGGTATTTTCAATTCTATCACCGTGTTACTACAACATAACTTTTTCAAGGAATTTAAAGTGCATTAAATGCTTTCTTAACGGTCAGACTGAAGAAGAATGCATGTAAGCTCTTACTCATAATAGTGAATGATAAATTCTATTCGAGGATGCCAAGTTGGATGCTAAAATGAAGTCTTTCAATTCAACTAGCTCTCAGTGGAATGAGAGATGTCGAAAAGTGATTGCTACACATAGCCTGAAAAAAAAATCCTGGCACACATGGGCATTTCCAGCTGCTTGCTGGGAGGAAGTGCCATGGGGGACAGGGGCTATGAAACATGTGAATGCCAGGCAACACGGAGGCCTCACTGCATGTCTGTATGAGAGAATTTAGCATGCGTGGCCCACTTCGGTTTGTTTTGTCAGACCAAATAGACAAAGAAAATACAACAGAAACAATGAAAGTCCCAAAACCGACAATAACACAACAAAAACTTTAATTTTTTAATTAAACAAAAATTGGGCTTTTATGAGGTTGACTTGAGGTCAGGAAAAGAACGGTAAACTTTTGAGAGGAAGAAAGAAACCATCAAAGCTGGGGGAAGCTCGAAGTGGGGTTTAATAGCAGCTATCATATTGCTCACAAGCCTTGGCCATTTCTGATGCAGCTGTTTTAGCTGTTTTAAGATGTTCCCAGTCCTGTTCCACTAACACAGCCTTCCACAGTGACCTGAGTGCACAAACCTAGGTACTTGGGGCATTCTAGATAACTGTATACCCCTCAGAGAATTACTGCAGGAGCCGTGTAAATGAAAATGATGAAATCCAATATAGCATCTGGCATTTAACCTTGGTTGTCTTCTTCCTTCTGCTCTCCATCTGAGTGGATAGGAAGGTCAGCTCACTTAAATGTGAACCCTCAGAGTCAGGCACCTTCACTATATCCTGGTGTGTCTCTCAGGTCACAGGCTAGGTGGGAGGGTTCCCCACTGGGATATAGCTGTGCCAGTAATAGTGACAGTAGAGGGGGACTTGGGGACGGGGTGATCTTGGAATGCATTTCTGTTAAGTAGGCTCCACGCCCAGCATGGAGCCCAATGTGGGGCTTGAACTCATGACCCTGAGATCAAGAACTGAGCTGAGATCAAGAGTCAGACACTTAACTGACTGAACCACCCAGGCACCCCCAATACATTGGTGTTAACCCATTTTTTATTTGTTTTGGTGGATAGCCATATGACTCTGGAATATGACTCTGGGTTCACCAATTTCAGGATGGCCTCCAGAGGGGATTCAGGAGAAAACTCTGAGGTTCTCTTCTTTCATACAAAGGAAGGTCCAAGCAACCTCTTCTAAAGATACAGTCACATCTATTATCTTTGAGTTCTGACTGACTAATTTTGGCTGGATCTTTTGGAAACCTTAAAATTATTTCTTTCTGAGATTCAAACTCGGAATTACATGGAATGAATTACATGAAGTGGATCTGAGCCTTGTTTTTGAGACTTTTATTTTGAATTCCTTCTGGGATCTCTTCTAGGGTGCACCGTTCTGTGACTCTGGTTTGGGTTCCCAAGTTCATTAATTCATTAATGGGATTAATTAATTAATTCATTCATTCTTCCATAAGTGTTAATTGAATGCCTACTGTATGCAAGACCTAAAATAAATCAAGCTTGAGATCCTAGAGTTCATTGATTTCCTTAAAAATTCTAAAGTAAAAAATGCTAACTTTACATTTATATGAGGATTTAGGATTAAAAGGAAATAAGTAAGTCACAGAGTGTTCAGGAAATAATGACTTATTTTGCTCAGGAGGAGAATATTCAATTCTAAAACATACTGATATATATATATATAAACACATTTGGTAATAAAACAATGCAATTTTTACAGGAACATATCTAATCATGAACACTGAGATCCACCCTCTTCCAAATGTATAAAATAAGTTAGAGCTTTATTCATACTAATGATAATGGGAGTTACATATGTGCATACAGTGAGTTCATGGTTGAAGGCCCAGCTGATTAGGATCTGTGTTCTGTGGTTTCTGTCACTTGTGTGTGTTTAAACCCTATAGAATAGGATCTATCCCCATGTATTTGGTTTATGAAGAAAACTGGTAACATGATATTGAATTAATGATCCAGTTTCTCAAAAGGGGAGACTATTGGCCTAACACCTTCCTAAATTGTAGCTGTCAACATGTTTAGTTTGGTTCTAATGGGAGCTGGGCTGGAGAAAGGAAAAGTTTTATAGGAAAGGTTACGTGATATTAATAAGAACCACATTCTGTTTGATGTTCTCTCAAATTGTATGTCTTTATCTTACTAAAAATCGAACCATTCAAAAATAATAAATCTTCTTTTTCTACGGCCCACAAATGATCAACGTTTTGGATGATCAAAAAATTTTTGTCCTAAAGATATCCCCACTTCTAGCTCAGCTTTATTTTTTGAGGCTGATTTATAGCTAAGGGCACCACTTCATATTTTTTCAAGCATCAAAGTCATAATGTATTTTACAAATACTCAAAAGTGCTTAAAATCCAGGAACCTCTGTATTCCTACTTTTTATTCTTTTATATGTATTCAAATTGGTTAAACAGATGGCTTCCTATTTTTGGAAAAAAAAAAAACCTGCTAAGAATATTCACCTTAAGATGGAGAACTTGTAGATTAAATTTCATTCTGGAGTGCACTTTTACAACCAAGTCATTAACCTTTGGAAACGAGAGTATTTGGGAAAAACACGGGAAATCTTCACAAGATGATCTCACAAACACTGACTTGGTAGACATCTCAGAAGCAGAGATGCTCCAGAAGGTTAATTATGAAAGACCTTAAAATGTTTTGCAGACATAGCTATTTAAATATTGTTTCTCTTTATTACAATAGCCTTAAGAAATAAATACTTCAAAGAGTATTTCATCATAACTATAGGCATTGGCACAGAAATTCTTGGTGGGAGGATGGAGATTTTGCCATTAGTCACTTTTAGTCAGTCCTATTTGTTGGGTGCTTATCACACACAGAGGTCTTCTCCATGCTTGTGGAGGGGTACAGCAAATTGTAACATGTAGAATCGGCCCTTTGAGCTTATGGTTTCATTAGGCTGAAAGTCCTGGATTCCTGGAAAGTGAAAATGCTAAATAGAAGGAATAGTAAATGAGGGTGTTGAAGTGGTCTGCGATTGTTATTGGAGACCCTTTGTTAATGACATGATGTTAAACCGATGAAAGGTCATTATGGGATGGAGTGGACAGGTATGAATTCCTCTCCTTGCAGCTTTCACTAGAACTTGAGAGAGACACCAGTTTTGGAAAGGCAGAATTTGGGTACCTGAAGGCAGACAAATATCCTAGACGGAAGAGGAGTTTCTTTTTGGAGCCAGACAGGGTTTAAATTTGGGTTCAAATCTTAGTTCCATTGTTTTGTAGATGTGTAATCTTGGGAAGCTACTCAGTTTTTCTAAGCATCTTGTAAGAAACGGATTTCTTTTAGGATTAAGTGAGATAAGATATATAAAATGATGCATAATAAGCACTGAATAAATGCTAACGCCCTAGTTAGAGAGAAAGATCCTCAACAAGAACAGAAGGAGGAGAGGGCCAGCTATGTTTGTGGAGCAATGGGAAGACTAGTATGAGTCTTGGAGGGAATGATTAAGTAAGAGAAGTGGAGTGAGATGATGTGGAAAGATAAATCAGGATCAGATTTAGTCATTCAATTGTTTCTTCATTTAATAATTTATTGACCTCATTTTATATGGGAAGTCCTGTGCTAGTGATGGGGATGCAAAGACGAAGAAGACTTAGCCTTGAATTTCTGCTGGATGGCAGGATAAGGAATTGGAACTTAATGCTGAGGGAAATTATATCTTTCAAAAGGGGAGTTTTACAATGGCATTTTTTTAAACTTTTTTTTTTTTAAAGATTTTATTTATTTATTTGACAGACAGAGCTCACAAGTAGGCAGAGAGGCAGGCAGAGAAAGAGAGGAAGGGAAGCAGGTTCCCTGCTGAGCAGAGAGTCCGATGCAGGGCTCGATCCTAGGACCCTGGGATCATGACCTGAGCCGAAGGCAGACAGAGGCTTTAACCCACTGAGCCACCCAGGCGCCCCTACAATGGCATTTTTGGCATATATTTCTTGTGACCCAAGATATGACTTTAATTGTTGTCTCTTAGTGGTTGGGGGTTCATGCTGTGCCTATGGTCTTGTTGACCAGGTTCCTGATGGAAGAGTCCATTCAAATGAATGAGGGGGAAGAACTCCTGAGTGGAACTTTATTTCATCCCTTAACATAAAACCTTGGTAATGAAATTGTTCCTGTTTTACCTGTGGTTAAATTTCTCATAAATCTGGGATTTTTCATACTCAGTGAGGATTGCATTGGGTTTACAGTCATGGCGACCCTTAGGACTTGGTACCAGTATAACAGTCTATTCAAGGTTAAGGAGAAACTGGATAATCTAGACTTAGTGACTTTCTCCATGATTGTAGGTCCTATGAGTGGAAGTCCCCCCACCGTTAGTAGATTTCTGTAACCAGAGGCCCTGTGACACACAGAACACATGGACACTCAATCACAAGTTGTAGATTGGCTGAGTACAGATGTTTTCTTCATGAAGATTTGCCTGAATACACAGCTTCTGTGTCTTCTAATCACAGATTATTGGCTCATATTCTCACTTCTATCTCTACCAACTATTCTTATTATTTACTTCCCCTTTTGGCCCAGGGCTCAGTGGAACACAAATCAGATGAGTTGAGAAACCTCTTGTTTTCTGGGATCTTCTAGCACATTCCGGGTAACTACTATTTCAATGGCCAATTTCTTTATTTCAGGGTTTGTACCATATTGACTTGTGGCACAGAACTGAGATAAAATTCCTATTAAGGTGATTATATTTTGGTTCTCAGCTTGGAAGTTGCCACTGGGGCATGTATTCCAAGATATATAACTTATCAGAGGATGTAATACCCCCCTTTAATACCTAAGCACCAGGTTTATGCCCATTGCTGTATGTCATTTTATACCTGACTTTGACATCCCCACACAGACATTTATCTACACAGTGTTCAAGCTTCACTTTCTTCTTCTTCTTCTTTTTTTTTTTTTTTTTTTTTTTTGTGGCTGTTTAGCTCAGGTGACTAGGGCATTGAGCTAATGAGAACAAGGTCACAGGTTCAATCTTTGTGTGGGCCAGCAAGCTTTGCTTTGTGCAATGACCACAGACCTGGTCCAGCCAGCTGTCTAGCATATGTCTGCCCCAGGTCATAAGAGGACATGGCAGGAGTGTGTGGATGGACAAGAGCAAATCCATCACCACCATTAGAGAAAGCCAAACCAAGCACATGTCCTACTAATGGGGGTCAATAATGTCTCATTTAAATAAGGTTGACATTTTAATATCTCTAGCCGGGAGGGCCTTTTGAATGCCAAATTTAAACATTGTTGCTTTTTTGGTGTGAATTCATTTTTAATAAATGGAAGGCTGTACAGGACCTCAGACGATTTCCAAATATCTAAATAGTTGGGTATTAACAAAATTCAGTATGGTTATTCAGTTACCATCATTTTTTCTTAAAACCTTTTTAAGCTAGTGACATAAATAAGTAGTTTTTCAGCAAGTGTTTGATAATCATTATCTTTGTTTAAGAATGAAAACATTTATATTCAAGTTTCTGATAATTAGACCATTAAAATGTTAGCAAGATGCCACTACAATTTTGTATTATTCAACATGTTGGCCATTACCCAGACCACACATCTCTTCTTTTATTTCTAGGCAAATGTGTTCCCCAAATTATTTCATTATTAAGCATCATGTCTTGGATCAAAATCTACTCCATTCCAAAGTGCTCTGCCTCAGGTGTTTCCCCCCGCCAGTTCTTTCCCCCAGCCAGGTCTTTATGAGCACTGAAAAGCCATTTGATATAGAAGAGGAGAGGGCAGAGTACAGAAGGAAATTTGGTGAGAGAAGGACGGAGAATAATATATTGAAGATTCTCTGAAAATTCATCCGTTCATTATTAGACAAACACTCAAAGAATGATAATGGAAATGTACATTTACAATTTTTTGAATAGGTAATGTAATTCACAAGGTTAAAAATAAAAAAATATAAAATGGTATGTTGTGAGAAGTTTTGCTCCTTCCTCTGTCCCTCATGTACCCAATTCTATCTCCCTTGTACAGCAATTTTTACTAGGTTTTTTTTTTTTTAATATTTTATTTATTTATTTAACAGACAGAGATCACAAGCAGGCAGAGAGGCCGGCAGAGAGAGAGGAGGAAGCAGGCTCCCTGCTGAACAGAGAGCCTGATGTGGGGCTTAATCTCAGGACCCTGAGATCATGACCTGAACCGAAGGCAGGGGCTTTAACCCACTGAGCCACCCAGGTGCCCACAGCCATTTTTACTAGTTTTGAGTGTACTCTTCTGGAGTTATTTTATGCAACTGTATCTTAAACCCTCCCCTCTTTTGATGCAAAGGTTAACACACATCAGCATTGTTCTTAATCTTGCTTTTTTTCACTTAATGTATCTTAGAGACCATTCTGTGTAGGAAGAAAAGCCTCATTTTACATAGTTGTATACTATTCTGCTGAATGGATGTACTATAACTTATTTATCTAGTTACCTATTGATGGATTTTGATGTAGTTTCTCATATTTTCTGTTACAGACATCAATGGAATAAGTTGTTTTGGAATGTATTACATTGAAAACATTCTTATTCTTTTTTAACATTTGATTATTTTCCATTGAATGGATATATCATAACTTATTTATCTAGCCCCCTATTGGTAGGCATTGAGATTCCAGTCTTTTATTTTTTATAGACAGTGTGGTAATGAATAACTTTATACATGTATTATCTAATATATGTGCAAGTACCTATGTAGACTTAATCCATAGAAGTCAGATTTTAAAGATGAAAATTTTAATGAAATCAAAGTAATAAAAAATTATCATATTATACAATTACTATTTTCATTTTTCAAATCACCTCTATGCCTAAGTCATTTTTTTCCTGGTTGTAGAATATAAGTTATTTTGTCTTTACATTTGAAATTATAATATAGACATATGAAGGATATGGATTCTAGAGCTATAGCAATAATTAAAGAATTAAGGGAAATTCAAAAAAGAAGAAACTTTCATGGATTGGAGATTATCATTGTCTTTTAGGCAGTATCAGGGCCATACAACAAATTTAATTTAGAAAAGTCTATGTAGCCTACTTAAGATTATAGAAAATGATATACATAAGAAGTGTGAACCCATAAGTGCATGAATGAAATGTTTGGTTGTAAAAAATACTTTCATTTATGTATGATTTTTAGATACTATTAGCTTTGGGAATGGTGGGGAAAAACTCTTCTGTCACTGAGTTAGAAATTTTGTGAGAAAACAAGTTAGTGCTAATAATGATTGATATTGTCATGTACCATTTCAAGAATGTACTATATCCAGGTAATTCTATTTGATATCCAATTAAGTATGAAATGAAGAATTCTTGGGGCGCCTGGGTGGCTCAGTGGGTTAAAGCCTCTGCCTTTGGCTCAGGTCATGATCCCAGGGTCCTGGGATCGAGCCCCGCATTGGGCTCTCTGCTCAGCAGGGAGCCTGCATCCTCCTCTCTCTCTCTCTGACTGCCTCTCAGCCTATCTCTATCTGTCAAATAAATAAATAAAATCTTAAAAAAAATAAAAAAAAGGAAATAAAGAATTCTTTTTTTTTAAGTTATTTATTTGAGAGAGAGAGGGTAAGAGAGTGCAGAGATTGGGTGAAGGGCAGAGGGAGAAGCAGACTCCCTGCTGAGCAAGGAGCCTGATGTGGGAATTGATGCCAGAACTCTGGGATTGTGACTGGAGCCCAAGGCAGACGCTTAACTGACTGAGCCACCTAGGTGCCCCTGAAATGAAGAATTCTAACATTTATTTTATATGAAGAAATAGGAAGGAGAAAAGAAGGTAAAATTCAGGGAATGTGGCCAAAGAACATTTTCGTAAGTACTTCTCAACCTGCTCTGTACATGAACAACACAACGTTGTAGTTAACATTTTGTTGGGCATTTCTTGTTAGGCATGACCTTTAAGAAGAGGGAATTTAAGAAAGTCATTGGTGGAGACTCCTGGGCGGCTCAGTCAGTTAAGCAGCTGCCTTTAGCTCAGGTCATGATCCCAGGGTCCAGAGATTGAGTCCCACATCCGGCTCCTTGCTCAGCAGAGAGCCTGCTTCTCCTTCTGCCTGCTGCTCCCCCTGCTTATGTGCTCTCTCTCTGACAAGTAAATAAAATCGTTAAACATAAATAAATTTAATTAAGTCATTGATGAAAGACTGGGTTAAGGTAGGACAGTGTATTTTTGGGCGATACCAATATGGTTCGCTATGGGTTTTCATTCATTCAGAAATCAGTTCACTTATTCATCTATCCCTTGTCACATTCCATATTTATTTGTGTATAATCATCATGCTGAAACTCTGGAAAATACCTTACAGTCTTGTAAGAGAATTAAGAAATGGACAAGATACAATGAAAGCATTTAAGTACCTCAAAAATGACATAAAATGCTATGGCAGTTCCAAAGAGGAAGACATCAATTTCTTTCTTTAAAAGATTTATTTATTTATTTATTTATTTATTTATTTATTTGTTTTTCTGTGGGGAGGGGCAGAGAGAAGGGGAAGGGGTAGAGGGAGAGAATCCTTCAAGCAGACCACCCCGCCCCCAATGAGGGAGGAGCCCGAGGCAGCCCTCTATCTCACAACCCATGAGATCAAGACCTGAGCTGAAAGCAAGAGTCAAACACTTTCTGAGCCACCCAGGTACCCTGGAAGACATTACTTTCAATAGTCAAGAGACAGTGGCGTTTGTCTTGGAGAACAAGACAACTGGAAGAAAAAAAATGCAATGTAAGATCTTACTGACGATGCTGTGATTTATTGAGAGTCTAGACTGACTGGATAAACTGTCAGTCGCCCATGCAGGCACTGTGCCCCTGCCAGCTGTGCACCTTTCCTTAGTCCTGGGGCTGATACTTGACTCCCTTGCATAGCTTGGCTCCATGTTGTCCAGGGGGCCGGATGGACCGTTTTAGGTGTTTCTCCAGAGGCACACAGGAGTTGACTGCTGCAGGTGTACCTCATGACCCAATGATTCTGCTTTCATGGTTGATCCTATCCCTTCATTTTTAGCACGTGTTTTGGAGAGCTGAGCTAGCACCTTCTCAAGCTGTCCCAGTCTCAGCAGATTCTCCAGGAAATTAGTATATTTGACAGAGTTGAGGGATGGAGCAGTACCAGGCTGCTTCAGCATGGTCCTGATGTGGCCTCTTTAAATGAGCCAATCCTGGCCCCTCCTGCTAAGCTATCATGGCTGCATCTCAAACATTTTTTCTTTTGAGCTTTGCCAAAAATAACTCTGGAAAGGGTCTTGATGAATTTGGACCTAGGGAGGGGTGTGGGAAGGAAGAGAAATCATTCTCAGTGGAAGAAACACGACAAGCAAAGGTATGCACACAGGAAATTGCCAAGTGTGAGGGATGGGGAAACAGTTCACTGTAGCCAAATGAGGGAATTTAAATGGGAACCGTGGATCGTAGGCTCCCGTTTTTGAGCTTGCTGCTCTAAGGTGATATTTGTTGCTATGTTTTTTTCAAGAGAAAGAAGCATTAGTGAGTGTCATTTAAGAAATGTACATGTTGCATTTGTAATGTATGAATTACATTTGGGATTAAAGCTGGTGATGAGATGAGAGTAATAAAGTTAATTGGATCTGTTGGTAACCACTAGAAGGACAACTATGATAATTATTATCACTCTAGATCAGATTCGTTCAATCAAACTTTTGGCAGTGATGGAAATATTCCCTATCTGTGCTAATACAGTAGGCACTAGTCACATATGGCTATTGAACACTTGAATGGGGCTAATGCAGATGAGCAACTGAATTATTTATTGTGTTTGGTTTTAGTTAATTTAAATTTAACTGGCGACATTTGAACGAGTGGCAATGGTATAAGATAGTGGAGCTTTAAACTGTTCTTGAGTATTATGAACATGTAGAATCATAGCATTAAAAAAAAAAAAGATTTATTTATTTATTTATTTGAGAGAGAGAGGGAGAGAGAAAGAGAGAAACCTAACTGGACTCCCCACTGAGCGTGGAGCCTGATGCCGGACTTGAATCCGCAATCTGGCCATCACAACCTGAGCCAAACCGAGAGCTGGAGGCTCAGCCGACTCGGCCACCCACGCACCCCAGAATCATAGCACTTAAGAGCTGGAATAAACCTTCTCATTTACCTAGTCTAGCACTTTGATGTTACAGATGAGGAAACTAAAGCGCAGAAAGTGAAACATCTTGTCCAAGAGCTTGTCCTGGGGTTGTGACAAGCAGCTGGAACCTGACCTGATTCCTCGTCTTCGGACTTTGACCCCACCATTCTGTCTCCCCGTTTATGGCAATAGGACTTCGGCTGCACATAGCTAAAGATGATTGATTGGTAGATGAGGAAGTGAAGTCAAGTGTAGTCCTTCAAATCAAGCAACCAAAAAATATGTGCTGAACATGGCGTCAGGCACTGAGGTTATTAGGATAGGGAGCTGAAAAATGGCATAAGGAACTCAATTAACTTGAGAAAACAGGAACTTGAGAAAACAGGAAATGTGTGTGTGTGTGTGTGTATCTGTCACTGTACAAGGTAACCTACATGAGCTAGCTGAATAAAACCCCAGGCAGGTCTATGAACATTTAGGGAGAGCATCTTGGGTGGGTGGGTTTCAGGGACAAGACTTGATCTATATTAAAGTTTCTAGCACAGGGGATAAAAGATAACATTAATGTCATTTAAACTTAACAGTGGTTGACATGAAACAAGTTTCTGATTCATAGTTGTTTTTGTATTCTTGCATTCTATATGAATTATACATGTTCATTTGTGACTGCAGCCAGAATGAAGAGCTTAAAATTGGTCCTGGAGGTTTAAAATGTAAAAGGAAAGGGGTTTGTTTCAAGATGATTTTCCTATAGATTGGTAATTTTATATAAGTGTTTAGTATTAAGGCGTGTTGTTAGATCACAGAAAGGCAAATAATCATAAAAGACTGTATATCTGAATCAGGAGAAAGGTTTTGGCCGTTATTATCTTGTAGGGATAGCTGGGAGAGCGAATCCTCACTTCGTTTATTAAAGTCTTAAGGTAGAACTACATGGTAGCATTTCTAGATTTATATTTCCCATTGGTAGGCAAAACAAATGAGACCCGAGTCCTCACAGAACATTCCAGAGAGTCAACAAAGAGAAATGGAAAGTGTTAGAAACATTATTGTGTTTGGAAGGCAGGCATAAACGTAAAATAGGGAATGAAAAATCATCTATTATCCGAAGTCGAAGTCCACATTATGGATATTTCTTAACATTTTTGTCTGAGAGGTGCCTGGGTGGCTCAGTGGGTTGGGCTTCTCCCTTTGGCTCAGGTCATGATCTCAAGATCCTGGGATCGAGCCCCGCATCAGGCTCTCTGCTCAGCAGGGAGCCTGCTTCCTCCTCTCTTTCTGCCTGCCTCTCTGCCTACTTGTGATCTCTGTCTGTCAAATAAATTAAATCTTTAAAAAAATAAAACAAACATTTTTGTCTGATTTTTATGAAGGTTACATGTGCTTCTTGTCTTTAGCTAGGAAAATAAAGAGAAGATGAAAATGCAAATAAACATCACTTTTAATCTTGCTCAGAGAGGGCCATTGTTAATCGCTGTTTTCCTACTTTGCAAACACCTAGTTTCAAATGTTGAGGCAGTTACAATCATAGAAAGCTGTGTATTCTAATTTTTCACTTTGCCTTAACTGAGTTTTGGATGGAGAACATTTTGAGTGAGAAGTGTTTACTGGGGAAGCCCATACAAGATGGGAAAGCTCTGCAGCATTTCTGTCCTGCAGGTCTTTAAGGATGTTAATAAAATATGTCTTGTAATCAGTTGTTAATGACTTCCAAAAGTTTTCTTTGCTGGCGTGCTTTGGTAAGTGGGTTAAATAATCTAGCTTGGTATCTCATTCATTGATCAGTGGTTGATATAAACCATCCATCAATCTGCACCAAGTTTCTTGAATCACCAGAGGCTGACAATTTAGAAAACATTGAATGTCTTCAAATGGCAGGACCTCAAAATCCCTGCCTTGTCTCCTTGGCTTATAGAGATCTGAGCTGGTCTCTGGGGCTTCTGGAGTGGATTTCAAGGGCCATCTCTTTCCAGTGAAACAAATACATGTAATGATGTTGTATTTATTATAAGGTTGTTTCCCATTTCCAAATAAATGGATGAAAATAACTTCACCTGCTCTTTTGTTCAGCCCCCAGAAGGGATCCCTGATTTGGCATTTGGGTAATTTTTTAGTTTTTTTATTTTTCTTTCTTGCTGCAACTGATCTACTAGAAATATTGCTAAAATTGTTTGATCCAACTTGGGTAACCCAAGATGATACTCAGTACTTACTAATCTTGAACTTTATAAATCAGTTTCTCATCCTCAGAGGAATTTTTTAAAGTTGCTGTTTCCTGCGCAATTATTGCTTCCTTTGATCTCACACTACATTTGGTCTTTCAGATAAGAGAGACCAATAATTCCTCAGCTATAACTTCAGCAGCACAGATAACTATCATGCATTGTGTGACATGCAATTCATTATTCAGTTGTGGATAACCACCATGGTTCTATATTAAATGTTTTACAGCTCATCTCTTCATGGCTCCCTGAGTTAATATAACACTTATGACTATTTTCAGGTCCAGGAGCAATAAAACAACTCTTTATAAAATGGCATATAATATTTAAATTAAAACATTTTAAGACCTCTTAGAGGAAGAAAATAGCATAGTGAAGTAAATCTCCATATGTAGCTTAGTTATTTTATTTTATTTTATCCAATAAAGGGGCCTCCTTCCTTTGATGTGTCTAGTAATTCTCATTACTGCCTTCTGGATAAACTAGATAAGTGTGTCGAAGCAAGATTTGGCCTTCAGAAATCTTATGATCAGTCTTTACTGATGTTCCATCAGCCTTCTTTATCCACTTAATAATGTACTGTTGAGTTATTTGGCCTGCATAAAGACCTCTTTGGAATGTAACAGAAAACAAAAGATTGGTTCAAGATCTGATCCCATATTTACAGACAATCTTCCTACAGTTTTCTGTTTGCCAAATCAAGAGTTGGCAGTCTGGAGATGGCTGGAAGAGGAGTTTCCTAATTTTGAGTCTTTGGCAAGCTGGAATTCCACCTGCTAAAACTGAACAGTGTAGAGATTGTTATCCAGTGGGGACATTTGCAACTTCTGTTTGGTGCGCCAAAGAGCAGACTGCATTACTGTGCTGGAAAAATGTAACTTGCTGTTTGTTTGAGTATTAATCTATCAAAATATTTCCTGGACTTATTTTACAGACCAACAAAAGAGCTATTATACATTTACCATCAGAAAGTTCTTAGTTCATATTGATATTTTTAATTCCTTAATTGAATGGTTTTACTTCCTAGCTTAATGTAGACATTATTTTCAGATTATTAGTGAACTAAGAAAAAGTTAATTTGTAAGTTGAATTGGATTTTTGTTGCAAACTGAAAAGCCTTTTTGTAGCCCAAGAGCATTTTTTCCCTGGACTCTGATTCTCCCCACCACTGCTTAGCTTGTACCCTTCTGCTCTCAAACGAGGGTCTCTCATTTCTTCATTTCTACTTCTCTGCAGGGAAGTGGCTGGCTACTCTGTCAGACAGGATTTGCTCACTCTTTAGGAGACATTGGTTTCTAAACATCCTAGGAAGGGTGGAGATTTCCAAAAGTGATGGATCTAAAGTTTCTTACTAAAGTTTTCTGGCGTGTCAGGATAAAAGTCTAGTCACTGGACCATATAAATTTGAACCCACTCCAAAGGACTTACATTATTGTTTTCTGAAAAAAAAAAATCATTTGAGAGGACAATATACAGTAAATCCTTTTCTAATTTAGCATATAATTCCAGAACAAGACCTTAATTTTTTTCCCCCCCAGTGATTTCTGGGGCTGTATTTTTTTTTCTTCCTTTAGGGTAAGTTCAAAGTTTGTTAAATTTAAAAACAAATTCAATTTGTTTTTTTGATTATTCAAGAAAGATAGACTTAAAAAATTAGTCTGGACTAATTCCTACCTTAAAAACACAAAATAAGAATTGTTTTGAATTTTGCTGTTCTTCCTTCCTTTTTCTCAAATCTAATTTGTCCATGTGTGTTTGTGTATGCATTTAAAGTCTGTAGGTATGCATGAACTATTAAAAACAAGAGACTTCAATGGAAGGAATGACATAGTGAATAAGACATTGTCTACACAAACAAAATTGAGGGTCATTAATAATTATTAGGTGAATTTGGACTATGTAGAATGACATGATGGTTGACTGATCTTGGTACCAAATTCCAATTCCTTCAATAAGAATTTTTAAATTATGAAGATAAATCTTTACTTCATCTATGTGAATCCTACTTAAAGTATCTAGACACGGGGCACTACCAACAGGAGTAAACTGAGCTGACTTAAGCAAGGTTTTGTCACAATAAAAATATCTAGCTGATAATGATCTTTCACAACCCCCTTCTTTGCTCCTGCACCCTGTGGACTGTGTGCTGAAATGGAAATGGCAAGTATTTTAGAATCAAAAGACCCCAGTTCAGAGTCTTGTAGCTTTGGGAATTCGCTAAAGTCATATAGTTTCCCTGAGACGCAATTGTTTCTTATATAAAGGGTGTTAGGGACTTCTGGGTGGCTCCTTTCATTGAGCATCTGACTTCGGCTCAGGTCATGATCTCAGGGTCCTGAGATCGAACCCTGCATCCAGTCCTGTGTTGGGCTCCACACTTAGTGAGAAGTCTGCTTCTCCTTCTCCCTTTGACCTTCTCCCCACTCACGCTCTCTCTCTTTCTCTCTCAAATTAACAAATGAAATCTTTAAAAACAAAACGAGTCTGGGCACCTGGATGGCTTAATTGGTTCAGCATCTGCCTTCAGCTCAGGTCATGATCCCAGGGTATTGGGATGGAGCTCCATGTAGGCTCCCTGCTCAGCAGGGAGTCTGCTTGTCCCTATCCCCCAGCTTGTGCTGGCTCTGTTTCACTCTCAAATAAATAAATAAAAAAAAAATTAAAAAAGTAGTTAATAACATCACCTACCTCACAATTGTAAGTAAAATTGTAAGTAAAAAAACTGAATATGTGAAAGTGCCTAATAATTCCTGATACATAGGAAGTACTCAGTATACTTCATTTTCACAGAATATAAAGGATTAACTATTACTGATTAAATACTGAGCTGTTTTTTGCAACATGGCATCAATCTCGTGGTGTCTTGAGGTTATCTCATTAGTAGTCAATGTAGCCTCAAAACAGGTATCTAGGTTATTGTTTATGTGTGTCATCTGACTGTACTTGAATGAAAAAAGGAATAGATGGTACATCTCTTTTCAAACTTAGTGGAGAGGAGCCTGGCTGCCCTCAGATTTTTCTTTCTGGAGATCTTGATGTGTGTCTAATTCCTCGCCTTACAGTGGCTATTTGAACATATTGTTTTGTGGACCCTCTGGGGCCTCATGCAGCCTTCCCATACCACCACACATCCATAATCCTGAACATAACCAGAAACTCATTTCTCTTCCAAAATTACAGTCAATCTTAAAGGCCTGGGAGATGGAAAGAGCTGGAGTAGAGAAATGGCTGCTTCCCCTTTGGTCATCTGGCCAGCCAGTGTCTATCATTCCTCTCTGAGACCTTTAAGAGGCCTTAGTATGGTCCTCATGACCTCCTCTGCCATCCCCTTGGTCCTCTTTGTGGTAGGAAAGGCTCTACCTTCTATTTGAAAATCATTCCTGTGGTACATCCAAAACTCTAAAGAGAAAAGGGCTATGCCAAGGTTAGACACCGTTCCTGTTTGGAGGTTGTTCGACATCTTGAATTGTGTGCCCATTGGGTGTCCCAGGGGAGGCTGAGACCTCCTATGGTACAGCTACTTGAGCCATATAACCCCATGTCTGTGGTGGGCCATTCTATAAGGGATAAAGCTCTGTGACCTTGAGATCTTTGGCCTTTTCTGTCTCTGCTGGCCACTCCATTTATGGAGTGGAGTTGAGGGGGATGGGCCTGGAATCAAGTAAACTTGGCCATGTTGTGTGACCTTTGGTCTTATTTCCATTATTTAAGCAGGCATAATAAAAATAGCTAGCTCACACAACTCTGTGAACATTCAGGGAGATGAGACGCTGTGGCACTGGGCACATGGTAGGTGCCCAGATGCATGTACTGTACTACTAATAATAACAAGGATAAGTTCTAACACAGATGCCGAGAGCTTCAGAACCATGTGCCTTCTTGTGGGTGAGCAAAGACAAATGACGTGGGTGGATGGAGACACAGGGTGAGCTTCCCTCTCCTGGTTCTGCTAGTTTTTGCCTTTGGCATGACGGGTCCTACACTTGTTCCAGGGTTGAAACCACTGGGGGTTCAGGCAACTGCAGGGAAACCTGGGTTGGGGGGAGGTGGTCAAGAGTGGCAGGATTTTCTTCATTGGCTTCTCAATGAGCCATAACTCTTTCAGATTCACTGCTCACATATGGCCTCCAAGCAGATCTGGCAGTTTCCATCCATGATGCAGGCTGAGAGAGGGAGGAGAGGGAGGGTCTGGAAAACTCATAAAAGCAGACTGAGTGGTAAAGGAAAATCAATCTTCTCCTGCTTTGGACCAAGTTGATGAGAATCATTCTCCCTGATTCTCCGTAAATTGGAACAAGGCTTAGGACACTAATCCTACTGTAATACCATTTGAAGACGAACACTGACATTTGTGACATTTAAATAACAGTTCAGGTCTGCTATTAAACCGGGGCCTCCAACTGTTTAACCTTTGCCCTTGTGTACTATTACCCTTCGTCTAGGGCATGCAAATGCATTTATTAATGCATTTCAGCTTTCTGATGACACATGCTTATTTAGTGTTGCTGGATACCTTGCATAATGTAAACTACACTGCACCAAATACCAAATTTATCTGAGAACTTTTAAATATGCTGTATTCCAAAGCGCTCTCTCAGATTGCTTTCATACAGTTAAAGCTAAATAAAAATTTATCGAGAAATTTTCCTGGGGGTGGAGGAAAGTGGATTTCTTGAACTGAAATTATCTCGGGAAATCTGAAGTCATCCATTTGTTCAACAAAAGGTCTTAAGTACATTTGATGCATCACATGGAGTGTTTGATCCAAAATAAGAAAGACGTGCCTCCTGTCCTTAAAGAACTGTAGCTGTGTGATTTTATGGACCTGCTCACATAGCTCTACACCTTAATTTATATGTCTCTTACCTTAGTCTTTGCCTAATTGCACAGACAAAATCTTTACTGGTTTCGAAATCTTCACTGGTTTCAAAAGAGCAGTTTCTCAGGGCGTGTGGGTGGCTCAGTCGGTTAAGCGTCGGACACTTGATTTCAGCTCAGGTCATGATCTCAGGGTCATGAGATTGAACCCTGTGTCAGGCTCTGCACTCCACACAGAGTCTGCTTGAGAGTCTCTCTCTCTGTCTCCCTCTGCCGCTCCACCTCCTCTCTCTAATAAACAAGTAAATCTTAAAAAAAAAGAAAAGAAAAGAAAAAAAAAGAGCAGCTTTTCATTTAGTTTGAATGAATTAGAGGCTGGGGGTATGGATCTTTCCCACTCAGATATGATGTTTTTATAAAGATAGTGTTGGTATTAAAGTCAGGAATAACCTTCTCATCTCTTGGATATTTTCCTAAACAGGAGAAAACACTTCCTGTTATATTCCTTATCATCACACACCATTTTCTGAGTGTCAGCAGACTGGCTCCGTAACTGACAGAGACGGGAATCAGGTTACCTTATTATTAGGGTCATACTGATGGCTGAGATTCTGGTTTGGCTTAGTAGTAACTTAACGCCAACCTGACAGACACATGACAGACCCGTGCTGGGTGACGGGTTCTGCCAGTTTCAAGACAGTGTGAAATTCAGCCAGATGTTGAACTTCACAAGCCTCGGTTTCCTCATCCATAAAATGGGTTAATAATACTTACATTGCTGAGTTGTTGGGAAGATCCGAGAAAATAATTCTGGGAAGATAGCCAACACAGAGCATGGCACCCCGCAGCCCTTGTTCTGGCCCCCGGGCTTTAGAGAACCCCTCCCCCCAACTTCATCCCAGCCCTTCTCCAGCTCTACCACTTGTCAAGCACACAGCTTTCCTTTCTAGGTCAGTGGCTCCAAACCAGGAGCGATTTTGTCCCTAAGGAGATATTTGGCTATGTCAGGGGATTGTTTTGGTTGTTACGATTTGGGGGGCAGGGGTGCTAATTGCATTTAGTAGGTAGAGGCCACAGATGCTGCTAAACATCCTGTCATGCCCAGAAAAACCTCTTCCTTACCTGCCATGAGGATGACTTATCCAGGGCCAAGTGCCGATAATCCCAAGCTTGAGAAACCTTGCTCTAGATTCCTAGGACCCTGAAATTCTCTCCCTAAACAGCTCACTTCCAGGGTCTGTGCCTCACCTAGCTAAAAGAGGGGGCTGTTTGAGAGGGATATGGGCAAAATATGGATGTGTGGGATGGAGCGCCCACACAGGCTTGTCCACATCACCCTGTTTCAGTGTGCAAGTCGGGGGTCTCAGCATTCTAAACTGGAACCTGGGGGTGTCTGGGTGGCTCAGTCATTAAACGTCTGCCTTCAGCTCAGGTCATGATCCCAGGGTACTCAGCGGGAGGCCTGCTTCTTCCTCTCTCACTCCCCCTGCTTTTGTTCCTTCTCTCACGGTGTCTTTGTCAAATAATAAGCAATAATTGAAAAAAAACAAAAAACAAAAAACAAATGGGAACCTGGCCTTCTAGGTCATTTCAAAGGTATTATTCTTCAAGGTCAGAGAATAAAATCTCTTTAATTTAACAGTTTGTAAGCTTGATCTATAACTTTAAATATTTACACATGTAATACAGGGGCCTTTGTTTGTGCTCTTGCTCTGGGCCCCACAAATTTTGGGATGGGTGTGCCAGTGAGACTTCCAAAGGGGCAACATTCCCTCTCCATGCCTGGGGTCGCCCGGTCTCCACCCTTCAGGCTCCGTTTTAATAATTCACCTTTACGAAGGCAGATGCTGCCTGGATGGCTCTCCTTCCATGTGCCCCATGTGCTGAGTCTCTGCACATTTCTTTCGATTGCCGGTTTGTTCCAGTGTTTGTGATCCTTTTTTTGTAGCTGAAATATTTATGGTGACCATTCTCTCCATGACCTCTTTTCCTGAGAACTTCACTTGAACGCAGGCATGGGCCTCTGACAGACGTGTTAGTATCATCTGATCCAAGCAAAGGCCTTCGGGATCCTTTCCAGGGAATCGTTTTCTGCAAATGGCTGTACGTCAGTGCTGTAAATGGACAGCCATTGCCCACCATGAAGAAAGGCAGCAGGCAGAGAAAGGAAAAGGCTGAAAGAGACAGAGAGAGGACTGCCTGGGTTCTTGCTGCTTTTCCAGCCTTGGAAAGATGTCTGGAATGTCTGGAAAGATGCCTCAGTTTCTTCTATGAAATTATCTTGTTTGCTTAAACTGGATTGCATTAGTTTCTGTTACATGTAACCATGAGGGCCTCAACTAAGACCCCACCTTTCAAATCCATCTTTTGGTAGCTTGCCCTAAGTTTCTGTGTTTTACTTGCACAAATCTGGCCTTGTTCTTGCCAGTCTACTGACTGGCTGTGTGGAGGGTGGAGCCCATTGCTGGATGTCAAATTTTGCCTGTCCCTTTTTATCATTTATAGATGGGGATTGACTCCCAGGAGCTGTCCAACATCAGTGGATTGATTTAGAGTCTCTCTCCTAGTTGCAAGAAACAAGTCCGTTAGGCCATGTCCTTCAGTGTGGGGCTCCCTCTCCTCTGGTTTTCAGCCTAAAGTCCAGTCTACATGCTTCCAGGTAAAACTTCCTAAGCAAATGGATAATGCACTTGCAAAATTTATGAACGATAGATAAGGAAATAAATTTTCATCTGGACATGTGCAGTTTATTGAATGTAATCTCGGATCCTTACCATTGTGGAAGAGCTGATAGGTGAATATTCAAGTGAATATTAAGATAGCACTGGAGGGGGAAGCTCGGAGAAGGGGGGTGGAGTTGTGGTTGGAGCATGCGTGCTTGCGAGTGAGTCAAACTCCTTTTCGAGGTCTTTATGTATGTTTTCTCACTTCTTCCTCATTATAACTACATGTTGTAGGTATTATTTATTACCTCCACTTTTACAGATAAGAAAACTGAAGCCCTTGTTAATGATGAATGTGAAGTTTGAATTCAGGTCTCTCTGATTCCACAGGTATGAGGGTAGCAGTAAGGAACCTAGGTTGGGAAATACAGGAACCAGTGGTTTTCTTGTAAAAGAGAAATTTTGGGAAGGATTCTTTCTTTCTTTCTTTCTTTCTTTCTTTCTTTCTTTCTTTCTTTCTTTCTTTCTTTCAACTATTTGTGTTATACAAAAAATGGGTTCTGAGAAATCAAGTAGGAGTTCTGTTATGTTACATAACAATCTGAGACACTTCTTATTTCTCTCCGTCTCTGTTCACCTGAGGATTTAGGTCAACTTCCGCAAGAAGCTCTTGGTTCATTAGTTCAGCCAAATTTTTGTTAAGGGCAAAAAAGGTCAGAATGGCTTTTAGGTGTAGAATAGTTCAGACAGTTAAGTGACTGGACTGCTCACTCCTTCTTCTGCTCTTTTTTTTTTTTTTTAGATTTTATTTATTTATTTGAGAAAGAGAGAGAGAGAGCAAGTGAGAGCACAGGAGCAAGGGGAGGGAGAAACAGACAGGGAACAGGGAGCCCAGGACCTGGGAATCATGACCTGAGCTGGAGGCAGCTGCTTAATAGACTGAGCCTCCCAGGACCCCTTTCCCTTCTCTTCTTGCTGAGCTTCTTTTAGTTTCACCCCTGGAGTTTGCCATGTTTTTATTTTTATCCATGTCATTCAATCAATGTCTGTCAGTTTATTTGGATGGATTTTTCTGAAGTTTGCTTTTGTATAGACTCAAGATAGCTGTCTGGCTAATCTGATCATCTATGCTAATATTATTAAGATGACTAACAACAACAAAAAGCAAATTCCAAAAATCAAGTCCTTGACATCCTAAACATTCTATTTATATATTTCCAGGCTTAGCCTGGCAGTAATTTTAAATTCAAGAACTAAACCCAATTATAGATCTGCATACAAAAAGGATGTTTATATTTTTTGTAAGTTTATCATGATCCAGAGAATTTGATGCCAACAGTTTTTCTGAGTTTGGTCTAATGCAAATTTTATTTGTGAAATTCCTAGTCTAATGGACATATCCAGGTCCAGGATTATTCAAACAGGACAGTCTTACTATAACTGTTGAGTAATTTAGATTTTTTTTTTTAAATTACTTTGCCATGTATTTTAATCAATAGCCAGCAGAATTCTACAGGTTATAGGAGAAAAATAAAGGACTAATTAAAGACCCATGTCCACAGTAGAAAAAAAATGATGAATCTTTTCATCACTCAGCAGTCTGGGATACTCCAAATACATTGTCCCCCCCCCCCCTTGGAGTTATTTATTGGCCAGAGGGGAGGGTGGACAGAACTTCTTTGAAGTTAAACATCTTGCTTGGATGAGCAGATATGTTGCATCAAATCAAAGTAATAAAAAGACAAAATGCTTTATTAAATCTTCTTTATCACTATATTGTGCTCCAATAGGATGATCTAATTAAAGGCAACGTTAAGCCTCTTTTCATCTGAAGAAGAGTTCAGAAGCTTTCATTATTACAAGGCTTGCACAGAAAAGAATACATTGTTGTATTGCTTCCAAGTTTCTTAGGGGTGCCTCCTTTCTGTTTTGCTCTAATTGTTATGGATGTCTTGGCTGCCACTTCATGGCTTGATGCTAATTAGTCCTTTTCATCTTCAAAGCACCTATATGACATTAACATGACTAACATTCATAATACCACTCTGAGGTAGGCACTGGAAGCCCTATATTCTTTTTGGATATGGAAACAAAAGAAAATAATTTAAAGTGGTATTTATTTGGATGTTGATGAGCACTTTGCTTTCTGGCTCTGAGCTCCCAAATGCCTCAGGGGGCTTCTTTCTTACCTTTGTGTCTCTCCCTGCCCAGCTCTGTCAGATGCTGCCAATTCATTCTGCATAACATGAGATTTCTTCAAGTAATCTCTCTAACCACCATTATCAGCTTGAGAAAAATGTACACCAATCAGGGAGAACTCAATTAGTGGTGGCCCGTCAGTTGGAGTCTCTCTAGGTCGCTTGATTTAACAAGTGTTCACGAGATACTGATTCATGTTTTAATTTAATCCTTCTATAATACACAATATCATTCTTGCATAAAAGTTCATTTAGGTTGGATTAAACGGAATCCAAAACCAGCAGCTGATGCAGATCTTAATTGGCCAAATTGTTTCATAATTTTCATTTTTTTAAAAAAGATTTTATTTATTTATTTGACAGACAGAGATCACAAGTAGGCAGAGAGGCAGGCAGAGAGAGAGGAAGGGAAGCAGGCTCTCTGCTGAGCAGAGAGTCCGATGCGGGGCTCAATCCCGGAACCTGGGATCATGACCTGAGCCGAAGGCAGAGGCTTTAACCCACTGAACCACCCAGCCGCCCCCATAATTTTCATTTTTGAATTTGCAAATTTTTGTGGTGAATTTTGTGCTTCCAAGATCATCATAGACCCCAATGACCTCCATTGCTTTCCCCAGAGTTGAAACTGTGTGATTTCTATTACTTGCCTAACTGGTGAAGACATTTGAGTTTACTGACTAAACAGAGAAGGGAAAGATTGTCTTTTTTCCCAAAATGAAGGCAAATTTGGGAAGTTGGCAAAATGGGTAAACTGCTGAATTTCTTGGCTATCACATCACCCCTGCCCAAAGATGATCTCTCTCCTTTCCCCGTCGAATTCTTATTCATTTATTTCATTTAGCATTCTCAGGGGAAAATAATCTAATAAAGGAATCCACATGGAGTTGTAAATGACTGACACCAGTTTGATGTTTTACCCCTCTAGAGCTACTGAGAGTTTTAAAGAGGATAGTAACCACACCTCCATCTCTGGTCATTGCCAAACCAAGAGAAGTGTTTTTTTTTTTTTTGTTTTGTTTTTTTTAAAATAACAGCATGATAGAATCTCTCAAGTCACATTATATACTTGTGATTGTTGGCTTTTATTCATATGTATATATGTATATATAAGATATGTCATGTGTATATATAAGATATGTCCTACCCAAAAGCCTATAGTTTTTTTTTTAATATTCAGATTTCTATGTCAGAATCTTAAACATTGGAAGAAATCAACAAGGAAATGTTGAAAAGTAAATCTAAGACATTGCTTATTATTTAGGCTTCTCCCTCTAGTAAAGCGAGAACAGGAAGAGAATGTTCTGGAGCAGAAGTTGCAACGAAAACCAGGCAGACTCTCTTACGTTTTTATTTCCTTTCTGAATTTGATGCTGACCTGCCTGACTCTGAAAGTTTCAGACATAGGTAGTAGGGATTTCCAGCGATGATGAAAGATCTTGGACAGAGGAGTCAGTTGGGTAATGGCCACATTTAGTGAGAAATAGGAAACATTCCAGTTGGGACCTATTCCAGAATGGACCTGCAGTCCTGGGAGGTGAAAGCCTGGAGCACAGCCTGACTGTATCACTCTCCCGTGTCTTCTGTAGCTTCACTTTGCACTCTATCTTGACCTTAATTGAATTAACTCAACCTATGTCCTTGCAGGACCAGGCAGTGCAGAAGCAAATCATTTCCTGAGACGTGTACATCTCAGTTCATTCCTTTGGCCTTCCACTTTTAATTTTTACAGGTTCTCAGCTTTTGCTTAACAGTAACTTGTGATCAAGGTTAAATTAAAGTTTTTTTTTTATTGTTGGTGACATTTTCGCAACTAATTTGAACTTAGGTCTCTTTGAGGAGAAATACTTAAAGAAATAACATCAAATTGCATGGTGTAAATGCCATGCCATTCTATTATGTAAATAGCAACTGAGATGTTTCATTGAAAATAAAACACTGGTAAAATGTAAACGTCATTCTTATTCCAGTTGCTTCAGTGGCACGAATGAATTCACTAACTGATGGTGAAAGTTAAAATTTGTAATAGGGTCCGATAACTCCAATGTGTCTGGAAATCTTTTTAGCAACTGCTATCTATATTCTTCAATAATTCTCAGTCCACTTTTCAAAACACATTCATTTGTTGTCGTAAATATTGGCTGTTCGAGACCTACCACACTGGCATTTTAATGGGCAATTCAGTGTACTGTTGTGAGTTTTGTTTTCTTCTGTCACTTATCTCAACTGACTTCTCTCATTGTCTCAAGCCACTAGAAATACACTGGGCATGCCAAAGCATCAAATGATTAATGCTTTGAATTTGCTTATTTTTTTTATGTAGCTGGAACTCTATTGTCCAGAGCACTCCAAGCAAAGCCCTCACAGATCATATCTTGCCAAGCATATTATTGGAGGAAACATACATGCTTGGTTATAGGATAAGGAATGTAACCTTGGAGAGAGCTGAGTATCACTACTTTTTGGAGACGGTCCTTTATTCCAGATTTATGGACTCTAATATGTGAAGATGAAATCATAACAACTTTTGATCCAAAATTTGATGGAGGATATTTTCAACGATCCCAGCCAATTGTGTATTTCATCTTTAAATTAATTAGTGGGACTACATTAAAATAAAAAGCTTTTGCACAGTGGAGTAAATGATCAACAGAACAAAGAGGCAGCTAACTGAATGGGAGAAACCCTGGTGCACTGTTGGGAATGTATATTAGTGCAACCACTATGGAATACAGTATGGAGGGTCCTCAAAAAAATAAAAAATAGAAATATTATATGATCCAATAATTCCACTACTATTTACTTAAAGAAAAGAAACAAATCAATTCAAAGAGATATGTGCAACCATATGTTTATTGCAGTATTATTTATGATAGCCAAGATATGGAAGCCACCCAAATATCCACTGGTAGATGAATGGATAAAAAAGATGTGGTATATATACACACAATGAAATATTACTCAGCCATAAAAAAGAATGAAATCTTGCCAGTTACAGCAACATGGATGGGCCTAGAGGATATTATGCTAGTGAAATAAGTCAGATGGAGAAAAAGAAGTACATATGATTTCACTTATATGTGAACTCTTAGGGCCAAATGGACAAAGAAACAAAAAATAGAAGTAGCCTTGTTAGTGCAGAGAACAAAATGGTATTTGCCAGAGAGGACGGGGTTGGGGGTTGGACAAAAGGGGATTAAGAAGTAGAAACTTCTAGTTATAAAATAAACAAATCATAGGGATGAAAAGTACAGCATAGGGAATACGGTCAATAATATTGTAATAACATTGTATCACGGTGGATGGTGACTATACTTGTTCTGAGCACTGTGTAATGTATGAAATTGTTGAATCACTAATATAACTGAAACTAATATAACACTGTATGTCAATTATACTTTAAAACTAAAAATTAAAAAAAATAAATTAATGGAAGAACTTCCATTACCTTTCTCTAATAACTGTATTGAGAAAGAAATTACAACTTAACTATTAAGAATATAGTCTTTGAGGCCACACCTACTGGGTTAGTTGTGAGACCCTGGGCAAGTTACTTAACTGTTCTATCCTTCAGCTTTCTTATCTGTAAAATGGGTATAAAAATAATAACTGTTCATTAGGTTGTTGTAAGGATTAAATGAAGTAACATATGTAAAGTAGAACAGGGCTTAGCATAGTGCTATATGACTGTAGTTATTATTCATTTAATTAGTAAACATTTATTAAGAGCTTTTATTATTTAGGATCTATTAATACACATCAACTTTCTATATTGTTATTATCTTTTATGGAAAATGATTATTTTATTTTACTGATTTATTTTATTTTATTATTTTTTCCAGCTTTATTGAGGTGTGACTGAAAAATACAAATTATATATATTTAGGTTGTACAGTGTGTTTTTTAAAAAAGTTGTGCAACATGATGATTTAATGTACATATATATTGTGAAATGTTTACCATAGTTGAGTTAATTAACATATTAATTATCTCACACAGTTACTATTTTTGTGTGTGTGTATGGTGAGAAAATTTAAGATTTACTCTTCTAGCAGATTTCAAGTATACAATACAGCATCGTTAACTATAATCACCATGCTGTACACTGCATTCCCATAACTTATTTATCCATCTTACAAATGAAAGTTTGTACCCTTTACCAACATTTCCCCATTTCCCCTGCCTCACAGAGAAATAATTCTTTAAGGAAGTAAATCTGATTAGAGATTCTCTCTGCTTTATTCCCCACAGTGAATGTCAGGTTTCGAAGAGTTAAAGCCTAATGAAAATGTGCTCATATCTGGTAAAATTCTTGGTATGAACACTTCTTCTTTCATTTAAAGGGCAGCATCTGGACTTTAGTAAGCAAATATGCAATAAAATATTATTTTGACCTTTTAAAAAGTTGATCTCTATTTTATTCAAATGGTAAAAATATTCCAAAGAGTAAACTTCTACATTGGATGGTGTTTTGCTATTATTTAGTGAAATGTTTATGTACAAATCATGCTTTTACATTCCATATTTTGTACAAAGAAAAGGAGAGCATAAGCTGACAGAATTACCTAAGGTAAAAAAAAAAAAAAATTAGAGCTCTGACTTAGGCTCACCAAACGTGGGAATCCAATTTGAAAATACCCTTTTTAGTTGAGGAATGGCTGAATTTTGCTAGAGTAAGGGTCAAATATCTTAGGGTAGATTATTTTGCTCCGTGTTACAGCCAAGTCTCTCTCTCTCTCTGACCGGTGTCAAGCAAAACCCGGAGATAATTTTATAAGCTCACTCACCACAGCAAAGACGTTGTTTCTCACTTGAGACATTTAATTTCTAAAGCTCAACATGGACTTTGTCAGAAATAGAAAATTATTTCCCGAATGCAAAGGCTTTTAAAAAACAAATCAGGGATGCCTGGGAGGCTCAGTGGTTAAGCATCTGCCTTTGGCTTAGGTCGTGGTTCCAGGGCTCCTTGCTCAGCTGAAAGCCTGCTTCTCCCTTGCCTGCTCTGCTCTGCCTGCTGCTTCCCCTGCTTGTACTCTCTCTCTCTCATTGACAAATAAATAAAATCTTAAAAAAAATAAAAAAACAAATCAGACTAGCGCTTTTATAGGATATCTCTGGGGTGTGTGTGTGTGTGTGTGTCCTACTTTCCTTTTATTAGTCTCCAATCGCCTTTTGGTGAAGCCTAACAGTGTGGAGTCCTTCGGAGCCGAACAACAGGGGAAAGGGGCCAAACCTTCTCTCTTCTTCCTCTCCGGAGGTAGCCATGAGATTTGGGCAATCAGACATTGTCTTCTGGGGCTTTGGATCTTGAGCAGGTGAGTAAGCAAGCAAGGACAGATGGAGACACATTCTGGCAGG
Organism: Lontra canadensis; assembly: GCF_010015895.1. Classification (NCBI taxonomy): domain Eukaryota; kingdom Metazoa; phylum Chordata; class Mammalia; order Carnivora; family Mustelidae; genus Lontra; species Lontra canadensis. The sequence continues at coordinate 19,896,991 of NW_022631004.1, read as the reverse complement.
GATGATAGGATTGGGGCTGCTGGCCCTGCCAGCCTGCTCCTTGGGTTCCGGCTGCCCAGCTCTGTTGGACCCCTGGGCTTCTGACCCTTCTCCCAGACTGGTCCTCCAGCCTTCTCTCAGTTTTGCAAGCCTCGATATACTTCCATTCACTCTCCTTCTCCACAGGTGGTTTTTTTTCCCCCTTATGATAATCAGAGGTTTCTATTTCATAAACAAGAACTTTCATTGATGCAACAAGCTTCCTAGCCTGGTTGGAAATAAATGCCGATCTTTTACACTGAATTATCAATCTAACCTATGGTAAGCAGCCTGAAGGCGACTTACTTTTAAACAATGTTTCTGGACTCTATTAGCTATTGTGAAACTGTATCAGTTATACGCATCTGCAGGACTGCACAAATAATATTTTGCCCAAATGTATTTTAGTTTGGCTGTCATCCCTAATCAGCCGGCGATGGCTGATTTTATTTCAGCTGCTCTTTTGGAAAGAGAAGTTTGATGTTATTGGAATGAGCTTTGTTACTGTCTTGGGGAGGTGGGTTAAGGTAAATCAACAGATGTGTTATTGGTTTCAAAACTGTGCTTTCCAAAAGTGAAATGTCTGGAATGGTGTTATTAGCAGACATACTGTAGATAGTCCTACATGTCAGGAGCAATTGACACGTGTCCTGTGGGTCTGATTACTAGCGTTAAGGAAGTTCTGCTCTGCATAAACCCCAAAGCAAAGCCTCCAGGAAAATTAAAGGTCCCTGTTCTACCATTAAAATGGAAAAGTAATGTGCTTTTTCTGGATTGACTATAAACATTGACTCATGGGACTTTGTTCTTAAAGGTGAAAGCAAACATGAATAGGAGGCAAGTTGTTTTCCTTAAAAATTCTTAAAACTTTGGTTGAAGCCCTTTATCAGAAAATTTCTCAAAATAAAACTAAATCAGTATTACCTTATGATCATCACAGAAAAAGAAAAAAAAAAGGCTAAAAAGCCAAAGTAGACATTTTCCTTAAAATACAGCACAAAAGAAATTTTATATGTTTAGGCCATTTCCCAGAAGAGTGATAAATTTGATATTTGAAATGTGAAACGTTGTAGGGATAGCATAAGGAGTTGTTTTTATAAAAGATTTTAGGAGTAATTAAATGATTGAAAGCAAATTTATGAGACATCCTGATTATTACATATGGTAGATCTTTGAAATCTAAAAGTAATTAGGTGAGATTCACATGCACACAGTAAATTAAAGGTATTACTAGTAATGCCCAGGAATATGCATATTCTCAATTACATGAGAGTAGAGAGATGGCAGAACCAAGTCATAAATCATGCCTTCTGCCCCCAGCTTCTTCACTCTCCAAGTGACTAACCTGAGGCCAAGTTAGCTCAACTGTAAAGGGAAGAATGCCTATTGTAGGAGTTCAAGCTACCTATCAGCCCTGAGATTTCATGATCCCAAAATCATGTTTAATGCTTTTTTTTTTTTTCTTTTTCTTTTTTGGTCATTGGATTACGTTTCTCTTCTCTCTGGATGAAGGAGAAAAAAAGCAGAAAGAAACATGATGTTAAAGTAGACCATATAATCCCAAATGCCTGGCCGCGGGATGGGTTTGGGAATGAAGATCCCCCAAGTTCATATGCTCCCAGTCCAAGAAAGAGAGTTGGGGCCGGTGTTCGACTAGTGACCATCAGCCAAGACAAAGAATTAAGACTTCCTGCCCAAGGGAAATCCTGGTGTCAAGTGCCAAACTGAAGAAGCAGTTTCTGCCTCTGTCACAAACAACCCTGTGGCTTTGGATGAATGATGCAGCCTTTGCCCACGTCTTATCTTCGAAAGAGGAGCTAGGATAGACCATCCGCATTTTTTTCCAGCTCTCCTATTCTTCGATTCAAAGAAAGCCATGTTTTGGGTATCAAGTAATGATGCTCTTTATCTACTAATTTGAGGTTAAATGTTCCTTATTTTGCCTCAAACATTATCACTCCAAGCTGCAAAGCAGCGATAGCTCCAAAACTGAGGCTGGCTTTCCATCTTAAATTAGAACAGGCGAATCTGGGACTTTTCCTTGAATGAAGGAAATAAAAGAACAAGGCACATGGTCAGGAAAACTGTAAAGCTGTGGGAAGATTGAGAGATTAGGCCTCTTTCTATCAAAGGCAAGAAAGCTGTAAGAGGAAAGTGGAAAAAAAGAAAAAAAAAAAGAGAGCGGGAGAGCAAGCACAGGGGAAGAAGTGGGGGAGGGAGGAGGAAATAGAAGGAGCGCAGCCCCTCCTGGCCGGCTGGGCTTTGAAGTGAGGCCAGAACTACAGCAAAGGATTGTGGGATAGGAGGTCAAGAGAAAAAGTAGATGGGGACCCTTTGTTCAGAGGTTAATAGTTATGTGTCAGAAGTGCTTTATCAGAGTAAAAGGCCCTGTGCATTTTTAGATACTTTTTTTTAGAGGAAAACCAATTCTATGGAAGTTTCCCAAGGTCCTTAAGAAAGAAGCCTTCCGTTGGTTTCTAACCTTAAAAAAAAAAAGAAAAAAAAAAGATGTTCTGCCATCAGAGGCCTGTTTGAATTAGAAATAACCAATTGTGGAAAAGTCCTGGTGTTTCATATTTAAAATTATCCAAAAGAAAGGATTTTGCTTTTATTTTGGGGCCCCTGAGCTGCTGAGAAGGAGCTGGAGAACCTTTTAATTGCTCTCCAAGATCTGCATGGTTTCTGCAGGTTCAGTGCCATGCAGGTTATTATGAATGAGGGAGAAACTCCCAGTTCTTCTTAGGCATTCTGATTCCGAGGTGATTCCAGCCAAAGGTCAAAACCGAGTTAATTCAAGTTTTGCTTTGGCAAAGACTTACCTTCTCATTCAGACAGCTGAGCCCACGATTGTGTAAAATTAGCCAAGGCTACCCTGGGAGCATTAAGAAAGTTTATTGAAAGGGTTGGGGACAGCAGCACAGAGACGTTTCCTCAAATGAGTTATCCGAAGTGCTTTAAATTAGTAGTTCCAGGGAGTTACCTATATATATATATTTGCTAAACAAGAAGGCCAACCAGTTTCCTTTATGTTTGGTAGGTTTCTTTGTGTGCAAGTGACATGGTCAAGCTTTTATCTGTAGAGCTCTCGTCAAACGTGCAGTCACGCAGCCCTCTCAGATGATGAAGAGGGCTCACGGGAAACCTCCACCTCTGACTGCTTAACTTACCAGGACTTTTAAAAGCAAGTCCGATAAAGTTCATAAATTTATCACATCACTCGCGGCTGATGACACTCCCCAAGTCCGCTTCTGATACTCTTCAGTTCTGGGCATTCGTGAAGCCGGGTCAGGGATGACAAATCTAATGCAGAATGATCAAGTCGTAACTAACTTTTAAGTGTTTCCTTGAAGGTTAAGACCAGAGGATCGGAATAAAAAGTAGCAGGATCCTTGCTCTGATCTTTTTCTGACATTTCCCAAATCCTCAAGGCAGAGGGCACGGTGCAGGTTGGAGTGTAAACTGTTCCACACTCTGAGCCCTCACTGAGGAGCGCAGGAGACTTGGTGTTTGCAGCAGGGAAAGGAATAAATGCACACACATTATGTAGATAATATTTGATTTGTCTGTAGATTAATTTTTAATCAACTTATTAAACACACTTAACTGCAAAGAAGACCTAAGAGCACAGATGTAATCGATTAGAATATAATCACAAAATACTGAGGTGCAAATTTCTTTTGTTTGATGTTGGGGGTTTTTGTTATTGTTGTTCTCTCATTTTCTAGGCCCCTGGAGGACAGTTGTTATAAAACAACTGATTTAATACATCTCAGCATTTTAAAAAAATTGTTTAATCCGTGGAAAAGGATTACATTTCCTCCTCCTTTAATTGTTAGCCAAAATTTCAAATAGAATGCAATGTTTTATATACTATGACAGGCGAACTGTGTGTTTCTTCTAGGATGGATGGTTAGTTGTCCTTGTATAACCAATATCACTCTCTGAAAAAGCTGGTCAAGTAATGCTAGACTCAGTAATAGCTGTGGGTACCTTGAGCACGTCTCAAATCAATAATGACAGAGGTAGCCTGATAGCAATTTATGAACCACAGTCCTCTTGGGAAGCATATTTCAAACCATAACTTCATCTAAACTGTTTATCGGCTAAGCTTGCTCAAATGTATGAAGTGTCAAAAAGTTTCTTTGACATTAGGCTTGTTATTGCCCTTTGATTTATGTACCCAAGCAAAATGTAGTAAATAAAAAGATTGTTTGGTGGTTTGGTATTTGAAGGAAATGATTAGAAACATTTGCCAATGCTATTCATTTTATATGTTTTTTTTTTCTTTCAAATAAAAAAAAAAGTATTTCCGTCCGGTGAGTGACTTCACAGTAATGGAACCTTGAATGATCGTTAAAGTAAGCAGAAAAGCCAGTTGGAGTTGCCGTGAAATGTTCAGAAAACTCTGAACTAAATATGTGATATACATATAAACATATGTCCCTCTCCTTGAATTGTGCATGCCCAACAGTTCACAAAGTGTCCCATCTGAGGCACACTTATGGTGGTAAATCTGACTTATTAAAAATGTGGTTGTCATATCTTAGTTAGTTTTTGTGGAAACTTCCACATGGAAAATTCAAAGGACTATTCTTTTGAAAAGCAACCTTCAAGAAAATTCTTGGGTATACACAAAGCATTTTTATTTGCTTAGGAATGGAAATACTGACTTCTTAATATTTTTTGATGATGGAATATTATAAAAGTATAAAAGGCATCAAAAGACAAACTATAAGACAAATCCTTTGAAGAGCATTTCATTTAAATATTTTAGTCCAGGATTTGCATTTTATTTCAGTTTGAGGCTTTCTACTCTTACAATTCCTTAAGCAGATTTTCATACTAGGCAACTCTATGGGTAGAGTGTATATAAACAACCTAAACATAAGATTATAAAAGTTGACCAAGAGTTACAAAGGGTTGCATTATGGGTTTTTAAAAGATGAAATTTTAAACAGTTTTTACATTGATATGAATGGAATTCACTCTCACCTTAAAGGGAAATAAGAAACCTAAGGGGGGATGGACACATTTTATTTTAAGTATTGTTTAAATGAGGACTATTTCTGTTTCTTTTTTTGAGTGGTTAGCACTAAGTTGATGGGCACCACAAAAAGGAAAAAAAAGTCATAGACATGGGACAAATGAGGACACAGATATCCATACCAGCATGGTTAACTTGTTAGCGAATCTGTTTCCTTGAAAACAAGATACAGTGAATCTGTGTATATTTAATGGAAAGTGGCCACATTTACTGGAGAATTAGGAGAAAACACTCCCCAAAGGAGTCAGAAGTTCTGATCTGCTATCCTTCAAAGAAGGACTGTTTCCTAGGCTGCCCAATATTCTGATGGAGCAACCTATGCCTATTGATAAGTTATCGGATTCCTCTCCGGAATCAGCTGGTCAGGAAGGATACAGAGGGGAGGGAGAGGAAGGGAGAAGGGATTGTGATAGTGGCTTTGTCTGATCGCCAAGGTAGGAAGGGGGTGGAGGACTGAGAAAGGAAGAATAAGAGAGGTGAAAGATAGGAAAGAGAACAGGAAAAGGAGGGAAAGAAATCAAACAGAAGCAAAGTAAAATACAGCAGGAAGATGATAGCTAGAAAGGGAAACAAAAAAAAAAAAAAAAAAAAGACATTTCTGCAAATAGAATCTTCTTCCAGACCTCCAGACTCTTTAGAGCAGGGATTCCTAATATGGATCTCACAGACTTCTCCAGGTCTGCGAACTCACTGTGAAATTGTATGCATGTTTTGTGAAGATGGGTATGTGCATTTTTTTTTTTTCTGGAGGATGTGTTCTTTTCTCTAATCTGCTTCTCCAAGGGATTCCAAGATTTAATAAAACCCAAGAGCTACTACTTTAGTGGGATCTTGTGCACTCTGTAAAGATATTTGTCTTTAAAGGAGTCTGAATGCTTGGGATGGACTATAGATTGTCAAAGAATGTTACTTTTTAGTATTAAAAGTTGTGTAGTCTGGGGCGCCTGGGTGGCTCAGTGGGTTAAAGCCTCTGCCTTCGGCTCAGGTCATGATCCCAGGATCCTGGGATCGAGCCCCACATCGGGCTCTCTGCTCAGCAGGGATCCTGCTTCCTCCTCTCTCTCTCTGCCTGCCTCTCTGCCTACTTGTAATCTCTGTCAAATAAATAAATAACTCTTAAAAAAAAAAGTTGTGTAGTCTGAGGGTATTCATATTTTCAAAACCTTTAGAAAGCTAACTATTCAAATACTACTGATTGACTTTTGCTTTAAATTAAGTCAATGTTCTTCAAATTGGGTGTCCTGGGAGAGTGGGCAAGCAGTGGTACCCAGGGAAAAGGGTACTAACTTGGAGGCAAATATTTCTGGGACCAGATACTGTATGGAATGCTAACTAACAATATGAATCTGGGCTGGTAACATCTGTTCCTCAACTCTCTATCCTCCCCTATAAATGAAGATGAAGATGAAAATGATGATGATGATGGTGACTTAATAGGGCTGTGGTAGGGATGAACAGAAATGTAATACTGGCTGACATTTATTGGGTGCTTACTATCTTCCATGTGCTGTGATAAACATCTCTATGTTTTCTACAACTTAATCTTTCCAACAATTTTTAAGAGATTTCTGTTATGTCTTCACTTTATAGGTGGGGAAATTGAGGCAGAGAAGGCAAAAATTTGCTCAAGATCATGAAAGAAATAAAAACAGGCCCAAATATTAACAACACAGGAACCAACAGGTATTGGCAAGGATGTGGAGAAAGGGGAACCCTGTTCCACTGTTGGTGGGAATGCAAGTTGGAGCAGCCACTCTGGAGAACAGTATGGTGGTTCCTCAAAAAGCTAAAAATAAAACTACCCTATGATCCAGCAATTGTACTTCTAGGTATTTACCAAAAAGATACAAAAGTACACGTTTGAAGGAGTGCATGAACCCTGATGTTTATAGCAACATTATCAATAATAGCCAAATTATGGAAAGAACCCAAAATGCCCATTAATGAATGAAGACTATAGTCCATTATATATATAAATATATATAAAACTATATATATAAATATATATATTTATAGTGGAATACTACTCAGCCATCAAAAAGAATGAAATCTTGCCATTTGCAATGAAGTGGATGGAACTAGCATGTATAATGCTAAGTGAAATAAGTCAATCAGAGAAAGATGAATACCATATGACATCACTCATGTGGAATTTAGGAAACAATGGATGAACATACGGGACGGGAGGAAAGAGAGAGGGAAACAAATCATAAGAGACTCTTAATGATGGAGAACAAACTGAGGAGTGATGGAGGGAGGTGAGTGGAGTTGGGTTAGATGGGTGATGGGTATTAAGGAGTGTACTTGTTATGATGAACACTGGGTGTTATATGTAAATGATGAGCCATTGAACTCTACTCTTGAAACCAATATTGAACTGCCTCAACTAACTAGAACTTAAATTAAAAAAAAAAATACATGGTGGAGCCAGTAGGTGAACGTAATATGGGCCATGCAAGCCCATAGCTGATGCTTTTGGGCCATTAGACCAGAGTAAGGCACCTGTAGGACAGTTGCTGAGCCCCAACTGCAGCTGCTGATGGGAGAGGACATTGTTCCTTCCGTGGCATGGGTATCATGGTAACACGTACACAGAGGCTGCTCCTATATCTGAAATATGTATTGTTATCTTATTTCCTTCCATGTTGAACATCATCCTCTTCTGTTAGGACTTGTTCTTCTCTTCTCCCCTTCCAAATGACTTCCTGGGTTCTTGTGGTTCTGTAGTTCTAGGGGAGAAAGGATTTCAAGAATTTGATGTGAGTTTCAGAAGAAAATTAAATTTCCATCATCTACCCAACGTTGTTTCCTAGAAGCTCTGGGAGAAATTGCATCTCCCCAGATACCTGGTTTCCTACCAGAATGAGATCGAATGCTTGTAAAGCATTATCTCAGCAAGATGGACCCCACCTACCATACGCACCATTAAAACAAAACAAAACAAAACAAAACAAAACAAAACAAAACAAAACGAAACAAAATGAAACAAAATGAAACAAAACAAAACAAAGCTTTGGAGATGTAACACCTTTCTTTTTTTTAGCTAGCCAGCTTCTTGTGGACAATTACATAATGTTAAGTTGGCATTATATAATTTGGTACTTAACATTTAAAGGAAGTTCAGTATTTTTCCTCTTGGGAATATTTTCCTTTTTTCCTGAGGGATCTGGGTACTCATCAGTGTGTTTCGTGTACTTAAATCCTAGAAAAGCATACATGTGAAAATGTAAGTTTCTTTTTCTTATAATCCAAATTTCCTTTCTTTTTTGTTCTTTCTTAGTGCTGTTAATCAACAAAATGGCCAACATTGGTCTTAAAAGAATCTTATTACCCAGATTTTCGGAAGATTTGGAAAGATATGTCCTGTTGAAAGAGTTTTTTTCCCCCTCTCTTCTAGGAGGAAGGACACATATGGAAGGCCTTAGCTTATCTTTAGTGCCTCATACGCCCATTCTGGACTCCACAGAAAGGCCACTGAATGGGATTAGGCCCTGGAGATAGCATGTCAGTCATCATGAGGGATGAGCCACAGCATCCTTTAATTTTTTTCCTTTGGGTCATATGTGAAAAACAATTTACTAGCATTGATGAGTGTTATTAACAATGAGATAGGGTATAGTCTCTCCACCCTCATTGGGTGTGCTTAAAAATAGAATAGTTATCTTTTCTCTTGAATGATTTCAATAAAGCTCTGGGGAGCGAAAGTTGGTTTGGCAGATATCTTAAAGGAATTTCCTATGCTGTAGTGTAAGTTTTAATTCCTTGACTCCCTATATTATCCTAGTTTAATTAATGATCTGAGTCATTTTATTTTTCCTAAAGCCCAGATTGATTAAATAAAAAAATCAAATAAATCTTTGTTTTCCACTGAGTGGTTAAGTTGATGCATTCTTTGGTTTTCTACCCTCACAGCCTAAAGTACATGATAGACATCCCTGGGATTTTTAAAATAAAGTCCCTTTGCATATTTCTTTCTCCAAATGAAATTTTCTTCATTTCCAAATATCACCTCTTAAAATCCGAGAAAATAATGGTAACTCAGTATCTTCCAGAGCTTTTTGGCCTTCATGTTGAAAATAAACAATTTTTAGGAAGGGAGTTTCCCTATCACTTTACTTAAAAATGAGCTCTCGATTCGTCAGAAGCAAGTTTTTCACTGTAGGTACACCAGGTCTTCCCAGTTTGAAACCGGGCATGGATAATTCTTCTCTGAGGCTCTGGAAAGGTGAGGAGTGAGGTTTCCTGACCTGTTATTCCCTCAACATCCTCTCTCCCTCACCTACCTCCTTCTCAGAAGCAGTGGGCAGCAATGGGCTACAACACTGGTCTTCTCTGTGCCTGGTGGAACCTTAATTCCTTCCTGTCAGCACATGCCTAGGACTCTCTCCTGGTTAGGATAAGGACTGGATAAGCAGTTGAACTTCTGGGTTGTTTTCCAAATGAAATTCAACCTCTAGACCTTGTGAGGCTTAGCCAATCTTCCTCACTAGCCCAAGATGAGTTTGGAATGAATTTTCACTTAATGGATTCTATTTGTGGGTGGGAGAGGTAATGATTGCATTGCTCAGAGTCATGAGCATAACTTCAAATCAGGGAAAAGAGCCAAGCAGGCATGTGAGAGTGGACGTGAACCCGAGGAAGTTGTGCTGAGGAGGTGCTGGGAGATTCTGATCAGCTGTTGAATGGAAGCACCGAATGTCACGTGACAGAGCTCACCTCCCAACGTCAGGGTCGTGTTGGTGTGATGATATAAAAAATGATGTTGCTGATGAATAAATATGAAAAGCACTGTTTGCAATATATTGAAATGAACATGCAACATTGAGGATAAATAACTGAGTATTGATTAGCCAGGTGAGAGGCAATAAGACACGAAAAATGAAATTTGTAGTAGTAGTAGTACCCTGAGGAAGTAGGACTGTGCCTCCTGCTGTTTGGTGTGAGGAATTTTCTTTTGGGAAAATCCTATTGAATTCCGTGACATGTGAATCTGGTTCTAGGGACTATGAATCTTATTTAAAAAAAAAAAAAAAAAGAGGTATTTATTTTATTTTTATTTTTTTAGAGATTTTATTTATTTATTTGAGAGAGAGAACGAGAAAGAGAGAGAAAGGAGCAGGGAGATGGGTAGAAAGAGAAAGAGAAGTAGACTCCTTGCTGATTGGGGAGCTTGGTGAGGGGCTCAGTCTTGGGATCCTGAGATCGTGACCCGAGCCAAAGGCAGACACTTAACCAATAGAGCCACCCAGTTGCCCCAGAAGAGAGAAATATTTTAAAATACCAAGAGAAATTTAAAAATTCTCATTTTTAGCCCAGCTACCTTTTATTAAAAGAAATGGTCATGTTCCTGTTTGTCCAAGTTACAGTTTTCAAACTGGGGCTAAAATGAGGGTGAGGTCAGTGTGGCACCTGTCATGGCCCTATTTTGTACCTATTTTATTTTTCTTTTCCTTAAGTGCTTAGGCCTCAGATATGTGTGCAAATGGGCTGTGCATCTTTATACTGATTTTATACTGTCATTAAAATTTGACAAAAATACTCCTTTGAACTAAGTCGATTCTTTGAAGATGAAACTTGTTTCTCATGACAGAAAAATGTTATCACTAAGAACTTCAACAACAAGCAATTATATGGGAACATCCCTTCTACAATTGGTGAAATTATCAAGAGGAAGAAGATTTCATCTTATTATCATAAAGGTAATGGTCTAGTCAGGCATACAAGACAGAGAGATGGAGGGGCGCCTGGCTGGCTAAGCTGTTAGGCATCTGCCTTTGGCTCAGGTCATGATACTGGGGTCCTGGGTTTGAGACCCACATCCAATTCCCTGCTCAGTGGGAAACCTGCTTCTCCCTCTTCCACTCCCTGCTGCTTATGTTCCCTCTCGCACTGTCTCTCTCTGTCAAATAAATAAGTAAAATCTTAAAAAAAAAGACACAGATAGAATATGATAACTTGTTATTTGTGGTAGCATACACTAGGCGCTAAGGGTGCTGTACTGATGAGCCGCGCTCCAGGAAGACCAAGGGCTCTTTAGATTAGACACGTGGATAAACATGGGACTTGAACCAAGGCTTGAACTGAGGGGGGACCTGTTCACAGAGGAGGGAAGTCGATGATTCAGGAAGTAGGGTTTTTTTTTTTTTTCCATTATTAACTTCCCTTCTTTCCTGTAATAAGATTATACACTCCTGCTAATTGTGGTGTGATTTGTAATGTCCACTTAGAGCGGAAGTATATGTTCTTGGTCTATTAATGTTGGGCTTGCTGTTGTGACTTGCTTTGGTCATGAAATATGAGTCAATCCTGACATATGCCACATCAGAGCAGAAGCTTTATTTATTTATTTAAATTTATTTTTAAAGAATTTATTTATTTATTTGACAAAGTGGGGAGAGAGTGAGCCCACAAGCAGGGGGAGCAGCAGAGGGAGAAGGAGAAACAGGCACTCTGCTGAGCAGGGAGCCCAGTGGGGAGCTCGATCCCAGGACCCTGGGATCAGGACCTGAACCGAAGGCAGATGCTTAAACCACTGAGCCCCCAGGTGCCCCAGAGCAGAAGCTTTAAATATGACTGCGTTTTGCTTCTGTTTTCCACCAGGACCACTGTCTGTCCCGGAGAGTGGCTTCTTCTCGGGTGTGGGTTCCAGAATGAAGTGACACAGAGAGCAGAATTGGAACCTGGAGCAGACCTGCAGCCCACAGAAGGCCCACATGTAATATGAATGAGAAATAAACATTTGTTGTTGCAATCCAGAGATCTGGGGATTGTTTGTACCTACAGCACAGCTGACCAATATAGGAAGGGATCACCACTCGAACAAATGTATGGAGACAGAACTACATGGGTAAGGGACAGTAAAAGAAAATCTACTTTGGTCTAGTCAAGGGATTTGTGTAGGAGAGAAATTAAAAAAAAAAAAAAGAGGTTGGGCCATATTACAGAAGCTTTGAATAACAGGTTAATGTCTTAATCTGACCTTGTTCTAAAGACAGTGAGAAAGCACTGAAAATTTTGAGTCCAGGAGTGAAGGAACAAAGGAAGAATCTGGGGAATATTTGTTCAACAGCAGTGTTAGGATAAAGTGGAAAGTGGGAAAGAAACATGTTCTTAAGCATGTGTTTAAAAATGTTTCTGGGGGCATCTGGGTGGCTCAGTGGGTTAAGGCCTCTGCCTTTGGCTCAGGTCATGATCCCAGGGTCCTGGGGTCGAGCCCCGCATCGAGCTCTCTGCATGGCAGGGAGCCTGCTTCCTCCTCTCTCTCTGCCTGCCTCTCTCTGCCTACTTGTGATCTCTGTCTGTCAAATAAATAAATAAATAATCTTAAAAAAAAATGTTTCTGAATAGGGGTGCCTGGCTGGCTCAGTCAGTAGAACGAGTGACTCTTGATTTCAGGGTCCCAAGTTCAAGCCCCACGTTGGCTGTAGAGCCTACGTAAAAAGAAAAAATAATTTTTTTTTCTGAAGAAAAGTGATTATTTTGTTAAAAGAGGATGGTGTTCATATTTCCACATATAAAAATGCAAGGAAAACAAATCAAATGAGCAAAGCAACTTTAAGGTAAGAAAAAATTGATACCGCCAAGATAGCACAAATGTTTTCTTAGGCCAGGGAAGCAGGCCAATCTGCTCTGTCAATGTCTTTGTCAAGCTAAGGCTTTGTGTAACTACCTTAACCGTCTGAGGCTGAAGACTTCTTCATAATTCAAGCCTTCTGTTTGTCCATATATCCTAAGGGACACGCAATTTTTTCTTTGCAGATATGTTATTAGTGTTCTGCTCACTGTGGTATGTATCCTGTGAGATCATGAAGTGCAAGAGAAGTATTCAAGGCACAGAAAACCTGTAGGCTTGGGGCACCTGGGTGGCTCAGTCGTTAAGCATCTGCCTTGAGCTCAGGTAATGATCCCAGAGTTCTGGGATTGAGCCCTGCATGGGGCTCCCTGTTTAGCGGTAAGCCTGCTTCTCTCTCTCCCACTCCCTCTGCTTGTGTTCCTTCTTTCTCTGTCAAATAAATAAATAAAATCTTTAAGGAAAAAAAAAAGATTCTCTTAAAAGAAAAACAAACAAACCTGTAAGCTTGCTGGTCTGAAACTGGTATGCGCAGAAACTACAAGATTTCAGTGCAAGTGATCTTTATCACACATATGAACATACTCATAAGTATCTTTCATATTTAAGCAGGACAAATCTTTACATGGATTGGATGGACTATCTTGCATTTTCCTAGGTGATGTGTCATTTGACGAGTTGGTTTATAGAGGGCAGATAAGAAATTCACGCATGCAACAACACAGAGCGAAGGTCATCTAAACCTCGCAGTCCTCACCAGTGCCCAGATGTGAGTTTCTCCCATTCTGAATTCCTCAGTAGAGTTTTCTCTCTTGGTTGCCCTGATGCATTTTTACTCACCTCGAGCACAGTGTTTGCCTCAAATCTCACAGAGTCTTACTGCTGTTCTGCAAGTCTCCTGCTTTGTGAACGACAAGGTTTAATGAATTGGGAATATCCATACACACTGCATTCACTTAAAAAGGGAAAATTCTTTTAAACAGCTATAGCCACAGAAATTCACAGTTTCATTTATTTAGGAGGAAATGAGAAACTTGGATTGTAGGTGTGGAGTCCTACAATTTCTCAGACTGATAAAGCTTGGTTTGGGGGGTGGTTGGAACAGCATGGGATTGCTTCAGCCGAAATAATTTTGTGAGCACATTTTCAAACTTATGATCATGTTTTGATAAGAAAAATCCCTTTTCTCTACAAGTTCTCAGGTCCCACTCATTGGCCCCTCACCCTCAATTCTGGAACCTATGTCAGGCTGTTATGTGGCTCGGTTCTTGGCGATATGTTTTCAATTTGAGTCAACTTGATGAGAGAAAAATTACTAAAAAGTGGGAATGAGCTGTGAGGTGAATAGGGTTTTCCTATCAAAGTGGAGGTATTTTTAAAAGCATTTATTATTTCAAGCTAAAACATTTATAGAAAGCCGTGAGTGTGAAGTGTATGGTTACCAGTTGTGGCTTGCCGTATTGAAAACTTCAAGTTCATAGGAAATATTTACTGACGCTCTGGCTAGCAAGGAGTTTGTTGGTGGGAATAATTTGGTCCAGAAGGCATGTCAGCTTAAAACAATAGTTTACTAACATAGTAGTAACAGGCAATTAGGATTCATAAATGTTGCCATGATTGAGACATAATTGGGGGTCTTAGATGGAAGCAATTCTGTTCTTAACAGAACAGAACTTAAAGGCTGTATGGCCAGGTCTTCCAAGTGACACAAATGTCAGAAGTGAGAAAATAAGCCCTCCGTTTTCAGTATTTTACGGGCTCTGATGTAATATGGTTTTTTTCTTCTGTGTTGAAAATGATGAATATCGTTTTCGGCACATTTGTTCCATAGTAAAGAAGTATTTAGCTTACAAGTGAAAAAGTCTGGCTTTGTGGATTAAAGAGATGTTGTAGAGTGAAGTTTACTTTCGCAGGAAAGGTCAGTTTTGCGTTCTCTGGAAATTTGGTTTTGGAACATATAAAATTCTCTTGTCATGTGAATTCTGGAGATCTGATGAGGGCAATATGTTGAATCAAATTGGGTGAGAACATTCCTTTTTGTGTACGTTCTTCGTAAGCTCACAGGGTTTTTTCTTTCTTTCTTTCTTTTTTTAAATAAATCTTTTTTTTTTTTTTTAGATTTTATTTATTTATTTGACAAGACAGAGAAAGATGCAGCGAGAGAGAGAACGCAAGCAGAAGGAGTTGGAGAGGGAAAAAAAGGCTTCCCGCCTAACAGGGAGCCTGATGTAGGGCTTGGTCCCAGGACTCTGATCATGAGCAGAGCCGAAGGCAGACACTTAATGACTGAGCTACCCAGGCATCCCTCACAGTGTTTTTTCTTAGTTTTTGTGACGGAGTTCATATGCATATCGTGTATTGTTGAATAAAGAACAGGCTGCAGGAGAACTGGGTGGCAGAGCTCATTAAGGATCTGAATCTTGGTTTCTGCTCAGGGTGTGATTTCAGGGTCATGAGATCAAGCCTGGGTTGGGCTCCTTGCTCAGTGCTGAGCCTGGTTGGGATTCTCTCCCTCTCCCCCTGCTCCTCCCGCTCGTGCTCTCTCCATCTCTCTCTCTAAAATAAAGAGGTAAATCTTAAAAACAAAAAGAGAAGACTGCAAACAGTATTGATGGCATATCACCTTACACACATACGTAAAATTGTGCGTGCGTGTGTGTGTGCGTGTGTATAAACAGAAAGATATCTGGAAGGTTGTTCATATTTGACTCTGGGTGGTGGGTTTTAGGTGATTATTATTTTCTTTATGTATAGTTTTTTTTTTTAAGAGTGCTTGGTTTTCCTTTGTTATTATGAAATATACCATACATTTGAATGAGGACATATGTACAGTTTAAAGAAGAAAAATATAATGAATACCTAGAGTCCAGCTAAAAAATAGGATGTTACTTTATTTGACCTTCCTTCTGCCCCTGCCTCTTTCATGGAGGCAATTAGTTGCCTGAATTTTGAATTTTGAGCTCATCATTTCTTTGCTTTTCTGTATGGGCTAACCACCTATAAATGTATCCATAAACTATATATAGTTTCTTTTCATTGCTTTGAACTTTAAATAAATGGAGCCATACTGGATATATTTCTCTATAACTTCATTTTTCTTTTTCTTTTTTTTTTTTGACTCATTATGGTTTAAGATTTATTGATGTTGATGTGTGCCATTGATTTTTTTCTTTGAGAGTGGATAATACCGTTTCATCGCAAAAAATCAATTCAGTTAAAGTCATTTTGAAAAGAAAAATTTCCTCTTGATCTTTTAGAAATCTGTGTGCTGAGGAGTGCTGAATTATCATGCTCCTATGAACTGAAAATTGTCACTGTTCGTCTATGTCTCTATATAGATGGTGTCCATAGCTGACCACAGGATGTGACTTCAGTGATCCCCGGATGTACATCACAACAAATACCTCTCTTTCCTGTCCCAGTCACAGAGTCTGAAATTCAACCATCAGCTATTCTTTTCCTTAGCACGTTAGAATCTATCTCCCCAAAGGAAAATTGATGTTATTTACCATCCAACATGAACGAGTATAGCCCAGTAATCGCCTTTAGGACCTGGCAAGCAATGACCAGGTGTTGGGCAGAGGAAAGGAATAGTTCTAGACCTTGAGATGTTTGGAGGACCGGCTTCAGTGGGACATTTAAATGAAGCCCTCTGGCATCCCACCAGCAACTGAGAGTGAGAGGCAATACCAGGTATGTGAGCTACAGAGAAAGGAGGTGGAAAGGCAAGCTTTTATCCCCTTTATAACATTGCTCATGTAGTGCCAAGCAATTTTTGAGTACCTAGTGTGTAAGGCTCTGTGTCAGACATTCTGAATTCAAAATATAGCTAAGACCCAGTCCTTGGTTTTTTTTTTTTTTCATTTTTTAAATTTAAATTCAGTTACCAACATATAGTACGTCATTAGTTTCAGATGTTGTGTTAAATAATTCATCAGTTGTGTATAACACCCCGTGCTCATTACATTACGTGTCCTCCTTAATGCCCCCACCCAGTTACCCCATCCTCCTACACCCTCCCCTCCAACAATCCTCAGTTTGTTTCCTGTAGTTAAGAGTCTCTCATGGTTTTTCTTCCTCTCTGATGACTTCCCCTTCAGTTTTCTCTCCTTCCTCTTGTGATTCTCTGTGCTGTTTCTTATATTCCACATATGACTGAAACAAATGATAATTGTCTTTCTCCGATTGAATTATTTCACTCAGCATTATACCCTCTAATTCCATCCACGTTGATGTAAATGGTTGGTATTCATCCTTTCTGATGGCTGAGTATTTAAACAACTGTCTTTAAAACAGCAACAATCTTTGTAGTATGTCCCAGAGAATACAAAAGAAGAACCGACTGACTGCCCAGAGGACATCAATGAGGAAGCCATGCTGTGCTGAGACTTGAAGGAAGACAAGTCTGGTGGCCAAGGAAGGGAGACCATTCTTAACTGAGTAAGACCATTTACAGAGGTTAGGGATACAGGAGCATGGACTCCAGGAAACTGCTAGTACATAAGGCTGGAGTGTAGGGTCCATCCCCCACCACTAACGTGATTGATGGTTCTAGAATCTGGCCACATCATCTGGCCATGTCGCCCAGCTTCTCTAGCACTAAGCCTTCCATGGCACATGATATCATTTGCCCCTGGGCTCAGTCCTCCTCTCCCTCCTTTTTCCCTTTCTGCATCACACGTTCCTAATCTATAAAAACAGAGAAGTACATCAGGTTACGTAAACACCACTCTGCTTCTGTCTACAGAAAGCCTGATAGCAACCGCCACTTGCTAACTATGAAAGAGAAGATTTCTCTTCATCACTGCAGTTGAGTGATAAAATTCCAGAAATGCCCAGGTTCCAGTGAATGTAAATGATTTGCTTATGAAAGCCCAAGGGCAGGGGTGTATGAGAACACCAAGTAATCACTTACCAAGTATTTGAGTACCTACTGTGAGCGAGACACTATATGGACATTTTTCCATGTGCTCTGTTGAAGAATCGCAGAATAGAGAAATTCCCCATCCCTCTCCGGCCACCAACTTCCCAAATCATCCTTCCTATAATTTGACTCTGTTGCATAGGAAATCCATCTCACCATCACTGTAACTAACCAGAGCAGGTGGTGAAGAAGTAAAGTTATCATGAGCACAGACAGATTGAACTAGATGAACTAGATGTTGGTGTCTGCACTTCCCTCCAGAAACCAGTAGTTTCCTTTCCTCTCCACTGTTTCCTTTTATGGCCAGGTTTAATGTTACCAATCTAGAATTTCTGAAACTCCAGAGAAAACCCTATGAGATGTTGCATATGGCTCTCAGTCGCCATTCTCTTGAACATCGCCCCTAAAGCCTCTCTTGGATCCCTCATAAAGGGAAGGCTGCTGAATTGCAGCAAGCTTTATGTTTAAGCTATTTCCCTGTTTCTTTCTAGGTCTTCTCTAGGATGGATACATTGAAGGGAATAAATAGGAACGTCTCTACCGCTACCATTTTGGTCCGAGCCACCGTATATCTTACCTAGTTACTCTAATATTTTCCGAACTGGTTTCTCCACTTCAATCTTTGACTCTCCTTTAGTCCATTCCTAACACAGCAGGTAGAATGATCTATTAAAACGTCATTCCTCTGTTAAAACACTTTAAGCTAGTCTGCCTACTCTCCCTCCCTGCCACTGTTTCTTCCTCCATCTCTCTTACTCAATCTCCTACTGCTCCTCTTGCTTACTATATATGGGACATCCCGTCTCCTTTCTGTTTCTCCAACACAGCTGTTTCTCTAGGCACCCTCTCACCTCAGGGCGTTTGCACTTGCTGTTAGTTCCCTCTGCCTGGTCCACTCTTCCCCCATATCTGGCTCATTTCCTCACCACCACCAGGTCCATACTCACATATTACATTCTAAATGAGGATTTCCCTGGCTGCCTGCTTATATGAAATTGTAACTCTCAGACCCTGTACTTCCTACTTTCCTTCCCCTCTTTATTTTTCTTTATAGTACTTCTCGTCATCTAATACATTATATATCTTACCTTTTTCCTTTGCTTATTCTTTGTTTCCCTCCACTAGAATATAAGCTCTGCAAACTTCTATGTTTTTGCATTACTGTATTCCTTGTCACATAGTATGTTGTGTGTGTGTGTGTGTCTGTGTGTGCATGTAATAAATGAACAAGTATGAAAAAATAAATGATTATGACTTACCTTCTATTACTTTTCTTAGACTACTTTAAATGCCATCTAGAATTTGTTAGAACCATACGTGTTTTTCACTTAAGCAAAAACATTTGCACATGGTGTTTTCTTCTTATGTCCCACAACATTCACTATTTGAATTTTGTCTTTTCTCAGCTGAAGAGAGTAATAGATTGAGGGCAAGGTTAGTCATTTCTGATTGTTCTCACATTTTGGAAAAAAGTAATTTGTGTTAGAAAGTGAAAAAATTTTTAAGCTTTCAAGAAACATATATATTTTAAAAGATTTTATTGACTTATTTGAGAGAGAGAGACAAAGCTTCAGCATGAGAGGGGGAGCAGCAGAGGGAGAGGGAGAAGCAGGTTCCCTGCTTGGGGTTCAATTCCAGGACCCCGAGATGATGACCTGAGCTGAAGGCAGACGCTTAACCGATTGAGCCACCCATGTGTCCCAAGAAATGTTCTCTTTAAGGAAAAGTCTCAGAAATAGCATATTTATTTGTTTATTTATTTGAAATAGCTTTTAAATATAGCTTTGTGTGATCTACACATTCAATGAAAAGCCACCTTTGAGCAGCAATACTTACTGTCAGATTAAGGCAACTTTTATAGTTGAGATGGGTGATCACATTTCTATCCTGATTCTTCATCTTGAACTTCAGATATTTGAGACAACATTTGGGTCAGGTGGTCAACAAGTGTATAGATTCCCTTTTTCTTCTTTAACTTAAGTCAGGAGGTAAGCAGAGAGTTTTCTTTGCAGAAGGAAGATGGAGGGGTGTGTTGACAGATCTTTCCTACCACTTGTTTTTACAAGGTTGTGCTGGGACACAGCCACACCCACTTGCCTATGTGCTGTGTCTGAGTATCTCCTCTGCTCTCTGGCACTGTACAGAAAAGCCACAGATCCTTCGTGGATCCCTGATGTTAGAGCATAACCTATTCAAGTTGGGGAGGCCAGCCAAAAGGCAGGGAGCCATATAGAGGAGGATTAGACAAAGAAGTTAGACAAGCCACAGAAGGGCTACTCGGTTCTTAACTAATTAATAGGTAATCACACATTATCTCAATTTGTGCAATTGCTCAGTCCTGTTACATCATTTACAAATATAAATTTTCTAAGTAAAACCATATATCCTCATTGATATATTGAAATTCAGAACTTTTTTTTAAAATTTGGATTGTTTTTCAAGTAGTAGTTACTCTAGGGGTCCCTGGGTGGCTTGGTGGGTTAAGCATCTGCCTTTGGCTCAAGTCATGATCTCAGGGTCCTGGGATTGAGCCCTGTGTCGGGCTCTCTGCTCAGCAGGGAGTCCGCTTCTCCCTTTGTCTGTGCTCATGTGCCCTCTCTGTCTCTAAAATAAATAAAATCTTAAACAAAAAAAAAGTAATAGTGACTCTTGCCCCTAATTTGCAATTCTTTTACAGTTTTTTTTAGATCAAATGTTATTCTGTGAGCAACACAGCTTTTTATAACAGAAATTATAGTCTAATTTATCTGTTTTTTAAAAAGATTTTATGTATTTATTTGTCAGAGAGAGAGAGAGATCACAAGCAGGCAGAGTGGCAGGCAGAGGCAAAAAGAGAAGCAGGCTCCCTGCTGAGCAAGGAGCCAGATGAGGGACTCGATTCCAGAACCCGACTGAGCCACCCAGGCATCCCTAATTTATCTGTTTTATATGTGTCTGTTAACACATGATTGGTATCTGTTGTATGTAAGTTAACCCTATTGCAGTGATTAGTTTTAATGAAATTATCTTTCTCTCTCTCTCTAAAAGATTTTATTTATTTATTGGACACAGAGAGAGAGAGACAGAGAGAGAGGGAATACAAGAAAGGAGAGTGGGAGAGGGAGAAGCAGGCTTCCTTCAGAGCAGGGAGTCCGATGTGGGGCTCGATCCCAGAACCCTGGGATCATGACCAGAACCGAAGGCAGAGGCTTAACGACTGAGCCACCTAGGCGCCCCTGAAATTACCTCTGTAAACATCAACTACTTCACAATGGAATACTGGGTAGCATTAATACCGTAGTTAATTTGGTAACCCAGTCAGGTTTTATTAAAAAAAAAAAAAAAAAAGACCTTGCTTTTGGATTTTCTTGAAACACAGACAGCCACCTCTGCATTTAATATTGTATTTTATTTCTGACACATCAAGATAGATTGTATTGAAATGCCCATTGAGATGTGTGATAGATCTCAACTTAAGAACTGCATTTAACATTAGAGAAGCTTTCAGAATGTGCTATTTTCATTTGGGAATATCCAGGAAGGCTCTACTTGGAAGATCAATCATCTATTTAAAGGAGTGAGGTTGGTATAATAGAGACCAGGTGTCAAATCAAGCCTTCCACTGTTTGCTGAGAAATAGAAGGACATGTGACATTTTTAGCTTTAAATACAACTCCAGCAGTCTGAAAAATGTAGGTGTCTCTGAAAACACAGTATAGTCAGATTAACTTAGGCACTGTAGCCAAGAGGAGATGTCTGTCTTAAATACATAGCAATTAAATCAGCGATAGAGAATGCCGCTGGCACTGCATAGTTGCAGTAAATTCTATCATTCAGTCTGAAAGCAATAATAAAAACAAATCTATTTATGCAGGCTTATGTGTGCCAGACACTGTTCTATGTGCCTCGCAGGCATTATGCCACTTGTTCTCCATAGCATCCTTCCTATGTCTGTTTTGCTGATGAAGACACTGAGGTTTAAGTATCTTCTCAAGAACACAGAGAAGATATGATGGTGGTTGATAGACCCAGGTAATCTGTCTGATCCTGAAATCTGGCTCTTAACCTCTGCAGTGTAGCGCTGCTCTAGAGAGACGTAATCTAGAGTATGGTTTATGGAGAAAGATTCAAATAGATCCTCTCTTCTCATCTGTTTTATGTCCTGTGACTTGGTTAAAAATACTGCTCTCTCCAGGGTGCCTGGGTGGCTCAGTCGGTTAGGCGTCTTGACCTTGGCTCGAAACATGATCTCAGGGCCCTGGGATCAAGCCCCTCCTGTCAAGTGCTGCCTGGAGCCCCGAGCTCAGCAGGGAGTCTGCTGGTCCTCTCCATCTGCCCCCTCCCCCTGCTCGTAATCTCTCTCAAGTGAATAAAATCTTAAAAAAACAAAAAACACTGTTCTTTCCTATCCTCTGTTATTTCTTGTAACCTTACATTTGCATACTTAATTGCCTTTTAGAGACGTTCCTCATAAGTGAAATTAAAAATCATGTCCTCTAAACATTATGGTTATCTTTCTCTTATTTATCCTTTCCCTACATTCTGAAATATGGTGTTGTAAATCTCACCTATCATCCATGCCTCAAAAGGTGATTTCTCATTAAAAAAAAGAAAAACAGAGACATTCCAGGGTTGTTCCAGACAGCTGTATTATGTTGAGATGACTTAGGTCTGGAAGGTGTTCATTCTACAGGACATTTCTGGAAACAAATATTTTAGCTTGATTTATGGTGCTGAAATAATTATTGTTATTTTACGGATTCCACATACTTCCACTGGAAGAACATTTGGAAAGCATCTTCCAATTGTCTAGGCACTGTTCCTTGCCCTGAATTATTTCAATTTAATTAAACCATGTGGTATTTTGTGTCAATAAATAATGCTTGTAAACAGACTTGAAGGTGAAAAGTACAATTTAGCGGGACATGTTACTGATATGAGGCCATCAGCCTGGATATGTAAAGTAATCTACATGCACGTTCTTTGTACAATTTTATGTAGAGCCAATCATTATGGTATCTAGACACCATCTGGATCACACTCTCTTTCTTCATGATCATGTGAAATTTGAGGAAGAACCTATGTTTTTTCATGCTGACTTTTTTTATTTTAAAAATTTATTTATTTATTTGAGAGAGAGAGAAAAGAGAGAGAATGAGCTCACCCACACAGAGGGAGAGTGAGGGAGATATGGGACTCGATCCCAGGACCCTGGGATCATGACCTGAGCTAAGGGCAGATGCTTAGCCAACAGAGCCATGCAGGAGCCCCTCATGCTGACTCCTTTTCTCCCTCTCCCAGCTCCTAGATTTGTCTGCTGAATGAGCAGACAATTAATATGTAGCATCTAGGAGTTGAAGAGTGTAGTCACATTGTCTGCTCAATGTATATCTGACTAAAATTTCCAACTTCTGCCTTTGGAGGGGTAAGGAGCAAAGGAGGCAAAGTTTTGGGCAAGCAGTTAATAGATTCAGCAAATCTTGCCTAATTATTTCAATAATGAATTATTATTGACTAATAGTCTACCTCATTCCAGAGAAGATGTAAGTAATATACATGTATGTATAAAAAGATTAAAAGTATGCATGAATAGAAAGTCAAGACCAGAGGAAATAAAATGTGAAGGTCAAAGCTGGGGAGAATTAGAATAGAACCATTCACACCCATGTGTGTAAAGCCAAGTTCAATTTGGCTCTGAACTTCTTGTGACTAACATGGAAAGGGAAACATAATTGATAAAGTCTAAATTTAATTCACTGAAAAGAAACTATGCCAAAACTGCAGTGTTTTTTGCCCCATTATTTTGAGCATAAAAGTCACGTGGGACAGAGCTTTCATAAGTCCCATCTTGCTGTGTTGGTCACTGTTAGAGAAGTGGATTGATTCCTTCCTGTTACAGATCATAACTAAATGTATTATTCCATTACTTCAAATGTCACCTAGAAGAAAAATATTTCTCTCACATTGTTTTTTTTTTATTTTTTCTTCTTCTTTTTTATTTTACAATATAGTCAATTTAAGCCTCGGCTATAATTAAGTCCTATGGTGGAATCTGACTTGTTCATTCTTAGTTCAGTTATAAGGACCTGCTCCAGTTGCTGTATAGAACTACCTAGAAATACTCAAATCTTTCTCTGTGTCTGTCCCTGTGTGTTCCTGTTCCTAGGCCTTTATTCAGTCTGTGGTCTGTGCCTCAAATATGCCTGTTAGAAATTGCAAAGTGTATGATATTTTACCCTGCTTACAAGCTAGCAAGTGAACTGCCACAGTTTCACAATTCCCAGAAAAGAGAGTAGCCAGAGCATGAGCGTTTGTCTTGGTACCCGGAGCTCGACTTCCTGCAGGACCACCAAAAAAGGAGGTGATGTCTGCGTGCTTGGTGGGTTGTATTATGAGACAAGAACACAGACCTTAAGGAACCTGAATATTTTAATCTCTTTAATGGACAATAAGAATGCCTGCTCCTGGGGCATCTGGGTAGCTCAGTGGGTTAAGCATCTGCCTGTGGCTCAAGTCATGACCCAAGGGTCTTAGGATCAAGTCTTCCATCGGGCTTCATCGGGCTTCTTGCTCAGCAGGAGTTCTCTCTTGCTATCTCTGTCTTTCTCTCTTTCTCTCAAATAAATAAATAAAATCTTAAAAAAAAAAAAAAGAACACCTGCTCCTTTGTCCTGGAGAAAAACATTCTCTCTCCCTTCCAAGGTGGTGAGCAGTATAGACATCCTTGAGAAGACAATTTGCAACGATATCAGTATGACTACTTGCAAGAAATGCAGAAATGTGAAGGACCCATGGAGAATGGTTTCTCAATACTACCTTCACTCTTTTATATATTTTTAAGTACCGTCCATCCCTGAAAAAATCAACATTTTAAGGCCTACCTTATTTCAGCCTTCCTGGTTCCTATATTTTAGGGAAATGTTGTCTCTCTCAGAACTCTCTGGGAACTTCCAGTATAATTATGATCCCTACCACAATTTTAAAATGAATCTTCTGATGTATAGTCTCCTGTTTCTAGTAGTTTCATGTAAGAGACATTTTTGTTTTTCCTCAGGGAGGTTCTAAGGACTTTGAGGGCAGAAACTACCTTTTGGAGCTTATTTTGTACCCATTATAGTACTCAATATTATAGATGGGATTAGAGAATGTATAAGAGTATGAGAAAAGGCCACAGTTAGGAAGGTTGTCCATGGTAACAAAATGATAAATAATTATGCATAATTTCCCATCTGTCATGATTTAGTGACCAAAGAAACAGAATTCCTAACTAAGAATATGAAAGTTTTTATGATTTCATAGCTGTAGCATGTCAGGATCCTACAGCCAACTCTTGGCTTGATTTTACCACAGTATTAATCTTGGTGTGTTACTGAATCGTGCCGATTCTCTGATTCAACATAAGAGATGGCAGGGACTCTCAAGAGACAAGTCTGGCTCTGTTTTTATCCGAAAGCTTCTTGGGTAAATAAGGCCATATCATATGAGAAGACAGGTGACGGGAGGTAGGAGGGAAAATTCTGACATGGCATAATCCATATAGATACTAATTAATAAGGAGCAAGTCCATATTTATTGAAAACTAACTAGATATCTCCACTGAGCTTGGGAGCCCTGCTCCTGGCACAGAAGCAGAGACTGAGGCTGGCGTGTATATTTGAAATAATTTGGCAACCTAAGTAAATAGTTTTCTTTTTTTTCTGCATAACTCTTTTCCAAAAACAAAACAAAACAAAACCACCCCCCCAAAATTTTTTAAAATGGAAACTAAAGGCTCCTCGACAGAACAGGATTTTGTAGATGCGTGAGAAGAAGTATAGTCCAGGGCAAAGTGTAGGCTTTGAGGCTGGGTTAAAGTAAGGATGATACTGCTCATTCACTAAGTGAGTCAGATTAAATTACCTGTGTTTGCTGAGTTATCTTATCAGTAAATATGGAAAATAAAACCCACTTCTTAGCATATTTGAGAAGTAAACGAGGTAATAGATGTCAAAAGCCCGGTGCAGGGTCTGGCACCTACCTTTGGGCCCCAGAGTGATCATTTTCATGATTACCAAATAATTGACTCATTACAATGACTCAAGGCTGAAAAAGTGGGGACATGATTAAGGAAGAACTAAAAAGGCCAGGATTGGGCAGGTGGGGGTGGGAGATGAATGAGTAGACCACAGAGTATCTTTAGGACCATGAAATATTCTGCAAGGTAAATTTTGGTGGGTACATGAAATCACACATTTATTCAAACCCATGGAATGTACGCCACCAAGAGTGAATCTTAATGTAAACTATGGATTCTCTAGGTGTGAATCCTGATGTAAACTCTGGGTGATTATGATGAGTCAGTGCGGGTTCGTCAGTTGTAACAAATGCTGCACCGTGTGTCAGGGGTGGGGAGAAGAAATGTTGATAATGGAGACCTGTATGTGTGCGTGTGGGGAGAAGAAATGTTGATAATGGAGACCTGTATGTGTGCGTGGTGGGGAGGGCAAAAGGGAGATCTCTGTACCTTCTGTTCAGTTTTGCCATGAACCTAAAACTGCTCTGAAAACAGTCTATTGAAAAAAAGGAGATCTCTTAGAGGCATCCCTGAGCAGCAAATAACCCAAGGGACCTGGGAAGGTTTTAACTGTGAGTGAGGGTACCCACCAGATCTCAGGAATGGAGGGAACGAAAATGACTGCTCTTTGGGGGGGATTGTCCCGATTAGTGATGGGTTAAATTGAGAATTTCAATCTCCAGAGCCATGGGAAAAATTTTTAAATTTTGGAACCCTATCAATTTTTGTAAATTTCCCATGCTAAAACAGGCAACTTACCTAATTACCTGGGATGTACTTTGGAGGCTTTGTCTGAGTTTCAACTTGGTTTTCCATATTTTTTGCTTGCTTTTTAGATATTCCCCTTATAAAGTTTAAAATAGAAATTATAATGTAGGGTGTAAGAGTTTCTTTGTCAAATTGAAATAAAGTAATTGGTAGCTTTCCAAGATAGTCTGAAGGGGGTAAATTACATTTATGTGATCTAAATCCATTGGTTAAATGCACCGAGATTAACATCTGTTAAAAGAATTGTGCTTGGCACGCAGGTGTTTCAATATTTGTATTTAGTATGTGTTTCAGAAACAGCCTCTGAGAAAAACATTTATGTAACAATCTGGTGGTTTTATTGTTTAAATCTGTCAGGACAGTTATTTTGTTACTCAGACTTTGTGACCCTCTTGCAAGCTGTAAACTCTTTAACGAAGTGAATATATTGAGAAAGATGACAGACTTTCAAACTTCGGGGGGGGGGGAAGAGTATTATATGAGAAGAATCAGCTTTCCCCCTGGAGACTGTCCCTAATATGTGAACAGCGAAAACAATTACATTGGTGATTTCAGGAAGTCCAATAAATTCCATTGCACAGTCCTACTTTTGAAATATTACATCACTCAGCAAAAGCTTAGGCTCGTATATTAGCTGAAATGAACTAATCATGAATTAATTACCATTAGTTCAGTTTTGTGAATGGAGTGCAGAGGAAAGGCTCTGGTTTCCCTGTGGCCAGCGCCTCGAGATTTAACGACGCCTGCACTTTAGTCTCCCTGTGCTGGGGAGTATGTGGGGGGCACGCTGGAGCTACTCATTTCAGCAGTGCTGCTGATCACCTCTCATGGCAGTGATTGACTTAATCATTCTGTAATCCACATTGTTAAAATAAATTGCGCTCTCTCGTTTGTTTTGTAGGTGGAGTGGGGGAAATAAATGCAGCGTTTCTCCAGAGATTCGTGGCTTAAAATCAGAAAGAAAATAGAGGAATCAATTGCTCTCATACACTGCCAGATTATACCTCAAGCAAATTAAAACTGGGTAAAAGTTGAATTGTAAGTAATTTCAGCTTTATAGAATCCACACGTGGCTATGATAGCACGTGGTGGCTTACTTTGGCTTGATTACGTTTTAAGTACCTTCAATGTCTTTGGGGTTCATGAGTATCTAGTGGGACACAATGTTTTGTGTATAAATAGCAAATAGGTTTGAATGTTAATATCTGCCCTGTGGCTTGTTCTCACACAATTCCTTTGCTTTTAAACTTCTAGATCCTAGATCAGGGTTATTTCAGGCCACTTTGGAAATTCACCCAGGAAGTTTCAGTTGGTGTAGATTTCAGATACATTTTGCTTCAGGTAATGGTCTCCAAGAGCCAGTGGGTAGGGTGTATGTGGAGTTGTCTTTAGAATTTTGTTTCATAGCTTCTGGAAGAGTCGGCACTTCTCCAGGGCTAGAACAGCCATCTACTGTATTTTCTGCACTTAATAACAATACTTCTCCCAATTGCTGTAGGCAGTCCCATAAATTCTACCTTATTCATATCTTTTTGATAGTTTCCAGATTTGGGATTATACAGACCAGCAAAATCTCCAGAAAGTTTTGGGGGGAATCTGTGTTGATGGTCCTGGTTTGATTTTGTCAATTATGGACAAGAAAGACTTTCATCATTTAATAAATGAGAGTACATTTTAACACTAAAAGTTAAGAAAGTCTAATGTATGAATAAAGAACAGTGGTTTAAATTTTTAATTTAATTTAAATTTTAAATTAAACAGTGGTTTAAATTGAGTCAATTTAATTTATGCAGAAGTCAGTTCATTATCTTATTTTTCTCATTTGGATAACAACTTTGTCACTGATTGACACCCAGCAGGAGAATGTAGAGAATTACTGAGAAATTTAAAAATAACTTTGAAATGCCTGGCTGGCTTAGTCGGAAGAGCATGTAACTCTTGATCTGGTGGTCATGAGTTCGAGCCCCTATTGGGTGTAGAGATTATTTAAATGAATAAATAAAAACGTTTTAAAAAGTTAAGAAAAGGGGTGCCTGGGTGGCACAGTTGGTAAGTGTTTGCCTTCAGCTCAGGTCATGATCCCAGGGCCCTGGGAGCCCTGCATCGGGCTCCCTGCTTGGTGCGAAGGCTGCTTCTCTCTCTCCCACTCCCCCTGCTTGTGTTCCTGCTCTTGCTGGCTCTCTCTCTGTCAAATAAATAACCCCCCTCCTTTTTTTAAGTAAAGGAAAAAAAAATGAAAATAAAAGTGACTTTGGCTTTGAATCAGGAGACCTGGGTTAGGGGTCAGATACCATTCCATGTTATCTACTGGATTCTCTCTGAGCTTCTCCAGTGGGACAAGAGGATGATAACCTTAGTCTGGTTTTTCTCACAAGGTTAATTATGAAATTCATGTAGAAAAATGAGTGCATAAGTGTGTTTGAGCCCTGAAACATAATGTAAATTTATGCAAGATGATGATGAGCTTCTAGAATCCTACAATTGAGTTTAGCCTCAGGAATCATCTGAGCAATCACCTCATAGCCTTTCCACTTGCGGTGGCAACACAAGTCATCTCTGGTCTCTCAGGGGTAAAGTATAAAGAGCTGGTTTAGATACTTTCCTGTAACGTCTACCTATTGGTACCTGTTTGCTGAAGAAAGACATGCTGTTATTTCTCCTCTGGGATGGCACTTGAGAAAAGTAAAGGGATTTAATTCCTGAGATTTTTATTTATTAAATTTTTTCAGGCCAAATATCTCTATTTTTTTTCATGATTTCTTGTATGGAAAGATCCCGAGTCCCGTTGTCATCCTGTGGGGCTTCTCCCATCTCTCAGTGGAACTACAGACGGACCACTGGTGGTCAATTATGGACAAGAAAGCTGGTGAGCTGTAGTGAGCGTAGAGAGAGGTAATACATCGCACTGGTGTGGTAACGTATTAACACATTGCACTGCCGGCAATGCCACTGAAGATCTTGAGCGAGAGTGCCCCTGGGACATTGTCCCTGAATTTCTCTGGTGTTCTCTTCTTTGCTTCCCTCAGGCTCTGCATGTTCCTGCCTTCACTCTTAGTATGTCATATTTAATAATTATATATATATATATAATATATATATATTTATTTGAAAATGGGATTTAATTTCACTTTATTGAAAATCAATTAATTAACACAGAATATATTACCAGTTTCAGAGGTAGAATTTAGTGATTCATCAGTTACATATAACACCCAGTGCTCATTACATCATGTGCCCTCCTTAATGCCCATCAGCCAGTTACCCCATCCCCCATCTCCCCTCCAGCAACCCTCAGTTTGTTTCTTAGAGGTAAGAGTGTCTTACGGTTTGTCTTCCTCTCTGATTTTTCCTTACTTTATTTTTCTCTCCCTTCCCCTATGTCCGTCTGTTTTGTTTCTTAAATTCCACACATGAATGAAATTATATATTTGTCTTTCTCTGACTTACTTCGCTTAGCATAATATCCTCTAGTGCCATCCGTATGGTTGCAGATGGCAAGATGAATGGATAAAGAATATGGGATAGATAGATAAAATGGAATGTTACTCAGCCATTAATTACATGTTAATATGCCTCTATCCTCTAGTATCCCCTTCCGAACAGGGTAGTTAACTTTTTCACTTTTGTGCTATCATTACACAGTAGATTCTTTTTTTTTTTTTTTTTTTTAAGATTTTATTTATTTATTTGACACAGAGAGAGAGCACAAGTCAGGGGAGCAGCAGACAGGAAGAGGAAGAAAACAGGCTTCTTGCCAAGCAGGGAGCCGGATGCAGGACTTGATCCCAGCACCCTGGAATCATGACCCGAGCTGAAGGCAGCCGCTTAACCGACTGAGCCATCCAGGTACACCATACACAGTCGATTTTTAATAAATGTTGAACTCCACTGAAGGTGGGTCTTTTTCTTGGCAGCCACATGATTCTGTTTATACATATTAAACTGACAGCTCAAATCTTCACATGTTTTCTTTTTTATTGGGGTTGCTGATAAATCATATAGTTCTTATTTTTTAGTGGCTTACTTTTTCTGGTGCCAAGAGGAAAACCTTATAAAAAGTTAATTTTATCTTGTTAATTTGGCCCTGTATTCAGTGGGTCTAGTAATTGAGTGCAAGTCTGATTTTTAATTTCTTAAATGATTTTAAATCCAGGTAATACATGTATAAGGAATTCAGCTCAAAGGACACAAAATGTGTGTGCAGTATAAACGAAGTCTCTTCTGTTTGTCACAAAGCCAGCTAGCCATTTCTCTCCTCTGGATGAAATTGTTACCTGTTTTCTTGTTCATTTCTTAGAAATAGTTTGCACACACACACACGCACACACACACACACATTTTTAAATATATTTACATTATTTTACACAGTGCTTTTATCTATTTTTTTGTCCAGCTTTATTAAGAACTTACTCACAAATGAAATTCTATATATTTAAAGCATATAATGTGATGATTTGCTATACATATACATTGTGAAATGATTACCAACATCGAGATAGTTAACATATATATTGTCTCACATAATTAACTCTTTTTTTTTTTCTTTGTGGTGAAATCCCATAAAATCTACTCTCAGCAAATTTCATGGACACAATACTGTATTGTTAACTATAATCACCATGTTGTACGTTAAATTCTCTGAACTTATTCATCTTCTAACTGGAAGTTTGTATCCTTTGACGTACAGCTCCTACTTTTCTCTCACCACAGCCCCTGGTAACCACCACCCTGTTTCTATGAAATCAGCTTTTTTTTTTTTAAGATTCCTCATATAATTGATATCATACAGTATTTGTTTTTCTTTGTCTGGTTTATTTCACTTAGCATAATGCCCTCTAAGTTTATCCATGTTTCTCAAATAGCAAGAACTCATTTTTTTCTTATGACTGAATACTACCCAATCATATATATATATAATATATACATGTATTAGATATACCTATATATGTGTGTGTTTTTGTGTCTACTACATTTTTTTAATCCGTTCATCTACTGAGGGACACTTTGGTTGTTTCCATATTTTTAGCTACTGTGAATAATGCTGCCATGAACATGGGAATTCATATGTCTCTTCAGTATAGTGCTTCTATTTCCTTTGAGTATATTTTTGAGATTGAGATTGCTGAATCATATGGCAATTCTATTTTTCAATTTTTTGAGGAAGCCTTTTCCATAATGGGAAATTTACATTCCCACCAACAGTGTACAATGGTTCCTTTTTTTCTGCTTTCTTGCCAACATTTGTTACTTCTTATCTTTTTGGTAAAAACAGTTACTCTAATAGGTGTGAGATGATATCTTATTGATGTTTTGATTTTTAATTTCCTGATAATTAATGATGCTGAACATCTTTTTCATGTACCTTTGGCCATTTATATGTCTTCTTTGGAAAACATCTATTCAGCTCCTTTGACCATATTTCATTGGATTGTTTGTTTGTTTATTTGTTTGCTATTGAGTTGTATGAGTTTCTTATGTATATCGGATATTCACCCCAGATATACGGTTTGTAAATTAATACTTTTCCCATTCCATTGGTTGCCTTTTAAATTTATTGATTGGTTCTTTTGTTATAAAGAAGCTTTTTGGTTTGATGTGGTTCTGTTTATTTAGCTTTTGATACCTGTACTTTTGGCATCTTACCTAAAAAAATCATTGCAAAACCAAAGTCAAGGATTAGTCAAGGATTTTTTTTCTCTGTGTTTTCTTCTAGGAGTTTTATAGTTTCAGATCTTCCATCTCACTCTTCAATCCCTTTTAAGTTAATTTTTGTGAGTTGTATAAGATAAAGGTCCAGTTTCATTCTTTTGCATGTGGGATATACAGTTTTCTCCATACCTTTTATTAATGAGACTATTCTTTTCTTTCTTTTTTTAAAATTTTTTTTAAAGATTTTATTTATTTATTTGACAGAGATGACAAGCAGGCAGAGAGGCAGGCAGAGAGAGAGGGGGGAAGCAGTCTCCCTGCTGAGCAGAGGACCGATGTGGGGCTTGATCCCAGGACCCTGGGATCATGACCTGAGCTGAAGGCAGAGGCTTTAACCCACTGAGCCGCCCAGGTGTCCCGAGACTATTCTTTTCTTATTTTGTGTCCTCAGTGCCCTTATCAAAGAGTAGTTGACTGTATATGTGTAGGTTTATTTTTGGGCTCTCTATTCTGTACCATTGGTCTGTCTGCATGTTTTTATGACAGTGCCATGCTGTTTTGATTACCATAGCTTTGCAAAATAGTTTGAAATCAGAAAATGTGATACCTATAGCTTTGTCCTTTTTTAATATTGCTTTGGCTATTTGTGGTCTTTTGTGAGTCCATACAAATTTTAGAATAGTTTTTTTTTTTAACTTCTGAGAAATATGACTTTAGAATTTTGATAGTGATTGCATTGAATCTATAGATGGCTTTGGGTAGCATGGACATTTTAACAATATTAATTCTTCTAATCATGAGCTTGCAATATTTTCCATTTGTTTGTATTCTTCAATTTCTTTTTATCAGTGTCTTATAAATATTTTCAGTGAACAGGTTTTTCACCACCTTGGTCAAATTTATTCCTAAAAATTTTACTGTTATACTTCTATGAATGAGATTGCATTGTTAAAAATTCATTGTTAGTGTGCAGAAGCATAATTGATTTCCACATGCTGATTTTGTGTCCTGAAACTTTATTAAATTTGTTTATCATCTGTAACAGTTTATTGGTGGAGTCTTTTGGGTTTTCTATGTAAGATGATGCCATCGGCAAACAGATAATTTTACTTCTTCCTTTCCATTTTGGCTGCCCCTTCCTTCCTTTCTTTCTCTTCCTTCCCTCCCTCTTTTCTTCCCTCTTTCCTTCCTTCCTCCCTTCTGCCCTTCCTTCATTCCTTCCTTCCTCCCTCCCTCTTTCTTCTTTCTCTCTCTCTTTCTTCCTTCCTTCCTTCCTTTCTTTTTTTGTTGTTAGCTATGGGCTTTTCATGAATGGCCTTTACTATGTTGATGTACATTCCTTCTGTAACAAATTTCTT
Source organism: Lontra canadensis (assembly GCF_010015895.1). Classification (NCBI taxonomy): domain Eukaryota; kingdom Metazoa; phylum Chordata; class Mammalia; order Carnivora; family Mustelidae; genus Lontra; species Lontra canadensis. The sequence continues at coordinate 19,863,628 of NW_022631004.1, read as the reverse complement.
GAGTTTTCTTTTTTTTAATCATGAAAGGATGTTGAATTTTGTCAAATGCTTTTTCTGTATCTATTGAGATGATTATATGATTTTATGTAATGAAATGAATTTTCCTAATGTGGTGTATCAATTTACCAATTTATGTATGTTGAAATATTCCTGCATCTCAAGGATACATCCCACTTGATTTCAGTGTATGATCCTCTTAATAGGCTGTTGAATTCAGTTTGCTAGTATTTTGTTGAGGATTTTTGCATCTATGTTCATCAGGACTATTGGCCCATAACTTTTTTTTTTTCTTATAATGCCCTCTTCTGGTTTTGATATCAGGATAATGTTGGTCTCATAAAATGAGTTTGGATGTATTCTTTACTCTTCAATTTTTTGGAAGAGCTTGAAAAAGATTGTTATTAATTCTTCTTTAAATATTTGGTAGAATTCTTCAGTGAAGCCATCTTGTTCTGCTCTTTTATTTGTTGGGAAGTTCTCTGTTACCAATTCAATCTCCTTACTTGTTATTGGTCTGTTCAAATTTTCTATTTCTTCAGGTGCAGTCTTGGTAAGTTGTATGTCTCTAGTAATTTATCCATTTCTTCTAAGTTGTCCAAATTCTTGGTATATAGTTGTTCATGGCAGTCTTTCATGATCCATTGTATTTTTGTGGTATCAGTTGTTATGTCTCGTCTTTCATTTATAATTAATTTCATTTATTTGATTCACCTTTTTCTTAGTCTAGTTAAAGGTTTGTCAATTATGTTTATCCTTTCACAAAACCAGCTCTTAGATTTGTTGTTATTTTCTTTTGTTTTTCTAGCCTCTATTTCATTTAGCTCTGCTCTAAACTTTATTATTTCCTTCTTTTTGCTATCATTCAGTTTCATTTGTTCTTTTTTTTTCTTAGTTCCTGGATATGTAATCTTAGATTGATTTTAGATTCCTTATTTGAGATCTTTTTTAAAATTGAAGTATAATTGACATGTAATACTGTATTAATCAGATGTTCAATGTAATGATTCACTATTTGTATACACTGTGAAATGACCATGACTGTAGGTCTGACTTCTTCATCATCATAAAAAGTACATAATATGCAATACAATATTGTTAAATATAATGACCATGTTGTATATAGTATCCCCATGACTTATTTAACTTATGACCTGCAGTTTGTACCTCTTGACTCCTTCTCCTATTTACCCACCCATGACCCTCATCCCCTCTTAAAACCACCAATTTGTTCTGTCTCTGTGGGTTTTGTTTTGTTTATTATTATTATTATTTTTTAGATTCCATATATAACTGAAATCATATGGTATTTGTTTCTTTGTGTCTGATTTATTTCACTTGGCATAATACCCTAAAGGTTCACCCGTGTTTTTGCAAATAGCAAGATTTTATTCTTCTTTATGGCTGAATAGTATTCCATGGTACATATGCCCCACATATTCTCAACATATTCATCTATCAATGGATACTTTTGTTATTTCCATATCTTGATTATTGTAAATAATGCTGAAATGAACATGACAATGCATACATATCTCTTTGAATTAGTGTTTTTATTTTCTTTGGATAAATACCCAGGAGTAGAATTACTGGGTCATATGGCTTTACAACTAAGTTGAGTCTCTTGCAGACAGCTTGTAGATGGATCTTTTTGTTGTTGTTGCTGTTGCCATGACTTTTGATTGGAGAATTTAGTCCACATACATTTAGAGTAATTATAAATTTGGTATATATAATGAGTAGATACTTATTGCCATTTATTAATTGTTCTTTTCTTATTTGTTGAGATATACCTATAATGCTATGAGCTTCCCTCTTAGAAACTGCTTTTGTTGGATCCCATTGATTTTGATGAGGTATTGACCAAAGTTCTTTTTTTGTATTTTGTAAACTTTATTATTTTTAAAATTTCAATTTCTATAGTCATTGCTAATGTATACAAATAAAATATTGTAACCTGAAACCTTGTTAAATCCACTTACTGGTTCTAATAGTTATTTTTGTTTTTTGAAATTTCTGAAGAATTTTCTATGTAATCCTTTTGTTTGCAAATAGAGGCAACTTTTCTTTTCCAGTTTGGAGGTCTTTTATTTCTTTTACTTACTGTATCGAACTGGCTGAAATTTCCAGTATAATGCTGAAAGGGGGGCATCACTGCCTTTTTCCTAGTCTTAGAAGGTTTTCAGTCTTTCTCCATTAAGTGTGATATTAGCTGTTTTCTGTAGAACTATAAGTTTTCAAGTTGGAGAAGTTCCCTTTGAGACCCTCTCTGCTAAGAATTTTTAGCAGATATGCTTATTTAATCTTTGGCATATGTTCTTTCTGAATTTGTTGGGGTGATCATATGATTTTTACTTTTTGGTCTGTTAATGTGGTGAATTACATTGATGGATATGTGAATGTGAAATCACATAAAACACAAAAAATGTTTTCCTCGAATGAACCCTATTTGGTCATGTTTTATTATCTTTTTGTATATTCCTGATTTAATTTACTAAAATTTTGTTTAGAATTTTTTTAAGATTTTATTTATTTATTTGAGAGACAGAGAGCACAAGTAGGGCCAGGGGAGGGGCAGATGGAGAGGGAGAAACAGACTCTCTCTCGAGCAAGGAGCCTGACATGGGGCTCTATCCCAGGATGCCGGGACCCTGAGACCATCACCCAAGCCAAAGGCAGATGCTTAATGGACTGATACACTCAAGTTTCCCTTATTTCGAATTTTTGCATCTATGTGTATGTAGGATATTGGCTTATGGATTTTTTTTTTTATTGTAATGTCAGTCTGGGTTTCATGCCAGAGAACTTCTGGACTCATGCAATAAATTGGAAAGTATTACTTCCTATTCAGTTTTGCGGAAGAGTTTCTGTAGAGTTGATATCATTTTTTCTTAAGTCCTTGGTTGAATTCTCCAGCAAAACCATCTGAACCTGAATCACTTGTTGATTTATTTGTGGAACACTTTTAATTAAAAATTCAATTTATTTAATAGGCTATTTAGGTTAGTATTTCTTCTTGAGTAAATTTGGGTAGTTTGTATCTTTAAAGAAATACCTTCAGTTCATCTAAATTGTCAAATGTTGGCATAGTGTTCTTAATATATTCTTATTTTCCTTTAATATCTGTAGAATATATAGTGATGTCATCTCTTCCATTCCTATAATTGGTAATTTGTGTCTTCTCCCCTTCTGCCTTGGGCTCAGGTCATGATCCCAGGGTCCTGGGACTGAGGCCCACATGGGGCCTGGTGAGGAGACTGCTTCTCCCTCTTCTTCTGTCTGCTGCTCTCCTTACTTGTGCTCTCTCTCTCTTCAAAAAAAATAAATAAAATCTTTAACAAAAAAGAAAAGATGAGGAAAATAGTTTGATGAAATTTCTTTAATTATTTTCTTTTATTTTTTCTTTATTTTATTTACTGTTTCACAAGTCAGTGGTACTTTTCTCCTGGCCTAAAAGAATGTAGGGATTTTTGAGAGGCAGAAGAATGATGACATCTCTAAATGAGTCTGAATGGGAACACTGATAGAGGGAACTCTCCCCCTGTTTGACATGGTGCTGTCCTAACCATCTACTTTCATGCACTGAAATGCAGTTCCCAATGTTCTTTAACATTTCTTTTATAATCTGTTTCTGTTTTCTTCCTTCTTCCAGAGCTCCAAACGCCACTGCCCTTTTGGTGCTGTTGGCTTCCTGGGCTGTAGTTTGGGTCAGGGTCCTCCCCTTTCCAGTCTCCATGTTTAGAGCCCCCAAGCGGTGACAGACAAATTATGCCTATTTCATCATGTGAATTCTAGTTTTCTCAGATCTATTTCAGGGAAGTTGCTAAGAAGGACCAGGTCTTTCACACATTTATTCCTGAGAAAATGCCCTTCATGAAAACACTGTAGAGTCATAATTCCATTTGCTCGCTAATAATTTGTACATCGTGTGACCTACCACATGCTGTTTTTGCAGCTTTACACCTTCAGTGGAAACCTGCTGGATAAAGCCCTGAGGAAAGAGGGAGGGAAGGAGCAAAAATGACCTGGGGAGGAGGAATGGAGGGAGCAAGGCAGGGTGGGAGTGAGGAAGGGAGAAAGGGTAGGGGAGAGAGAGAGAAAGAAAATATCAGAGGGGTTGGGGGAGGGACTTTATTTTTAGCTTGACTACTAAAACAGGGCAGACAGGAAACAACTGCAAATGTACATGACGTTGATATCTAGGTGATGAGTCCTGTCAATGTGACTAAGTTGTTCAGGGTTTCCGTGGTGTTGCTTTAAAAATATAAACTACAGGTTAAATGTATTTATGAAAAATTCCAGGAAAAAAAGTTATTCTCAATGAGTTTTTTTGTTGTGGTGGTGACGAGGGGTGTGTGTTATTGATCTTATAATAGAAATAATGACTTTAAACCAGGTTTTCTAAGAAAATTAATGACTGCCCCAAGTTAATGGCCTTCAGCCAATCTCCCAGTCAGCCATTAATCCCCAGGAAATGCCCTGGGCCTTGATCATTATTGCGTAAATAATACAAAAGTGGGTAGAGTTCTTGTCACATGGGAAGCATACATTGCCCTCGTTGTCTCTTGGACTCCTTTTATGGTAGTAAGAATAACCTATTAGGGAGGAAAACTGTAATAATTTTCTTACCAATGCAAATAGATAGTCTTGTTTAAGCAAAATTATTAAATATAATGTTAAACAACTCCAGCTCTGTATATTTGAGGAAGAAATAATGGAAGATTCCAAGTTCAGAATTCTTAGACTGCTATAGTTAAAGCCACGAGTGACATAGAGTATAGAGCCAAATATTGAATTGAGAATAATGCAATTATTGTCATATTAGATATTTCTAGTTAAAATCAGGGTTAAAGTAACACGTAATTGACTTCGTTAATGGTTGCAAACAAAAGATGGTACTGAAATTTACTTTAAAAATTGAAATCTTATATTCTAATAAAAATATCTTGAGGAACTACATTTTATAAGTTTTCAAATAAATATCATGATGGATGGGGATATTTTTCTTATCTTAAAATATCAAAGGACTTTCATAGTCTTTTTCATGGCTTATTTTGCATTCCAAGATCTTCAAGAAGGCAAATAGTAAAATGAAAAACATGTGTGGGAAATTAGTAGAGCAGTTGCCCTTGACTGCCAAAGGAGATGCTACTGAGGTAAAAAGGCCTTCGAGGGAATTTTCCCATTTTGAACAGAGATGTTCACGCACATTGTTATCCCATGACCCAAATTTAGGTGGAGAACTTTACGTGAAGTTTCTCAATAAACATTTTCAGATGAATAAATGTACCTTAAATGTCTTAAAATGTTGTCAGTTATATCTCAGCAATGCTGGAAAAAAACCCAAATTAAAAAAAATCACCTCTTTACCCTAGAGTTTTTTGTATACTTGGAAGGTTAACTCTTTTTAAAATTTTTTTAGTTTATCTATCTATTTATTTATTTTAGTAATCTCTACATCCAACATGCGGCTCGAACTCATGACCCCGAGATCAAGAGTCACATGGACTTCTGAGTGAGCAAGCCAGGCACCCCATATTAGCTTTTTATCTTTGATATATGTTGTGTGTGTTTTCTTCTACATTGGCATTTATCTTTTTCTTTTTCCAAATGACTATCCATTTGCCACAACACTATGAAAAAGTCCATCTTATTCTCACAGGTGTGAAATGTTATCTCAATTATATTCTAAATTTCCGTATGTAGTTGTATCTATTTTTAAACTTTTTTTTTTCTGTTATAGTAGAAATGACTTCCCCCTTCTCTTTTCTCTTGTTTTGTTGCACTAGCTAATAAGTCTGATATTGTATTAAATAGTTAAAAAGAACAGCAGGCATTTTTGCCTTGTTCTGGATCTTAGTGGAAATGCTTCTAATGATTGCCTAATAAATAATATGCTGGCTTTAGGATTGAGGTAAATTTATCTTATCAATTTAAAGAAAAATCCATGGCTTTCTATTTTACAAAATGTTTTATCAGAAATGAATTTTGAATTTATTTATTTATTTTTAATTAATTAATTAATTAATTACTTTGACAAAGAGAGACACAGAGAGAGGGAACACAAGAAGAGGGAGTGGGAGAGGGAGAGGCAGATTCTCCGCCAAGTGGGGAGCCTGATGTGGGGCTCAATCTCAGGACCCCGGGTCATGACCTGAGCTGAAGGCAGATGCTTAATGACTGAGCCACCCGGGTGCCCCGTAATGGATTTCTTAACATCGAATCACTCTTGTGTTCATGTAATCAACTTGGTCATAAATATATTAATTTTTTTAATATGCTGTTGGATTTTACTGCCTGTTATTTTGATTAAGATTTTTTTTTGCCTAAGTATTCCAAAGTGAGATTGGTTTCTGTTTTTCTTTACTATACTATTTTATCAACTTTCTGTACTGATCCTTTTTTTGTAATAACATTTTTGGAAATGTCTATGTTTAGAAAAATTTGTGTAGTTTTAGATCATCTAGTCTTTAAGTTTGGCTGAACGCCCCTGTGAAACTATCTGCACATGGTAATGTTTGAGGGCAAGTTCTCCACTTCTTTGAAATTTAATACAAGTTTTTTTTATATATAAAGAAATCTGTATTTGGATCTGAGTTGGAGAACAATGGCCCCCTAAATATCCATGCCCTAATCCCCAACACTGTGGTTATGTTATGTTGCATGGGAGAAAGGACTCTGCAGGTGCGATTACAGATAGGGCCCTCTAGATGGGGAGATTATCCTAAACTGCTTCTTCTTTTTTTTCTATTTAAAAAAATTTTTTTATTAACATATAATGTATTATTTGTTTTCAGGGGTACAGGTCTGTAAATCATCAGTCTTACATAATTCACAGCACTCACTATAGCAAATACCCTCCCTAGTGTCCATAACCCAGCCCCCTATACCTTCCCCCCAGCCCCCAGCAACCCTCAGTTTGTTTCCTGAAATTAAGAGTCTCTTATGGTTTGTCTCTCTCCCGATCCCATTTGTTTCATTTTTTCCCTCCCTACTCCCCACAACCCCCGATCCTGCCTCTCAAATTCCTCATATCAGAGAGATCATATGATAATTGTCTTTCTCTGGCTGACTTATTTCACTTAACATAATACCCTCCAGTTCCATCCATGTCCTTGCAAATGGCAAGATTTCATTTTTTTGATGGCTGTGTAGTATCCCATTGTGTGTGTGTATATATATACACACATATATATGTATACATATATATGTATGTATATGTGTGTATATATATGTATACATATATATGTGTATATATATATACAGACACACACACACACACACACCACATCTTCTTTATCCATTCTTCTGTTGATGAACATCTAGGCTCGGAGAAATACAAATCAAAACCACAGTGAGATACCACCTCACACCAGTCAGAATGGCTAAAATTAACAAGTCAGGAAATGACAGATGTTGGAGAGGATGTGGAGAAACCAGCCCTCCTACACTGTTAGTGGGAATGCAAGCTGGTACAGCTACTCTGGAAAACAGCATGGAGGGTCCTCAGAAAGTTGAAAACAGAGCTATCTTGCGACCCAGCAATCGCACTACTGGATATTTATGCCCTAAAGATACAAATGTAGTGATCTGAAGGGGCACATGCACCTGAATGTTTAACTGCTTCTTCTTCTTTTCTTTTTTCTTTCTTTTCTTTTTTTTTTTAAAGATTATATTCATTTATTTGACAGAGATCACAAGTAGGCAGAGAGGCAGGCAGAGCGGGGCGGGGGGGAAGCAGGCTCCCCGCTGAGCAGAGAGCCCAATGCGGGGCTCGATCCCAGGACCCTGGGATCATGACTTGAGCCACAGGCAGAGGCTTTAACCAACTGGGCCACCCAGGCGCCCCTAACTGCTTATTCTTTTGAGAATTTGAACTTTTTCTCATGGGTCAGAGAGACACAATGTGAGAGAAACTTGATCTTCATCACTGTTGCTGACTTTAAAGATGGAGGAAGGGGCGATGAGCCCAGGAATATGGGTGGCTCTGGGAAGCAGGGAAAAAGCCCTCAACAGACAGCTAGTAAGAAAACAGGGACCTTTGGTCATACACCTACAAGGGAACAATACTACCAACACAGGAAGGAGCCAGCAACAAATTCTCTTCTAGAACCTCCATGAAAGGACACAGCCTGTGGACACCTTGATTTTAGTTCAGTGAGAGCCATCTTGGATTTCTAACCTAAGAACTATAAAACAATAACTATGTGGTGTTTTAAGCCACTAAGTTTATGGTGACTTTTTATAGCAGTGATAGAAAACTAATACTTACCTGGAGAGAGAAAATCAAATTTGATAAATGTGTCTTATACAGAATTGACTATTTTTGCTAGCTTTTCACATTTGTTTTCATAGAATTACACAGTATGGACTCATGATTTTCAAAATTTTCTCAATTTATTTCTCCTTTCTTATTTGTTATTTTGTGTATTTGTACTTTCTTTTTCTTTGGGGATGGTGTTGGCAGAGCCATCTGAGGTTTTACTTGGGAAAAGGCACTTTTAGTTGGGGGCATGGGCTAGGGGGGGTACCCAAGACAATAGGCTCTCTCCAAGAATAGGCTGAGGACTAGGGCTGAAACTTAGGTGGGTTTCCTGTTCCCGATGCTCCCCTGCACAGCTCCTTCCCCCAGCGGCTCTACAGTAGTTACAGGATCGAGGAGGCTGGGAAGGACCAAAATGGCTCTTCACATGGGCAGGATATCAGGTGGCTTGGAGACCAGCTTTGCATTGCTGGCCTCCATCGTCTTCACGGCCATGGCCTTGGAGGAACTGACACAGCTAAAGAAACTGGAAACCCTGATAGAGCCGAAGCTGGGGTAGAAGGAGCTCAGGCCTATTGTTGAGGTCCAGCTCATGAGGACCCTGTAAGCTGAGCTCAGCTCACCTGAGTAGCCGTCATTGGTCTTATTATGGATATTCAGATTCTGCATCCCAGACTCCAGCTGGCTCTCCTTGTCCTCCAGCAGCTTGTGGCAGGTGGCGATCTCAATGTCCGGGGCCAGCTTGATGTTCATGAGCTCCTGGTACTCATGCAGCCGCCTTGGCATATCCTGGTTGGCCCACTGCAGGGCAGCCTCTGGAGAGGCCACCTTGGCATTGGCGTCCTTAACAGCCAGCTCCTGGCTCTGCTTATCATCAGCAGTGGTGACCTGCAGTGAAGCCCTCTGGCTTTTGAGGTCCTTGATCTCAGCCTGGAGGCAGCTGGTCTTCTGGTTCATCACGGAAATCTCCCTGTTCATGCCACCGAGGTCATTCCCATGCTTCCCAGCTGTTGGGTCAGTGGCTCGGGGAATGCAGGAGGAACAATAAAAATGGGCGCCGGGCCGTCATCATCCTTTACCCATGACTCTCCCGCCGGAAGGATGTTTGCTGAGGACACGTCACCATAAGTAAACTGATACCTATGCAGGAAACAGGAACATCAGGACTCCCCCTACCCTCCAATCACCAAATACCTTACCTTATATGGCTGTGAACCTATGCCCGGTCTTAACCCAAATAAAAGACTCACTCGACCCCCTCCCAGGCGCGACTTCCCCGACTCTCCTCTCCTGAGTCGGGGAACCTTGCTGGAGGGCTCCTTTAATAAACCTTGCTTTGTGCCTATCTCGCCTGGTGTTGTGTGTGTCTCACCTGTAAAACCTTACACCAGCCAATGCCTGCAGCTCCTTGTACTTGATCTGGTATGTGGTCTCAGCTTCAACCCAGCTGCGGTTGGTGATGTCCTTGACCTTGGCGATGATACTGTCCAGGTTCAAGGAGTGGCTGTTGTCCATGGACAGCACCATGGATGTGTCCAAGACGTGGGACTACAGCTCACAGATCCCTTCATAAGCTACCTTAAGAAGCTGAACTCGTCTGTCAGCCCTTGTCAGTGGGACTCCAGCTCTACCTTATTCGTGTAAACTTCATCCACATCCTTCTTGATGAGGACAAATTCATTCTTCAGGTCTGCACACTCTTTGATCTCCTCCTTGTACTTATTTTGAAATCCTCCACTAGCTTCTGCCTGTTGCCAAGCTCCACTTCCAGCTTCCGCTTCTCCTGACCCAATGTGTTGAGCTGCCACCAGAGATTGTTGATGGAGCTCTGGAATGTGTTGTCCTTGTTGCTCCCAGTGTTGTCCATGTCCATGTTGCTGTTGCAAGCTCCACTTGGTCTCCAGAATTTTGTTCTGCTGCTCCAGGTGCCACAGCTTGTGGTTGGAGGCAAACTTGTTGAGGGTCTTGATCTGTTCCTTCACCTGGGTGTTGCACAGCCTGGATGTTGGGGTCTGCCTCCAGCTTGAGGGGGCTCAGCAGGCTCTGGTTCACTGAGACAGCTGTGATGCCCTACATTTGCCTGGCCTTGCTGTAGTCCCTAACCATACTAATGCTGGTGTCTAGACGACCCTGGAAGCTGTTGCTGCTGCCCTTCTGGGAGAAGGCTGGGGACTTGATGTGGGCTTCAGGTGCTCTGGGGTGTGAGTGGCTGCTGAAAACCTGGGGGTGGGAGGGAACACCTTGTAGAACTTCTGGGTTACCCTGATGGACATGGTGGAGGCTGGAGTGGATGCGAGGAAGTTGGAACTTGACAAAGGTTTGAGAAGGAGACGAGAAGCTACTTCTAGATGGGGGATCTCTTTTTCTTTGATTAAATCTGCTACATTTTTGGATTTGGCTACTTTTAAGTCATCTGAAACAGCAGTCTTAGAGGCGAAGGCAAAAGGCCCTATCTTGATCTGATCTTTGCCACTAGACTGGCCCCATTCTCAGTGATGTTTTCAAGAAGAGATAAGAGGTCAATCTTATCTCCTGCTAAATCTGCCTTTACAGAATTCTCTTAATTCTCTTGAATTAGTCTCTCCCACTAGACTGCTAAACTTGGCAAGGAAAAGCCAATTCTCACCAATATTTTGAGAATTTTTTCCCAGGTGGTCTCTCTCATAGGCTCTGTCTTCATGGGATTTGTATTGTAAGATATGATAGTCTACAGCTAATCAAATAGCACAGTTAATCACATAATCAACCATGGCGTAACAAGGATCACCAACTTTCCCACATGCTGTATCTATTTTCCTGAAGATCATCAACTAACCACAAAATTAGTAGTTCATATCTTAAGTTGTATTAAGGTAGCTCCATGTCTAGGTACCCAACTCTGTATTTGTATATTATCTGTTAATAGTATAACAAATAAGATAACAGGGACTTTGAAGAAATTAAAGTGTATTTGTCTCTCCATAGTAAGTCAAGCAAAAACAGTCCAGGGTTGTGATATGATAACTTTATTATCTTTTCTTGCTCTGTAATAGTCCCTTGGACTTGCCCTCATCTGTGTGGCTGCATATGGCTGAGATTACTATTTCTAGGTTCCAAGCCTGAGGATTGCATGCTTTGCTTCTCTTATATTCAGTTGGCAGAATTAGGCACATTCCTGCATTTCTACCTGTAAGGGAGAATGCAAAATACAGTGTTTATTCTCAATACCAGTTTGTCCAGATGAAACACAAAGAGAATCTCATAAAGGGTAGAATGGAGAGTGAGGTCTATTGGTGGCATAAGTCATATCCTTTTTCTTACGATTTTTTCCCCTCATTTTTTCCCTTTTAGAAGTGAGGATTTTTTCTTTTTAATTTCAAAGCTTAAACATTTCCCCCATAGTAAGTATTTATATTGAGAGAAATTTAAACTAAGTGCGTTCCTTACTTAGTTTTTACGTTTTTTTCCCTCCAATGAAAATAGCCCTTTCATCATATATTTTATATAAAATAATAATCACTATTTTAAAAGAATCAGCCAGGGCACCTGGGTGGCTCAGTGGGTTAAAGCCTCTGCCTTCGGCTCAGGTCATGATCCCAGGGTCCTGGGATCGAGCCCTGCATTGGGCTCTCTGCTCCGCGGAGAGCCTGCTTTCTCTTCTCTCTCTGCCTGCCTCTCTGCCTACTTGTGATCTCTGTCTGTCAAATAAATAAATAAAATCTTTAAAAAAAAATCAGCCAATGAAAGGGAAAGGAAATGTCATCCAAAATTTTTGTACATTGAGGAAAAGTACCACCAATGTTTTGATGACTACTCTTTCATTACCACTTTTAGAAATGTACACAGACACTCCTTTTCCCAAAGTTGGTCATATAATAATTTTACTTTTACTTTATAAGCTTTTAAAAAATCCAACTTTGTCTTTTGTCCATTGCCTCTTCTTCTACCAACTGAATTGCCCTAGGTATCAGTATTACCAACTTGGTATGTATCTTGGCTTACTTTAATTTATGGTTGTATGATTATATGGATTGGCATATTTACATCTACTCACACACATTTATACATACATATATATATATTCAAATATTTTTGGCATTGTTTGGTTTAGAAAAGTGGGATAATATATTTCTCTGCCTCTTACCTTTCTCACTTAACAACATCTTGTGGAAATCTTTTTAATCATTGATTATAGATTGATAAAATTCCTTATAATTGCTGCATGTTATCTCATGGTGTGGTTTTGCCACAACTTATTAAAAATGTTTACCCATTAGTAGACATTCAACCCCCCCACCATTTTTTTTGTTCCTCCCTTCAAAAAACTGCATTAACTCTCCTTATACTCATATTTTATTTCTAAGGTATAGATTACCAATAACAGAGATGCTGATTTGAAGGGTGTATGTATTTTCTATTTTAGCAGATATTACCAGACTGCTTTTCCAAAAGGCGGTAACAATTCATCCTTCCTCCAGTGTACTTTCCTATGTCTCCATCAGCAATAGATGCACTGCTGTTCTAAATCTTACCAATATCAAATGTTACCTATGGCTACCTTAAATTTTTATTTTGTAATCATTGAGATTGTGTGCATATATATATATATTTTTATTGTGTATATTGTAATTTTACATTTATTCAATTAAAAAGGAGACACAGACTTATTTTAAATTGCCCGTGGAAATTCAAAGTGCATGACTGCTGTTGCTATATGTAATTGATGAGCATATCATGGATGTCAAAATCAAGTACATACATTTGATTGTAATAGATAATTTTCCCTTAGCAGGATTATGTTTCTCTTAAATCTTTAGGAGTCTGTAGGCTGCTGTATAAATGATCTGAGTGCTAGGTGAATTTTCTTACCATAAAGATATACAAAATTGTGGCTACTTATTTCTATGGGATAGAGACAGAAACTGAAATAAATTTGGTTGTTCCTGTGGCATTTTAAACAAGCAAAAAAAGTTAAACTGTCTATAAAGACACTGCATTTATAAGTTTTATTATTAAATCCACCACTGCTTTGCTGACTAATAAAATGGAAAATGTGTGTTTTATAGGTTTATAAAAAGGCAAGCTATAGTTTCTTGAAAAATATCTTGCACCGATTGAATACAGGTGGCTACTTGTTTAGACTTTGAAGACGTAAAGACTTAGTATAGATGTCTGAAAAAGGTAATATGGCACAATAAAAAAAAAAATCTTCCTTTCTTGGCTCATCAATCCTTTGGGTATTCCATGTCAAATAAACGCTACAACAATTTATAGTGAAAGTACACAGTGGAAGTGCCAACGTTAACACTCCTTAGGACTGGATACCTGCCAGATTTTTCACACCAATATTTAATGTGAACTAAAATGTCTTTTCCATTGGAAGTGTGAGAAGGCACTTGCTTTCCTATATTTGGCAACATGCTTATGTGAAGTATGAAGTCAAATGCCCATGATGTTCTCTTTATTTCAACCATGATAAATCGCATTCATTTGTTTAAGTGCATGTGACAGCTTTAGTGTTCCAACTATAAATTTTGGTTAACTTCTATTGACATGCTGTATTAAACTTAAGAAAAACAAATTACACTTCACCCGTTTTAATTGACTAAATGTGTCAAAAACACAGTAAGTATAACACAAAAGGTCGGAGCCTTCGTCTACACTGTAATGGGTGTCATGGCAGGGATCCAACTTTTCTTGTACATTTCATTTTTCATGAAGTTTTAGGACAAGGCATACGTTTAACATTCACTTCCACTTCTCATTTGTACTTCAAAGTTTATCATAGGCTGTGTGACTACCAAGAACACTTTTCTCTCGTGCTATTTAAAGCTCTCTTCGAATTGACGTGTGTGCCCAGAGGATACTGATGTTCTCCTGTAAACAAGGCCTTGAGAATGGACTTTGGCGTCCTGAGGGATGCAGTGCTGATTAATAGCACACCGTAGATCACTGCAACACTTGCTGGAAAAGACCTGGTTTACATATCTAGTCCCTGCTTCTATGACCCAGCAAGCAACCGTGGGGTCGGGTGCCAGGTTAAACTTGGCATCCTGAATTCCCTTGGGATCGGATGAAAGTTACCAGTTTTAATTCTTTTGCTGGATGGCCAATCTTTTCTATCAATCTTTATTCCTTCAGTAATGTATTAGTTAGGTGCCAGATGATTAAATAATGATAATTAAACTCTCTCTCACCTGCTGCCACTGCCCTCTCTTTTTTTCTAGTTACCCCTTGGTGTGGTATCTTTTCAGCTCCTGTTGTAAAATTAGCTGCTTTTCAGGGATTTAAACATTAGTTCCCAGAGTGAATTTATGTCTGGAAAAAACTCAAAATGGGGCAGGTGTTTGCCAAGTGTTAAGTTGTGTATTGGAGTAAACAGAGATTCTAAATCTTAATGTTTATGCCATTTCATCAGTATTTGTAAGCGTCTTGTTCTTTAGTACACGGGTTACCACGGAGAAACCACAAGTTTTATGTTGGCAATAATAGGGCACCGTCTATTTGTTCTGCTCTGATCAATTTAGAGGTGGAAAAAATACTGGTTGTTCCTATACAAGAATCTGAGACTGCCTGATGGAGCCCAATAAAGGGTTTCATTTCTCCTTTAAAAAAAAAAAAAAAAGGAAAGACCCGTCCCAACTGCATCCCAGGGGATGGCTATTATCATGAAGATTCCCTGAGAGTGAGTCTGGTTCTAGAGTACAGTTTGCAAACTTTCTGTGAAGGGCCAGAGTGGTGAACTTCTAAGCCATGAAGCCCAGGTGATCCCTGTCACAACTGCTCAGTCTTGCCATTGACAGCATAGCCATCAATAGTCTGTAAATGAATGAATGTGGCTATGTTCAAATAAATGTTTATGGACAATGTGATTTGAATATCATACATTTCACGTGTCATGAAATAGCTTCTTCTTACTTTTTCCCAACCA
This sequence comes from Lontra canadensis, assembly GCF_010015895.1. Classification (NCBI taxonomy): domain Eukaryota; kingdom Metazoa; phylum Chordata; class Mammalia; order Carnivora; family Mustelidae; genus Lontra; species Lontra canadensis. The sequence goes on along the minus strand of NW_022631004.1, from coordinate 19,848,458 downwards.
TTTAAGAATGTAAACCATTTTTAGCTTTGGGGCTGTGCAAAACCAGTTGGCAGGTTGCACCTGGCTTGAGGGCACCAGCATGCCAACCCTTGTACTAATCTAATATTAATTTCTCAAAGGCTCAAGAAATTTAAAGGACTTTTTTTTTCCCTTTGAGAGAGAGTGAGAGAGAGCGCACATGTGTGTGTGCATGAGCTAGGGGTAAGGTGGGGCAGAGGGAAAGGAAGGGTGGATCTCAAGCAGACCCCACTGAGCACCGAGCCAATGCAGAGTCCTGAGATTTGCTCTGAGCCGAAATCAGGAGCTGGTGACTTAACCGACTGAGCCATCCAGATGGCTCAGGAAGTGTTCTTTCCAATAATGTTGCTCTAGTCTTCTTGTACATGCAGCATTCTCTTTTGTATAAGGAGAGTTTCCCTCCCTTCCCTCCTTTTTTTTTTTTGTTTTTTTTGTTCAGATGATAAATATATTGGCATTTTAGAGTCCAATCTAATGGGAATTAGGTATAGCAGATGCTGTTGATGCCTTGTCCGTATCTGTTTAGTACCCACCATTCCCCTGCCCATCCACTCTGCTGCTTTGTGCAGCAAGCATGTGAGATTCCATAGATCTTCTCTGACGACTGGAGTGCCTTTGGCCTATAGGTACAGCATGCTGGGAGTGCTGAGGCATTAAGGCCCCTTGTCTTGTGCAATGTCTTATAGAAATGGAGGGAAAATATCCCTAGCTTGGGATATCTCTGAGGCATATTCTTACATTGTCTCCCTGGGTACTTCAGTGGGATTGGAGCTACAGTTGCTAACAGCTGTAACCTGCCTGAATATATACCCTTTATTGGTTTCCTTCCTTTCTCTATTTCAATTCCCTACTTCTTTCCTGGTGCTTCTCAGGATTACCTCCCAAATAAACCACTTGCTTGCTAGATTCTCAAGAAATTGCTCATACTTAAATTCAAAACCAGCCTTTTGTAATGAAGGTCACTGACTTAGGTTATAAATGTTAAGCCCTTGCTTTCTTCTTTTGGGTTAGACAGAGCTTGCCATATGTCCTTTGAGTATGGGAAGGATTTTCCCTTCTCATCTTTTGCCTTCAGCCAAAGGGAAGATAACACAACTGTGGGTCAACTGCATGACAGCTAATCAAGTAGCATTCCAAGAAGTAGTATGCTGTCTCCACCCAGGTCATAGTGATTGTTGTGCCCCATACAGTATGACACATGACACAAGAAAATAGGTCAGAGGGATGTTGTGTATTCTCCACCTCCTCCCCTCTACCCATCCTGTGAATATATCAAACAAAGACTATCTCTATTGATAGCTCACTTTCTCTTTTCCATTATGAAATGCAGAATTGGAATGAATTAAAATAATGTGGTCTCTTTGAAATCCAAATCCTGGATAAATTTCACCCTGCATCTAATCTACAATAGCTTTCTTTGCTGCCCTCTGTATTCTGACCTGTCTGTTCACTTTTCTTCTATAGCACCTATGTTTTATGGTGCTGGGACCATTATTCCCAGTCATTCCTGCTACTATTCCTAGTTATTCCGAACAACAGTTTTTTTTTTTTTTAAGATTTTTATTTGACTGACAGATCACAAGTAGGCAGAAAGAGAGAGGAGGAGGAGGCAGGCTCCCTGCTGAGCAGAGAGCCCAATGTGAGGCTTGATCCCAGGACCCTGGGATCATGACCTGAGCTGAAGGCAGAGGCTTTAGCCACTGAGCCACCCAGGCGCCTCCAACAGTTGTTTTTTAAAAGTTCTTAAAAGTAGTTTATTTTTCCCCCTGATAAGCCTCAATATATCTTTCATTAGCAGAAAGCATGGGTATGCTTTAGCTACATTCTTCCTACTGGCTCCTGTTTTTGAGTGTGTCACTACTTGCAGAATAAGTAGAGAAGGAATAGGGATGACCAAAAGCCTTTTTAGGGTAAAATTTTTATGAAGAAAGAGGTACGAAGTGGATATATGCAAAGGAGAGGTACTAGAATTCTTTTTATAGCAGCAGAGAGGGTGGTGGTAAAAGCATCAAGAATGTTAAAGACAGAGTTGATAAGATGGAAAAGCTATTTCAGACAGACTGAAATAGAAGCAAATTTATATATTAACCAAAATTTTGTACTTTTGATAGAAGGCTCTAATACTACTTCAATGCCAGTTTTTTTTAATGCATGTTTCAATGGATAATTGTTGTCATTTTAACTCCTGATCCCTATTAATATTCAATCAATGTCTCCTGGGACCAAAAATATCTTAGGTAGTTTGGCATGAAGGATGATGTGAAAGTCTAAAATGAGAATAAGGAAGACCAGAGCTAGACCAGGAATTATACCTTTAATAACATACCTACACACTTCAAAATGAAATAGGTGCATTCATATAGTTTAAGAATTGACTTTGAAACTGTGCTGAGTTAAGATAGTTTGGTTCAGAAATTGATCAAAATGAAAAAAAAAGTAGTTGATAAAAATGGTACAGGAAAGAAAAAGACAGTTAAAAATAGTCCTCTGATATTCACAAATTTCCTATCTAATAAAGGGTTATAATACAAAATATATAAAGAACTTATAAAACTCAACACCCCAAAACCAAATAATCCAATTAAAAAATGGGCAGAAGACATGAATAGACATTTTCCCAAAGAAGACATAGAGATGGCCAACAGACACATGGAAAGATGCTTAACATCAGTCATCATCAGGGAAATACAAACCCAAACCACAATGAGATACCACCTCATACCTGTCAGAATGACTAAAATTCACAACACAGGAAACTACAGGTGTTGGCAAGAATGTGGGGAAAGGGGAACCCTCCTACACTGTTGGTGGGAATGCAAGCTAGTGCAGCACTCTTGAGGATAGTATGGAGGCTCTTCAAGAAGTTAAAAATAGAACTAACCTAAGACCCGCAAATTGCACTGTTAAGTATTTACTCGAAGGGTACAAAAATACTGATTTGAAAGGATACATGCACCAGAAGTGTATAGCAACATTATCAATAATAGCCAAATTAGGGGAAGAGCTCAAATATCCATCAACTGATGAATGGATAGTGATGCAATACACACACACACACACACACACACACACACACGCATGCAGAGAGAGAGAGAGAGAGAGAGAGAGAAATATTACTCAGCCATCAAAAAAATGAAATCTTGATACCAGCAACATGGATGGAGCTAGAGAGTATTATGCTAAGCAAAGTAAGTCAGTCAGAGAAAGGCAAATACCATATGATTTCACTCATATGGTGAACATAGGGGAAAAAAAGAGAGGCAAACCGGAAAATGGACTCTTGACTATAGAGAACAAAATGAGTGTTACTGAAGAGGAGGTGGATATGGGGATGGGTTGAGTGGATGATGGGGATTAAGGAGAGCACTTGTGATGAGCACTGGGTATTTTATGTAGGTGATAAATTACCAAATTCTATGCTTACAACTAATATTACCCTGTATGTTAACTAACTGGAATGTCAGTGAAAAGTTGAAAAAAAGAAAAATTGTCCCCTGTTTATGAAGAGCTGTGTATTAGGTGAAATCTTCTCACTTAACATTAATGTAAATATGAATTTGGATGGGTCAATGAATTCTCTTAATCCTTCCTCTGGATAGCCCCAGGGCTGGATGCTGATGGTACCATAGATGCAATCTCTGGCTTAAGTAATCTGTAGTCTCTTGACTTGACGAGTGATACCAAAGATGGCACAGGAAAACCCATCAGGTGTCTTGTACTCTTTGATCTCTTTTGGCCTCCCACTGTAGTATGGAGAACCTATGGTATGGTTTTAGCTTTGCTTGACTGTAGATTCATCTTGACTTCATCCATTTATCCATGCATCCATCCATTTACTCAGTCAGTCAGTACTTTTTGATCACATGCTATCTGCTAGATACTGTTTCAGATGTCTTTGTGGAGCTATCTTGTCTTTAAAACAAACCAACAATGGATTTAGAAATACATCAGTAATCCTTGGGATTCAGGATTTATTAGAGTTGAATTATGACACTGAGTTTCAAAACAATCCAAATAGGAAGGTTAAATTATGGCGGATGCTAGTCTTTAAAGACTGCTTACTGACAGCATACCACCCCAGTCACATGGAGACAGGAAATAATCTGAAGACAGGACATCTATACTATGCTTAAGGATTTAGTTGCTAAGTGTAAATATTAATATTCTATAGAATATTCACTTATCAAAATTTAGCCCTATCACCTTTCAAGTTTCTTTCTGGTCATTTGTATAATCCCTCGGGTAAAGTTTTTACATACAGATGGATATCCACAACCGCAAGATTACTGCCCATCTCACTTCATCTTTCCTTGGGATTTTCAGCTCCACTTCATCATACATCATCAAGTGTGAGCCTGCGCGGGTCATCCCACCTCACACCTCATCACTTCTTGCATTCTTTGTAAGTTCTTTGGTCTGTTACAGAATCTGTCTCCATTGTTCCCTAATTCATTACCAAATATAAATTAATCCAACTTTAGTGGTGTTTATATTAGTTCTTTCTAACTTCTCAAAACAAGACTAAGGCACATTATAAAAAGGAATGATTTTTGTGATAAACTGTGGTCAAGAAAGTATTACGTATAATACTATATATATCCCAGGCTTTATTCCTCTTTACATTGGCTTTATAAACTTGAGCAGGCAACTTCTCACTAGGCACCTTGGTTACATTAAACTGAAGGTAATAGCGATATTTGCCACTGCCCTGTTGAGGCGTCAACACTTTGAGTGGGGTATATCGTTTTTGGGGATGTTCACTTAAGCAGATTTTTACTTGAGTACATTTCACTGTAGTGAGTGTCATGGGAGGGTCATCTGCTTACCTTAAACAATTAAACAATTTCCTTCCTTCCGATTGACTGATCCAGGTTGAATGCTTGTGAACAAATTTGGTTGTCTGAAAGAAAATCTCTCTACAAAAATTAAAGTACTGGTGTTATATGCTTTACTGTTGATTTAAATATATTTTCCTGAGTGAATTATTCCTTCAAGCTTTCTGATGCGAATTTGCCATAACGTATTTCATTATATAATGGAATTGGTCATAGCAAATGTGACATTTTTATTCATAGTTTTTACATTTTATCTATTCCAATTCTCATGTATTCTACATGTAATTTCCAACTCCTTGCCAATATAATGATCTCAAATTATCCAAGTAGATATTTCCATTGCTCTGAGTGTCTTAGTCTGTTCAGGCTGTTAGAGCAAAATTGTGTAGACTGTGTAGCTTATGAACAACAGAAATTCATTTCTCAAGATTCCAGAGGTTGGAAAATCCCAGGTCAAGGTGCCAGCATGGCTGTATTCCGGTGAGGGCTCTTTTCCTTGTTCATAGTCAGCAGTTTTATCCTTGTGTCCTCACATGGTAGAAGGACTTGGGAGCTCTTTGGAGCTTTTTTATAAACCCTTTCATGAGGGTTTCACCCTCATGAGTTAAGCATTTCCCAAAGGCCACACCTCCTAATAGCATTATCTGTGGGGGTTAGGATTTCAACATAGGGATTTTGGAGAAACACAATATTCAGATCCTTGCACCATGTTCACTAGAATCAAAGTTGTACATTTAGAAGTTCTCCATCCCTACAAGGAGATGCAACATTTAGCTTGCCATTAAGATCTTTTTTTTTTCTTTTGTGGTTTTGTTTTTTAAAGTAGACTCCAGCCCACAGAGAGCCCAACACGTGCTTTGAACTTACAACCTTGAGATTAAGACCTGAACTGAAACCAAGAGTCAGATGCTTAACCAGCTGAGCCACCTAGCTGCCCTTACCATTGAGTTTTAATGTGGTTTAGTAGAGTCTAGGGGAGACCAGCCAGCAATTTCAAGATATAACGTTAAAGGATTGTGATTTCTGATGATATTATTTTAATAACTCTAGATGTTGTATTTATGGTTGTGTGGTATATTTCACTGATGTTTCTAACTCACTATTCAATTAGTCTTCAAGAATATTGAATTTATATTATTAAAGGAAGAAAAACATGCCTATATAAGATATTTTAATTATTATTAAGAGAAGTATTTTTTATTTAGAACCATTTTAGCTTAAAAGTCAAACTGCTACAAATTTAGGATTACTTACCTTTACCAAGTCTTCTTTGGGTGCCTTATTATTGCCTAGGTACTAAATTGTGACAATCACATCTGTTATAGCTAAGCAGGCAGGTGTGTGTGGTCAATTTTTAATTTTGTTTTTATTTTACTCCTGGTCTGTAGAATTTACGATTTTGTTTATTCAGGGGATGATGAGAAAACCCTGCCTTTAGAGTACTCCATAAAAATTTACAGAGACAATGCTTTTTTCTTTAGTCAAAATAATGCATTTCATTTACTTTAATGACCGCTTAGGTTTGTAATTGGTTTGCACTTTGAAGCACTTTGGAATTTGTTGGTGGTTTTTAACTTAAGGTATGGAGGTCAAAATTCAAATGGGTTGATAAGTCTGACTTTAGAAACTGGCCTTTTAAATTTAATTTTAGTAACCCAAGAAAACAAGTGGTGAAGTTTGCAGAATTAGAGGATATAACGTTATATAACCAAGTATATACAGAAACATTTTTAGGTCTGGTGTGACTCAGAATTAGAACTTTGTGAATTTTTCAAACAGAGTCAGGCAGTGCGGCATTGATATTTCTAAGCAAGCAACTGAGGGAGCATGCTAGAAGAATTCTCTGTAATCTCTCACTGCTTGCAGACATAAGACTTACTTTATGATTGGATTCAGATGGAAAGGATCAGATGACTTAACTGATGAATTTTAAAGGCCCATAGCCTGTCTACAAAAGCCCTGTGTGGACCAACAGGATTCTAAAATATTATCTATACTATTTTTTGAGCAAATATTTCTTGAGTCCCTTTAATGTATTAGGCACAGGTAATGGAGATAAAAGAATAAATAAGACACTTTCCTTCCTTGAGGATGGGGCTATATGGAAATAATAAAAGTAGCAGTAGTAAAAATAGTAGTAGTTACATTTACTGAACACCTGAAGTATGTCCACTACTTAAATGCAGTTATCTCTAACACAACAATTCTGCAAAGTATCATTTGCTCTGGCTTGCCGGCAAAGAAACAGCCCGAAAATGGTTAATTAAACTTGTCTGAGTCAACAGAGAGCAAATAGAGAATTTGGATTTGAACCTTGTTCTGATCCCAAGGTCTAAGGTCACCATTTTGAAAATACATGGGTCAGATCATGTAGATCATTTAGGACATTCCAAGTAGTTTAGATTTTATTCTGAAGGCTATTGAGAGCTACTGATTTTAAACAGCATATGGCATGCTAGGATTTGGGTTCTAGAGAGAAACTTCTGACAATAGCACGGAGAATGGAATGAAAGGGCTTGAGATTGGAGGCAAAAAGCCATTGTAAGAGCTAAGGTGGGAGAGACTGACATCGTTCCTTAGGACAAAGCTGTGGGAAAAAATGGAACCAAATTGGTTTAAGACATACTGAAGAGGGAATGGGTGCAAGGATAAATCAAGGACCACTCCCAAATTAGAAGCTGCTACCATTTGGTGCTATTTTGTGAATAGGACATATAGAGGGAGGAGACGAGATTAGTTTAAAAAATTGTATTGATAAATTGTACAAACTCATTATTTAACTTAGAGCAGTACAAGGAGTCAACAGTGAAAGTTAAATGTCACCCCAAATCTTAGAGCTCAGAACTATTCATTATTAACTTTTGGTACACTTAATTCTGGACATACTTCTATGGGAAAAAATATGTATAAAGAAATATAGATAAATTACAGGATTCACTCAGCTTTAGACACATGATTCTTTACTGTAAGGGATTATTAGTTCCTAAAAGTTTCCTCTAAAGTTAAGACAAAATGTTATAATATAGTTGAATAATGGGTTGGAACGGTGTGGCTCTATTTTTACATGGATTTTTTTTTATACAGTAAGGTACTGTAATTGTATTTTCCTTATGATTTTCAAAATAACACTTTCTTCTGGATTGCTTTATTGTAAGAACTTAGTGTATAATACATACACAAAATATGTGTTAATGGACTATTTATGTTATCAGTAAGACGTCTGGTCATCATTAGGTTATTAGTGAAGTTTTGGGGGAGTCAAAAATTATATGTGGATTTTTGTAATTTTGCATCTCACCTTTATTTATTTATTTATTTTTATTATTAATTTCAGAGGTAGAGTTTAATAATTCATGAGTTTCATATAACACCCAGTGCTCATCATATCATGTGCCCTCCTTAATGCTCATTACCCAGTTACCCCATCCCCCCTTCCCCTCCATCCTCTTTTCCAGCAACCCTCAGTTCCTTTCCTATAGTTACGAGTCTCTTACGGATTTTGTCTTAATTTTGTCTTAATTTTTTTCCCACTCTTATTTTGTCTTAATTTTTTTCCCACTCTTCTCCTATGATTCTCTGTTTTGTTTCCTAAATTCCACATATGAGTGAAATCATATGATAATTGTCTTTCTCTGATTGGCTTATTTTGCTTAGCATAATACCCTCTAGTTCCATCTAGATCATTGTAAATGGTAAGATTTCATTTTTTGATGGCTGAGTAATATTCCATTATATATATGTAATATTTCATAATATTCCATTTTATAAATATATATGTGTATAATGTACATATATATACACATATATACACATATATATATATAAAATACACACACATACCACCTCTTCTTCATCCATTTATCTATTGATGGACATCTGGGCTCTTTCCATATTTTGGCTATTGTAGACACTGCTGCTATAGACATTGGGGTGCACATGCCTCCTTTGAATCATTATGTTCGTATCTTTGGGTAAATACCCAGTAGTGCAATTGCAATTGCTGGGTTGTAGGATAGCTCTATTTTTAATTTTGTGCCCCTAAACTTTTGCTTGGTTCAAAAGCCAACTGGATTCTGGTTTTGAATTACATACTACATCTCTAAACAGTGTCATATGGCTTCAGGTTCAATTTTTAATATGCTGAATTTAGGTGCTCATGGAAAAGCAATATGGAACTGTCTTTTAGTCAGATGCATTTGTGGTCTTGGATCCACAGTGAGATCAGGGCTAAAGAGTCAGGAGATGTTATCATATAGGTGAAAGTTGGACCCCTAAGAGGTTCACTAACACTGTGTTAGCAGGTAGAATTAATGGAGCCAGCACATATAGCATTTGAGGTACTCAAGTATTGAAGGAGTGGGAGAAATAAGAGATGACTCTCCAAAAGTGTGTATGTAGGTAGAAGAAAAACAAAGATAGGATGTTATAAAAGCGAAGAGAGAGGGGCGCCTGGGTGGCTCAGTGGGATAAGTCTCTGCCTTCAGCTCAGGTCTGGATCTCAGGGTCCTGGGATCAAGCTCCACATTGGGCTCTCTGCTCGGTGGGGAGCCTGCTTCCACCCACTCTCTCTCTGCCTGCCTCTCTGCCTACTTGTGATCTCTCTGTCAAATAAATAAATAAAATCTTTTAAAAGCAAGGACAGAAAGAGTTTGAAAAAGTTGTCCATAGTGCTGAATGTTATAGAACAATCAAGAAAGATAGAATAATTAATTATCCATTGGCTTCAGAAATGTGGGAGCAGCCTGAACAGCAATTTGGTCTCATCCAGAAGAGTTTTCATAGATTGGAGAAAGAAACCAAACTAGTTTGAGTGAAAAAGTAAGTGGGAGGCAAAGACCATTTTTTTTTTTTTTTTTTTATAATTTTATTTTTTATAAACATATATATATATATATTTTTTCCCCCAGGGGTACAGGTCTGTGAATCTCCACGTTTACAAACTTCACAGCACTCACCATAGCACATACCCTACCCAATGTCCATAACCCCCCCCAACCCCCCTCTGCCCAGCAACCCTCAGTTTGTTTTGTGAGATTAAGAGTCACTTATGGTTTGTCTCCCTCCCAATCCCAACTTGTTTCATTTACTCTTCTCCTACCACATTAACCCCCCATGTTGCATCTCCTCTCCCTCATATCAGGGAGATCATATGATAGTTGTCTTTCTCCGATTGACTTATTTCGCTAAGCATGATACCCTCTAGTTCCATCCATGTTGTCGCAAATGGCAAGATTTCATTTCTTTTGATGGCTGCATAGTATTCCATTGTATATATATACCACTTCTTCTTTATCCATTCGTCTGTTGATGGACATCTAGGTTCTTTCCATAGTTTGGCTATTGTAGACATTGCTGCTATAAACATTCGGGTGCACGTGCCCCTTCGGATCACTACGTTTGTATCTTTAGGGTAAATACCCAGCAGTGCAATTGCTGGGTCATAGGGTAGTTCTATTTTCAACATTTTGAGGAACCTCCATGCTGTTTTCCAGAGTGGTTGCACCAGCTTGCATTCCCACCAACAATGTAGGAGGGTTCCCCTCTCTCCGCATCCTCGCCAGCATCTGTCATTTCCGGACTTGTTAATTTTAGCCATTCTGACTGGTGTGAGGTGGTATCTCATTGTGGTTTTGATTTGTATTTCCCTGATGCCGAGTGATATGGAGCACTTTTTCATGTGTCTGTTGGCCATCTGGATGTCTTCTTTGCAGAAATGTCTGTTCATGTCTTCTGCCCATTTCTTGATGGGATTATTTGTTCTTTGGGTGTTGAGTTTGCTAAGTTCTTTATAGATTCTGGACACTAGCCCTTTATCTGATATGTCGTTTGCAAATATCTTCTCCCATTCTGTCAGTTGTCTTTTGGTTTTGTTAACTGTTTCCTTTGCTGTGCAAAAGCTTTTGATCTTGATAAAATCCCAATAGTTCATTTTTGCCCTTGCTTCCCTTGCCTTTGGCGATGTTCCTAGGAAGATGTTGCTGCGGTTGAGGTCGAAGAGGTTGCTGCCTGTGTTCTCCTCAAGGATGTTGATGGATTCCTTTCTCACACTGAGGTCCTTCATCAATTTTGAGTCTATTTTCGTGTGTGGTGTAAGGAAATGGTCCAATTTCATTTTTCTGCATGTGGCTGTCCAATTTTCCCAACACCATTTGTTGAAGAGGCTGTCTTTGTTCCATTGGACATTCTTTCCTGCTTTGTCGAAGATTAGTTGACCATAGAGTTGAGGGTCTATTTCTGGGCTCTCTATTCTGTTCCATTGATCTATGTGTCTGTTTTTGTGCCAGTACCATGCTGTCTTGATGATGACAGCTTTGTAATAGAGCTTGAAGTCTGGAATTGTGATGCCACCGACTTTGGCTTTCTTTTTCAATATTCCTTTGGCTATTTGAGGTCTTTTCTGGTTCCATATAAATTTTAGGATTATTTGTTCCATTCCTTTGAAAAAAATGGATGGTACTTTGATAGGAATTGCATTAAATGTGTAGATTGCTTTAGGTAGCATAGACATTTTCACAATATTTATTCTTCCAATCCAGGAGCATGGAGCATTTTTCCATTTCTTTGTGTCTTCCTCAATTTCTTTCATGAGTACTTTATAGTTTTCTGTGTATAGATTCTTAGTCTCTTTGGTTAGGTTTATTCCGAGGTATCTTATAGTTTTGGGTGCAATTGTAAATGGGATGGACTCCTTAATTTCTCTTTCTTCTGTCTTGTCGTTGGTGTAGAGAAATGCAACTGATTTCTGTGCATTGATTTTATATCCTGACACTTCACTGAATTCCTGTACAAGTTCTAGCAGTTTTGGAGTGGAGTCTTTTGGGTTTTCCACATATAGTATCATATCATCTGCAAAGAGTTATAGTTTGACTTCTTCTTTGCTGATTTGGATGCCTTTAATTTCTTTTTGTTGTCTGATTGCTGAGGCTAAGACTTCTAGTACTATGTTGAATAGCAGTGGTGATAATGGACATCCCTGCCGTGTTCCTGACCTCAGCGGAAAATATCATTGAGAATGATATTTGTGGTGGGTTTTTCATAGATGGCTTTGATAATATTGAGGTACGTGCCCTCTATCTCTACACTTTGAAGAGTTTTGATCAGGAAGGGATGTTGTACTATGTCAAATGCTTTCTCAGCCTCTATTGAGAGTATCATATGATTCTTGTTCTTTCTTTTATTAATGTATTGAATCACATTGATTGATTTGTGGATGTTGAACCAACCTTGCAGCTCTGGAATAAATCCCACTTGGTCGTGGTGAATAATCCTTTTAATGTACTGTTGGATTTTATTTGTTAGTATTTTGGTGAGAATTTTCGCCTCTGTATTCATCAAGGATATTGTTTTGTAATTCTCTTTTGTGATGGGATCCTTGTCTGGTTTTGGGATCAAGGTGATGCTGGCCTCATAAAATGCGTTTGGAAGTTTTCCTTCCATTTCTATTTTTTGGAACAGTTTCAGGAGAATAGGAATTAGTTCTTCTTTAAATGTTTGGTAGAATTCCTCTGGGAAGCCGTCTGGCCCTGGGCTTTTGTTTGTTTGGAGATTTTTGATGACTCTTTCAATCTCCTTACTGGTTATGGGTCTGTTCAGGTTTTCTATTTCTTTCTGGTTCAGTTGTGGTAGTTTATATGTCTCTAGGAATTCATCCATTTCTTCCAGATTGTCAAATTTGTTGGTGTAGAGTTGCTCATAATACGTTCTTATAATTGTTTGTATTTCTTTGCTGTTGGTTGTGCTCTCTCCTCTTTCATTCATGATTTTATTTGTTTGGGTCCTTTCTCTTTTCTTTTTGATAAGTCTGGTCAGGGATTGATCAATATTACCAATTATTTCAAAGAACCAGCTCTTAGTTTTGCTGATTTGTTCTATTGTTTTGTTTGTTTGTTTGTTTCTATTTCATTGATTTCTGCTCTGATCTTTATTATTTCTCTTTTCCTGCTGGGTTTAGGCTTTCTTTGTTGTTCTTTCTCTAGCTTCTTTAGGTGTAGGGTTAGGTTGTGTACCTGAGACCTTTCTTGTTTCTTGAGAAAGGCCTGTATCGCTATATATTTTCCTCTCAGGACTGCCTTTGCTGTGTCCCACAGATTTTGAACTGTTGTGTTTTCATTATCATTTGTTTCCATTAATTTTTTCAATTCTTCTTCAATTTCCTGGTTGACCCATTCATTCTTTAGAAGGATGCTGTTTGGTCTCCATGTATTTGGGTTCTTTCCAAATTTCCTCTTGTGATTGAGTTCTAGATTCAGAGCATTGTGGTCTGAAAATATGCAGGGAATGATCCCAATCTTTTGATACCAGTTGAGACCTGATTTATGACCCAGGATGTAATTTATTCTGGAGAATGTTCCATGTGCACTAGAGAAGAATGTGTATTCTGTTGCTTTGGGATGGAATGTCAGATGTGTCCTGAATGTATCTGTGATGTCCATCTGGTCCAGTGTGTCAGTTAAGACCTCTATTTCCTTGTTGATCTTTTGCTTGGATGATCTGTCCATTTCAGTGAGAGGAGTGTTAAAGTCCCTTACTATTATTGTATTATTGTCGATGTTTTTCTTTGATTTTGTTATTAATTGGTTTATATAGTTGGCTGCTGCCAGGTTAGGGGCATAGATATTTAAATTTGTTAGATTTTCTTATTGGGCAGACACTTTGAGTATGATATAGTGTCCTTCCTTATCTCTTATTATAGTCTTTGGCTTAAAATCTAATTGATCTGATATAAGGATTGCCACCCCTACTTTCTTTTGATGTCCATTAGCATGGTACATTGTTTTCCACCCCTTTACTTTAAATCTGGAGGTGTCCTTGGGTTTAAAATAAGTTTCTTGTAGGCGACATATTGATGGGTTTTGTTTTTTTATCCATTTTGATACCACGTGTCTTTTGATTGGGGCATTTAGCCCATTTACATTCAGGGTAACTATTGAAAGATATGAATTTAGTGCCATTGTATTGCCTTTAAGGTGACTGTTATTGTATATTGTCTCTGTTCCTTTCTGGTCTACTACTTTTAGGGTGTCTCTTTGCTTAGAGGACCCCTTTCAATATTTCCTGTAGAGTTGGTTTAGTGTTTGCAAATTCTTTCAGTTTTTGTTTGTCCTGGAAGCTTTTAATCTCTCCTTCTATTTTCAATGATAGCCTAGTTGGATATAGTATTCTTGGCTTCATGTTTTTCTCATTTAGTGCTCTGAATATATCATGCCAGTTCTTTCTGGCCTGCCAGGTCTCTGCTAGGTCTCTGTGGATAAATCCGCTGTCAATCTAATATTTTTACTGTTGTATATTACAGACTTCTTGTCCTGGGCTGCTTTCAGGCTTTTCTCTTTGTCGCTAAGACTTGAAAATTTTACTATTAGATGACGGAGTGTGGACCCATTCTTATTGATTTTGAGGGCAGTTCTCTGCACCTCCTGGATTTTGAGGCTTGTTCCCTTTGCCATATTAGGGAAATTCTCTCCAATATACATTCTGCTCCCTTCTCTCTTTCTTCTTCTTCTGTAATCCCAATTATTCTAATGTTGTTTCATCTTATGGTATCACTTACCTCTCGAATTCTCCCCTCATGGTCCAGTAGTTGTTTTCTCTCTTTTGCTCAGCTTCTTTATTCTCTGTCATTTGGTCTTCTATATCACTAATTCTATCTTCTGCCTCATTTATTCTAGCAGTAAGAGCCTCTGTTTTTGATTGTACCTCATTAATAGCTTTTTTTGATTTCAACTTGGTTAGATTTTATTTCTTATATTTCTCCAGAAAGGACTTTTATTTCTCCAGAAAGCGTTTCTCTAATATCTTCCATGCCTTTTTTGAGCCCGGCTAGAACCTTGAGAATCATCATTTTGAACTCTAGATCTGACATATTACCCACGTCTGTATTGATTAGGTCCCTAGCCTTTGGTACTGCCTCTTGTTTTTTTTTTTTTTTTGTGGTGAGTTTTTCCATCTTGTCATTTTGTCCAGATAAGAATATATGAAGGAGCAAATAAAATACAAAAAGGGTAGCAAATACTCCCAGGAAAATGCGCTTTAACCAAATCAGAAGAGACCCCAAATTCTGGGGTGGAGAAAGGGGGTAAAAAGAAGTTCAGAAAAAAAAAATCAAAAAAAGAAAACAAATAAAGAAAAAATATAAAAAAGAAAAAATATATATATATTAAACTGGTGACTAGAACAGGGTCACCTACTTAATTTTGGGAGTATTTTGGTCTCTTAGAAGAAACTACCTCCCCCAATTTTAAAGAATGAAAAACATATATAAGGGTAAACACAATGAAAGGATGGAATATGACTATAAAGATGAAAAAATTTTTTTTTCAAATTTCTAAAAAAGGAGTTGATAAGGTAAGTTGGTTGGGAGAATAAAGAAAAAGAAGGTGGAGAGAATTTGCTTGGGCTGGAGCCTAGAACAAGCCCGGTGCTAGATTTAGGGTGTATTTTGATCTATTAGAAGAATATGTACCCCAAATTTTTTAGAAGAAAAAGCCCTATGTGTATACAAAAAAATAAAGTTAGATACAATGAAGGATAAAATAGGACTATAATAATGAAGGTTCAAAAAAGATTATTATTATTTTTTTATGAAAGGTATTGTTAAGAGAAACTAGTTAAAAAACATTAAAAGAGAAAAGGGTAAAAGTTAAAAAAAATTTAGCAGAAGGAGAAAAATAAATAAAATTTGAAAAGATTAATTAACTTTGTAAGACTAAAAAATCATGGGGAGAAAGCCATGAATTCCATGCTTTGCTTTCTCCTCCTCTAGAATTCCGCTGTTCTCCTTGGTAAGTGAAGTTGGTCTTGGCTGGATTCCTTATTGATCTTCTTGGGGAGGGCTCTGTTGTAGTGATTCTCAAGTGTCTTTGCCTGATGTGAATTGCACCGCCCTTAATAGGGGCCAGGCTAAGTAATCTGCTCGGGTTCACTTTTGGGAGCTTTTGTTCCCTGAACGCTTTCTGTAGAGTTCTGGAGGACGGGAATGAAAATGGCGGCCTCCCAGTCCCTGGCCCGGAGGAGCTGAGAGCTTGGGGTCCAACTCTCAGTGTGCCCTTGGAGAAAAGTGTTCAATCACTCCCGTCTCCCCAGCCTCTGGCCATGCTTGGAGAAAAGTGCTCAGTCACTCCTGTCTCCCTGGCCTCCGGCTGCGCTCTGAGCTCACCCAGGCTGTGACCAAGCATCTCTGTCTCTGGCACACAGCTCCACCTGGGGTCTCCGAACCCCGCAGATCCCTGAGCTCCTCTAGCGGGTGTTTCCCTGGAACTTGTGGGGACCCCATTCACAGAGCAGTGGCCTGTGCCACAGATTACAGTTTAAGGTAACCCTGAGCTTAGAGCTCACTCCTCAGCTCTGTCTCTGTAGCTGGCTTCCCTGCTCTAATACCTGTGAGCTCTGTGACACTCAGACACCCCCGATACTTCTGTGACCCCACGGGACCTGAGGCCACGCTGTCCCCGTGTGGGCTTCACCCCGGTTTAGCCTCTGTAGCGATGTCCCTCAGTGGAGCAGACTTTTAAAAGTCCTGATTTTGGGCTCTGTTACCCTGCTGCTTGCCGGGAGCCGGCCTCGCCCCCTGCGGTCTATCTTCCAGTTGCTTTGGATTCACTTCTCCGCAGGTCCTACCTTTCAGAAAGTGGTTGATTTTCTGTTTCTAGAATTGTTGGTCTTCTTATCTTCGATCTCCTGTTGGATTTGTAGGTGTTCAGAATGGTTTGATAAGCTATCTAGCTGATCTCCTGCTACCTGATGTCGTCTCAGCCTGCTACTTCTCTGCCATCTTGACTCCTCCCTCCCTATTTGCATATCTTTTTAAGGCAGTGTTTATGCAGATGTCTGAGGTCACCTGTTGTATGGTTATTTGAAGTTTTAGTTTCTGAATAGGATATGGTTTTACATGAGAGCATCATGTTTGAGTTTACTACCACTTTATGTAACAAATTCCTGATTGACAAAGTGTGATAGGAGGAAGTCATTACTAAAGTTCCCATCAGGTAATATTTTTCTGATGTTTTCAAGCTTCCTGGAAACATAATAGATATTTATGACATGGCTGCTACATGCAAGGTCCTAAGAGGGAAAATGTGTGTAAGGTTATTTTCAAATTGAGTTATCTTAAATATTGAAAATCTCTAAATGGATTAAAGGGGAAAATGCTTCCATTTGTTGGTCTTTTACTATGTACTGACACATGTGATCTTATTTATCTTTTTAAAAAAATATTTTATTTATTTATTTGAAAGAGAGCATGCATGCACACAAGTGGAGGGAAGGATAGAGGGAGAGGGAGAACCAGACACCCCACTGAGCTGGGATCCCAAATCAGGGCTCGATCCCAGGACCTTGAGATAATGATCTGAGCTGAAGTCAGATGTTTAACCAACTGAACCACCCAGGCACCTCTTATTCATCTTTTAAAAATCTTGTGAGCTTTGTACAAATGAGAAAACTGAAGCTTAGCGGTTTTAGGTAAATTTCCCAAGATCGCCTTATTCATGATTGGTGGAGTTTCTCATTCATATTTGCTTGATTTTAAAGGATTTATGATATGGTTAAATCTTGTTCCAAGGTGTGCTTTATATCTGAGAAATTTCAAAGCAACATGAAGTGTGTGAATTTTGCAGAAAGCATTAAATCTAGAATTTGGAGTAGACTAAGCATAAGTTCAAGGTTCCAGCTCTTCTACTTCCTAGCCTTTTTGTCTTTGTTTTACCTTATTTAAACTCCACAAGCCTGTTTCCTCATTTAGAAAATGGGCATCATAATAGTTCCTATCTCTTAGGGTTGTGTAAGGACTGAGTGAGCTAATTCAGGGAAAGTACACTGTGTGAGCCGTATATTAATGACTCACCAAACATTAGCTGCTTGTTCTTTTTTATCATCAGCAGTGACAGGCCTGGTATATATTAACTCTTTCAATTTACAGAAATTTTCTTGACTGCTCAATATAGCAGAATACATTTTTTTATACTTTAAATATGATTAAGCCGAGAAGCCCGAAGTACTTTTCTATAATTAACTGCTCAGACTGTGTTAGCACAGGAGAACAGCTTTCAGAAGCAGATCTGACATTCACCAGCAGTTAGGGAGAGGACAGTGCTGATGTCTTTTCTACCTGTGAACTAACAGTTTTGTCCTTCAGAGGTGGCGACCTTGATTTCTTTCTGAAAGATACCCGACTTCTGGCCAATTCTGCTTTATGAGCCACCTGACCCATCTCAAAGGAGACAGAAGAATGAAGATTTTCAAAAGTCACATCTCAGTCACGTAAAATGTTTATGTTGTTGTGGTGACTGAAGATTGTATTATGGCAGTTGCAACAAAACAACAAAAGTGAAAATGAATCAATGAATACAACAAAAATAGAGAAAGAAAGGAAAAAAATGAGCTTCTGTCTAGGGTTCAAATGCTTCCACTCGTCAGTCTTAACCTTTTTGATAATTATATTATGTGCAGCAGCAAAGAAACAAAAGGGGATAAAGGTCTTAAGAGTTATATTGATAAACTATGTGTGGTGCTCAGAAATGGCATGGAATATCTTGTTTAAGCTGTAAAAATATATTAGCATGTCATGTTATCTTCATAAATTCTTCTCACACGTAGGGTGGGTGGAGTTCCCAAATCCCAAGGCACATTACCAATTCGGTTGGTTGCTGCAATTCATCAATTGTTTTGTCACATATTTGCAGGCTCACAGTTGGGACTGAGGTATTATGATTCTAGAGGGTTTGATAATAGGTGAATTATTAGCTGTTGGGGACAGATTTGTTTCTGAGCCTTTCTGTGGCAGTCTCTTATATAGGAAAGCAATAATTTTCACAGAGTTTGCTCTCTCAGACTTAAAAAGAGATTTTGAATATATCTTGTAATTTTTTTCCTAGTAAAATTTCATTAGTGGTTAATTATGATTGGTAGACCTTACCGGAAGTTCACCAAGTGTGTTGAGAGTTCAAACATGTCCAATTTTAAGCAGTGTCATGATGGGATGGACAGCTCATGGTAGTCTCTGTCACTATGTTTATACACATTGTCTATCAATCTTCTGTGTATTATCGCATGTTGAACTTGTGATTTTAACCTTTTTGGAAAACAAAAAGGACTTTTAGAACTGACTTCTTAGTCTGGGCAACTTTACGGTTTGGTTTTTGAGCATGTGCCTCATACTGTATGATTTGGGGTAAGAAGTAATTCAAGGAATGTTTAAACAGCATCTAACCTTGATAGGCTGCAAGAAGTTAAATATTTTATGTGGGTGTTACATTGCAGATCAGACCAGATGAACCCAAAGTGTGCTTAACTCTGGTCAATCCTGTCTACAACTTTCTCAAGGAAGCCAGATCATATCTAAGGCAGATTTAGCAGAATTAATTTCTCTTCTACAAGTGCACATTTGTAAGAAACATGAAGATAAAACACAAAAGAATATAACAAACTTCTCCATAAATTTTTCTGAGTTTCAAATTTCTATTTTAGAAGGGTATCCTCATACTTAGATAGGTACTTCAGTTCACACATTTGTCATCAGCTCCAAAACTAGCTTGATTTTTAAAGTTATTAGTTGCTTATGCTTTTTTTCCCAGTAAAGGCAAGAGGAAAATAAATAAAGGATTTATTTTTAAATAAATATTTAAATAAATATTTAAAAATAAAAATGTATTTGTTAATAAAATAAATAAAGGAAAATAAATAAAGGAGGAGTTCTAAAAAATCAATACAGGGGCACCTGGGTGGCTCAGTGGGCTCAGGTCATGATCCTAGTGTCTTGGGATGGAGCCCTGCAACCACATCAGGTTGCCAGCTCAGTGGGGAGCCTGCTTCTCCCTCTTTCACTCCCCGGGCTTATGTCCCCTCTCCTGCTGTCTCTCTGTCAAATAAATAAATAAAATCTTTAAAAAAATAAAAAATCAATACAAAACATAGTTATTTTGAAGTAGCTAGATAATTAAATACAGGATTTAAATTATGCTGAATCAAAAGTTTTTGCCAGGAATAAATGCTGTCAGAGTTTTGTGCTGTCTTTTCTCTCTGTTTTACTGGAGACTGGGTTTGTCTGAAAATTGCCTTTATAATCTCCTAACTGGAGAATATAGAAAGAGAAATGAAAAAACATTATTAAAAATGGAAAAATGGTCATCTTGGCAGTACATCTCCCAAGTGGCAGCTGTATGTATAACAAACATTCCAGAATACTTGGAATAGATTTAAAATATTGCTAATCTTCTGTTTATGTTCATGTTGTGCTGGCATATAAACATTTTTTGATGAGGGTTATTTCTGTTTCAGCAAAGAATTATGTGGCTGAATTATCTGGAATGAGGTTCAGGGCCTGAAAGATATTTGATTATATGCTATGGAGGGCTCATCACTGAAATGAGTATGAGTGTTAGACATTATATATCCATTCAGAAGTTATGTAAATTATTTCCAGTAAGTTATTTTGAGCCTCTTTTTTCAGCCTTACATTTATCATGCTATTTTGGAGAGCCCTTGGCCTACGGCAGGTTCAGTCCTAGGTTTTATTTAAAAATGTTTTATAGGAGATACAAAATAAATCTATGTCATAGACTCTATATTCTAGAAGCTTCCTAGAATATTTTGGGAAAGCAGCACTCACTCATAGGAGGAAGAAGACCAATGAGGACCTAGCTGCTGTAGAAGGCTTGCGTTTGGGCAGGCAATGAACCGGAAGGATAAATCTCGACCTTTATTGGGGGTGGGGCAAGGTGAATGGGTGTTGAGGTTGAAATGTGTCTAGCATGAGGAATTACATGGCTCTTCTCCCTCCTACCTATTTTAACTCAGTCACTTTCTCAACACATGTTTATTGTGCCTTCTGCCATGGTTCAGGTACCTTGGTATGGAACATAGACAATGAACATAGTTGATGCCTTCATGACTTCTAAGATCTGGTGGGCAGTAGACATGAGACATGAAAACAAACAAATGTATACAAAAACAAACTGTGCTAGGCAATAGTAAAGGAAAGCACGATGCTATGAAAGAGATCGTGGACTGGGATATGCAGGTCTGAAGAAGAGATATTTCAGCTGAGATTCAAAGGATATGCCTATTAAAATATAAAGACACACTTCTTACATAGGATTTGCTAAAATTAGAATTTATTTTGTTTAAAGATTTTATTTATTTATTTGAAAAAGAGAGTAAGTGAGAGAACATGAGCAGAGGGGAGGGGAGAAGCAGACTCCCTTGCTGGGCAGGGAGTCTGATGTGGGGTTCGATCCCAGGACCCTAGGACTGTGACCTGAGCTGAAAGCAGTCACCTAACTGAGCCACTCAGGAGCTCTAAAATTAGAATTTCTACCGAGTTGCTCTTTTATAGTCATGTGTCTGACCAATGAAGTAAAGAAACATTTAGGGCATGCTCATCGAATTTGCAAGTCTATCAGTCAGAGCCTCACCAAGAAACAGATGCCACCTGCAAATGTAGAACTTGAGGAGGGTTGAATAAATTTTACAAAGGTGTAGGGAAGTGACAAGGGATAGAGCAGTATTTTCAGGGCCATTAATAGCAAAACTGTCACATTCCCTAGACCCAAATGGACAGGATGAGGGGCATGGAGACCTGAATACTAGGAAGACATAATGCCTTGAGATGAATAGTGGCCTTGGTTGAGAGACACAGCAGCCTGAGTGCCCTCAGTGTGAGACTGCAGCGTGTGTGTGGGCTGTGGGGGTGAATACAACCTGAGATCTCCCTCTCCTTTTCCTTGTGCCCTCCTGGTAATGAGCCCCTCTGGCTGAACCCAACTAGAAGTCAAAAGATGATGAGTTTCACATGGGCTGGCCTCCCAGTTAGAGATCATGGTCCAGAAGGTAGAATATGAACTTTGGAGAGAAACAGAAGATACCTCAGATAGCAAGTCTACACGAAGCTCTCACTGTAGACAAAGCTCAGAGGTGGGGTGTGTCTGTTTGTGCAAAAGAACAATAAACCTTGTGAAAAGATTTGTGAAGATTCGCTCTGCTTTGAATTCATTTGTGGTGGGCATGGTTTGGTCTGTCAGAATAAAAAATATGGCTTCTTGCGACTATAATAATAGCTCTTTCTTCTAAGAATTTCTCCTATTGGCTATTCAGACTTCTTTTTCAGGGGCTGTGTTTTCTCTGTAATGTCTGTCGTAACACCTGAATCACTCTGGGAAGTAGAGCGCCTATGATGGTGGTGCCACAGGAAGTGGGACTGGCCGGGAACAGCTCACCGCTGAGCACTGTGCTCCCAGAGTGCTCCCAGGCACTTTCATTCAGCACATTCCTGCACATTCCTATCATGCCACTTCTCTGTGGGACCAGTGCTCTGCTCTTTCCTAGGGTTTTGCCTTTTTAGATTTTTTTTTCTTTTTTCCTCAGCAAGGCTGGGGCTGTGGAAATGAAGAAAGGCAGAAGTTGAAACGTGCTGTAATACTAGCTGACATGTGAACGCTGAGATTCGTGTGTAAGGGGAAGGAATGGCTGTATTTACCAACCAGCGCCAATCCCCCTTTCCGCCTCAGTTTCAAATTCTGCAGGAAAGAGACAGCTCTGAAAATTTACGAGCCATAACTTGCTCTTCATTACTTGGTCCCAGGGTAGGCAAAGAGCACCCAAGCCTAAGGGTCACCTGCGGGTCTGGAAATCTTTATAATTTTATAGGGAAGTTCACTGGCTGTGGGAGGAGTGATGAAGTGCTGAGAAGCCCCTCGTGCACCAGGGAACCACTAAGTAGCTTTGTTATAAATAAGGATATACATATGCACAGAGCTCGTTCATTAGAATGTTTTCCCCAAATGTGAGAATCCCTCTCTCTCTCTCTTTTTAAAAGATTGTATTTATTTATTTGACAGAGAGCGATCACAGGTAGGCAGAGAGGCAGGCAGAGAGAGAGGGGAAAGCAGGTTCCCTGCTGAGCAGAGCCCACCACAAGGCACAGCTTGATCCCAGAACCCTGAGATCACAAGCTGAGCCTAAGGCAGAGACTTAATCCACTGAGCCACCTAGGCACCTCCAAATGTGAGAATCTCTGTTAATTTTTGCAGGGGCAGGCCTCGCAAACTTCCCTTTTGGATGAGACATTGAGCCTCAGAGAGGCCAGCACGACCTGCCAGCCTCCTGCGGCTGGGACATGGCAGAGGTGCTGGAACTTAAAAATAAAAGTCACAATAGTTTCCAATAGCAAGAAATGTCTAGGCCTTTTTCTGTTCTCAGAAAACTCGAGAGTGTTGCAAGAATCAGGAACTTGTACTGAGTTTGTTTATTTTTGTCCAATGAGAAGAGAATTGTGGTTGGAGGTAAACTTATACTCTGTCAGAATTGCTGTTCAAATACTCTTTCCTTGTTTTTTTTTTGCTCTTCAGAATACTAGTAGCAAAATACTAGTAGCAGAATACCAGTAGCGGGATGGGAAGTCTGCTTCTCTCTTCGTTGTCAGAAGTGCTTACTCTTAGTAAAACAAGGACTCCTTGCAGCTTTGTGAATAGTGGAGTTACACAGTCTGACTTCCGGTTTTACAAAGGTCCTCTGGCCACTGTGCCAAGAGCAGACATCGGGTAAGGGGGAAGCAGGAGGGTCCAACTTAAAGGCCGTAGCCATCTGATATGCAAGCAGTGACGACGGGGTTTTGGACAGAAGTAGCAGAAGAGGTGGTAACAGGTATTGTGACCTGGATCTATTTTGAAAGCAGAGCCAGCAGGACTTGTGACAATTCAGATGTGGTTTGTGAAAGAAAGAGAGGAGTCAAAGATTTATAATAAAGCTGTTTGGCCTGAGCAACTGGAAGGAAGGTGGTACCATCCATGAAGATGGGGAAGAATGATGTGAAGCCAATTTGGAGAAAGATCAAGAGGTCGGTTTTGGAAATGTTGAGCTTGGAGTGTCTGTTACACATTTGTATTTCCTTCCTTCCTTCCTTCCTCCCTCCTTCCCTCCCTCCCTTCCTTCCCTCCTTCCTTCCTTTCTTTCTGTCTCACTCTCTCTTTCTTTATTTCGCCCTGCCCTTTTCCTGTGTAACAAATTACCAGAGGTGGAGTGGATTCAAATAACAGCCACTTATATTCTTGTGAGGCAGAAGTCAGGTAGTGCACGGCTGGATTCTCGGTTCAGGGTTTCACAAGGCTGCAATCAAGGGGTTGGTAAGGCTGAGTTCTTGTCTGAAAGCCCTGGCAAGCAATCCACTTCTAGGTTCATTTAAGTTCTTGGCAGAATTCAGTTTCTTGTGGTGGTAGCACTGAGATCCCTGTTCCCTCGCTCGCTGTCAGGTGTGAGCCACTCTCAGCAACTAAAAGCCTCTCTGAAGTCTTTGCTCCACAGCCTTCTCATCCTTCAGCAATGGAAAATTTCCCTCCTGTTGAATTCTTCTCATGCTTCAACTTTCTGCCTCCTTTTTCTGAGACCAGCTGGAGAAAGCTCTCTGCTTTTAAAAGGCTCATGTGATTAGGTCAGGCCCACCTGGATATCTCCCACCCTCCCATCTTTATTTATTTATTCATTAAATAAATAAATTTGTTCATATTTATTTAATTATTTATTCATTCTTTCATAAATAAATATGTTGGTTAAGTTGGTTAAGTTGGTTAAGCCTGAGCTTAAGCTTAAGCAGGAGAGCTCAGGTCATGATCCTGGAGTCCTGGGATCGAGTCCTACATCAGGCTCCCTGCTTGGCAGGGAGTCTGCTTCTCCCTCTGACCAGCCCCCGCTTCTCATGCTCTCTGTTTCTCTCTCATTCTCTCTTTCTCTCAAATAAATAAATAAAATCTTAAAAAAAAACTATTCACAATTTGCCTGAATTTTATTCTAAGTATCAAGAAACCTGTAAAGGAGCTATGTATAACAAATTATTACAAAAAACATAAGTAACTGTTAAAAGAACAGATAATTCGATTCAAGTATAGGTAATAGCAAAAGCTTAACCATCCTATATTATTTTGGCCCTTTTCTGGAAATATTATTTTATTAAACTATAACTGACATATAACATCATATTAGTTTAAGATATATAGCATAGTCATTTGATATTGATGTACACTGAGAAATGATTAAGACAATAAGACTGGTTATGACATCACCATAAAATCTTTTCTTTTTTTAACCTTAGGATGAGAATTTTCAAGATCTACTCTCTTAGCAACTTTCAAATATGTAATACAATATTATTGGTTAGTTACCATTCTCTCTCTCTCTCTATATATATATATATATCTCCATGTCTTATGCATTTTACACCTGTGAGTTTGTAGCTTTTGATTCCCTTCACCCATTTCACTCACCTCCTTACTTTCCTCCCCTTTGGTCACCACCAGTCTGTTCTCTGTTGTCTATGAGTTCTTGTTTTTTTTTTTTTTTTATTAGATTCCCCATATAAGTGAAATCATATGTTATTTGTCTTTGCCTGTCTTACTTAACTTCACTTAGCATAACACACTCTAGGTCCATCCGTGTTGTTGCAAATGACAAGATTTCATTCTTTTTGATGGCTGAGTAGTATTCCATGGCACATATTCACCACATCCTCTTTATCCATTCACCTATCAGTGAACACTTAAGTTGTTTCTATATCTTGGTTATTGTAAATAATGATGCACTATGCATAGTGGTGCATCTATCTTTTCAACTTAATGGTTTTGTTTTCTTTCTGAGAAATACTCAGAAGTGGAATTGCTGGATTATATGGTAGTTCAAATTTTTTTTTTTAAGATTTATTTATTTATTCTAGAAAGAGAGAGAAAGAGAGAAAGCATGAGTGGGACAAGCAGAGGGAGAGAGAGAGAGAATCTCAAGCACTCTGGGCTGAGTGTGGAGCCCGACACAGGGCTTGAGCTCATGACCTGAGCTAAAACCAAAAATAGGACACTCAACCAATTGTACTACCCAGGCGCCCTGGTAGTTCCATTTTTAATTTTTTGAGGAAACTCCACACTGTTTTCCATAGTGGTTACACCAATTTATATTCCCACCAATAGTAAATGAGGGTTCTCTTTTCTTTGAATTTTTGCCAACACTTATTTCAGGTTTTTTGGGCTTTTTTGATAACAGTTGTTCTAACAGGTGTGAGGTGATATCTCATTGTGGTTTTGATTTGCATTCCCCTGAGGATGTTAGTGATGTTGACCATCTTTTCATGTGCCTGTTGCTCATCCGTATGTCTTCTTTGAAAAAATGTCTATTCAAGTCCTCGTCCCATATTTTAATTGAATTATTATTTTATTTTGTTATTTAGTTGCAGGAGTTTTTTATATATTTTGGATATTAACCTCTTATCAGCTATATGATTTTCAAATATCTTTTTCCATTCAGTAGGTTGCCTTTTCACTTTCTTGATGGTTTCCTTTGCTGTGCAGGGACTTTTTAGTTAGTTATAGTCCCATTTATTTATTTTTGCTTTTGTTGTCCTTGCTTTTGGAGTCAGGTCCAAAAAATCATCTCCAAGAACAATGTCAAGGACTTTGTTGCCAACGTTTTTCTCTAGGAGTTCTATGGTTTCAGGTGTCACATTCAAATCTTTAATCCATTTTGAGTTAATATTTATGTGTGGTGTGAGATGGTGGTCCGGTTTCATTATTTTACATGTAGCTGACCAGTTTTCCCATCACTTATTGAAGAGACTGTCTTTCCCCACTGTATATTCTTGCTTCCTTTGTTGTAAATTAATTGGCCATGTATGTGTGGGTTTATGTCTGGGCTTTCTACTTTGTTCCATTGATCCATGTGTCTGTTTTTATCACAATACCATACTGTTTTAATTCCCACATGTTTGTAATAAGTTTGAAATCAGTGAGGGTGATCTAGCTTTGTGCTTCTTTCTCAAAATATCTTTGGCTATATGGGATCTTTTGTGGTTCCAAATAAATTTTAGGATTACTTGTTCTATTTCTGTGAAAAATGCCTTTGGAATTTTGATAGGGATTTCACTGAATTGGTAGATTGCTCTAAGCAGTAGGTACATTTTAACAATATTAATTCTTCTAATCTGTGAGCACAGGATATCTTACCGTTTATTTATGTCATCCAACCTGTTTCATCAGTGTCTTATTGTTTTCAGTGTATAGATCTTTCACTTCCTTGGTTCAATTTATTCTTAGGTATTTTATTTGCTTGATGTAATTATAAAAGGGATTGTTTCTAACTTTCTTTTAATTTTATCATCTATCCCCATCTCTTCTCCTCACCACTTTGCCCCCCCCTTTTAATATTTAACTGTGTCATCTACCATAACATCAGTATAGGAGGAAGAGCCATCATATTTATAGTCCCAGGGATTTTGCAGTGCATATATACCGAGGGCCAAGAATGTTGGGGGACCACCTTAGAATTCTGCTTACCTCAATATCCAAGAGAAATGTGGAATAGAGGTTTGGATATTCCATTTAGGAGAGAAAATTTGGGAGTCATTGTGATACAGATAACACTTAAAGTTGTGAGACTGAGCTCACTCTGAGTGAATCTAGATATTAAAGAGAAGAGGCTCAAAGACTGGGCTCTGGGGAATGTCAATCTTAAGAGATCTGGGAGAGGAGAAGGAACCAGAAAAGGAAACTGAGAAGGGGTGACTAGTAAGGTGGAAAGAAATCAAAGAATGTGGTATTCTAGAATCTGAATTTTAAGAAAGATTATCAAATATCAATATCAAGTTAATAAATTGTGTCAGGTGTTGCTGCTAGATTAAGTAACATGAACAAAAAGAATTGATCTTCAGATTTAGCAAAATGGGGGTCTTCAGTGACTTTGATGAGAATGTTTTTTTTAATAGAGAGGAGGGAAAGGAAATCTGTCAAAAGTGGAATAAGAAAAAATGCAAGAAGACAAATTTGAAATGGTCTCTCTCAATTCTTCTTTGAGAAGATTTGCCATAAAGGGAGCTGAGAAATGATGGTGGCTGGTACAAGGCAAAGTGGAGCCAAAAATGGGAATAAAAGTGTGGTTAAAGATGGGATAAATAGCAACAAGTTTTTATGTTTAAGGATATAATCAGTTTGAGAGAAAAAGAAATTATCATGTAGCATAGAGAAATGAGAATTGCTGGTGTGGCCTTGAAGAGGCAAAAACTGAAGATCAAATCAACAAGTGGATGAGTCGGTTTTAGATAGGATCATTGGGTATCCTTCTACAGTAACTGGTGGGAAGCAGAATATCTGGTTACCCACTGGGCCATAATCTATAGATGTGTATGTTGTGCTCTGCTCAAGGATGTCTGCCTGAAGAGACTGGGGGAACTGAAATGCAGCCACACTGTGTGCCTTGATGTGGGACCAAATCTACTCAGCAGAAGGAAAATAAAATATCATTTGTGATACATATACTCACAGATGGTGTTATAAGCTGAATCATGTGTCCCCGTGTGACCCCAAATTCATATGTTGAAGGCCTACTCCCCAGTTCCTCAGAATGAGAGTGTACTTGGAGATAGGGTCTGTAAAGAGGTAAGTAAGGTAAAATGAGGTCACGTAGGTGAGGGATTAATCCAATATGATTGGTGTCCTTATAAGAAGAGGAGAAAAAAGAGACATCAGGGATGTGTAGGCAAAAAATGAAAAGAACATGTGAAGACACAGGGAGAAGGCACCCATCTGCAAGCCAAGGAGAAAGGTCTTGGAAGAAACCAAAACTGCATACACCTGATTGTGAACCTCTCACTTGAAGAAATGCAAGACAATACATTTCTGTTGTTTAAACTGCTTAGTCATGGCATTCCCAGCAAACTAATTTAGGTGGGTAGAGGTGGTGGTGGCAGTCTGTGGAAGTTCTTTAAGGATTCAATTTTTCTCAGTCAGGTGTAATCTTTAAAATGTAGGCACAGAGATGCGGTTGCTACAATGAATACTATTTAAATTATTTTCTTCTTTTCATGTTTTTGTTGTTTATTTGATAAAATCTTATCATAGATATTTAGTTCATCAGTTTTGAGACTTTCAACGTTTTCTGCAGCTGCTAGAGCAGTGAGATAAGGAAATTGGAGGCATAAGGAAGAATAAAATTGTCATTATTTGTGGATCTTATTTATGTAATTACCAAACAATATAAACAAATTTTTACTAAAGATTAAAAAAATACACAAACTAACCAGACTGTTTAAAGAAGAAAAGCAAGGGAATGATGAACATGGGATTTAGTGGGGAGTGAGGAGATGGGAAAAGGGACTAAGTGGCTGGATGTTAGTTGTTACCATGTCACTAGCTTATGTTTTGAGTGGTGATTTCATGAATGTTTATTACATTATTAAAAATGCCAAATAAGTAATCAACCAACTAAATAAACATGAGCTAAGCCTGGACCAATGATGAATGTGTACGATGAATGAAGAATTACAATTAATTGAATTTTGTGTAACTTGGACACAAATAAAAAAAATAAAAATGTATCCATAATCACAGTGTTTAGCAATTTGCAATTTATAAACTATTTTCACACCACTGCTTGTCTAATAATCATTTGAAATATCTCATTCGATTTTCAGGATGGTTCTGTAAGGTAGAAATTTATCATCATTTTCCAGTAAGGACAGGGATCTAGGAATATTAAATAAATGTCACATTGCTCATGGGTGGTGTTACTAGAACTTGAAGTGTCCTTCTAAACTTCATGCCAAATATCATGTCTAGCAATGTTTTCTAAATTGTTGAGTTGAAATCCTGAGTCTAAAATCATTCACTGTATTTGGATGTTGTTTGATTTGCCTTGCTATGATCGTACACACTGCCTTTATCTTTCAGACAAATTCATTGAATTCTTTTAACACTCATGTGTGTAAGAGCTGTCCATGTTTGAAAATTAAAATAAACAGATTGATGTAATTGAAATTTAGCTGTTCAGATAGTGAAAGAGTACAGTATTAAATTCTGATCCAATCCTTAGCCAATATTGGTTCCATTGTCTTACTATTCCACTAAAATCAGGAAATGAAAGTAACCTGAAAAATGCAGACACTCCTACCCCACAAGCTTGATAACAGACTGACTAGAAACCAATTAACACGCATGAGGATGTAAATGAGACTCGAGGTTTCTCTCTCAGTGAAGGAGGGTAGAGTGACCTTAAGATGACCATTTCATTAAGAAAGGTCTTACAAAATGGGATTGGGAGGGAGACAAACCATAAGCGACTCTTAATCTCACAAAACAAACTGAGGGTTGCTGGGGGGAGGGAGTTTGGGAGAGGGGGGTGGGGTTATGGACATTGGGGAGGGTATGTGCTATGGTGAGTGCTGTGAAGTGTGTAAACCTGTGATTCACAGACCTGTACCCCTGGGGATAAAAATACATTATATGTTTATAAAAAATAAAAAAAAATCTTAAAAAAAAAAGAAAGGTCTTCTCACCAATACTTTTGATTTGCCTTATTTATTCTTTTATAATGTCAAGTTATGGCCGGTGTTATTATTAAATTCTATTTAATATAGCGTATTCACTTTTCTATCTTCAAAATATTCACCCAGAAGAGGGAGAAAGAAGTTAGAAACAAGTATTCTTTACTGTTTTTTGATTGGGAGCATTATTTTACTAACTTATTCTTGTAGTTCAGTGAGACACTAATTTTTCAACTGTTTTTTTCAGTTTTACAAGAAATGTTGTGCACTTCAAACCTATTTCTTCTGCAACATTTTTATTCAGAAGCTGTGGAGAGTCATAAACCTTGTTTGCAGCCGTGTCTCTGCTCAGAGTGTGAGTCACTCCCCTGGAAGACAGTGTTGTGTTCTGCTAACAGTATGTTGGTTCTGACTTCGTAAATAATGTCAAACCGCATCAAAAGTTTAATCTGAAGATATGCTACATGAAGCATGAATTCTTTCATATTATATACTCTCCTGATCCATTCACCAAAGTTTAACCTATTGAAATTTTGGAAACTATTCTAACTCTTTAATGACATTAGGTGTCATACTTTGATAAGCAACTTTCCTACATTGAATATATAAGCAAGTAAGAATACCTTTCAAACTACTTAACATTTAGGTACAGGATGAGACCGTGAGCATATCTGAGACAATGAGTATTTCTGAAAATATCTTCAACAACTTATTTCATAATCAGAAAAAGCATGTGTTTTATGGATATGGTCATGTTAAGATGTTCTAATAACCTTCCTGTATCTTTGAGACATTAAAAACCTTTTTTCTAAAAGCATTTTAGTTTTTTAAATGGGTGTATTTTACTAGTACAGATACTAACTTGTGCCTGAATTACTTTAAGCCAGAATAATTGTACATATTAGCACATGAAAAAAAAGATGAGAATGATTATGATTAACTTCTACTTTTATTTCATAATTCTAAACTTCATGAGAATTTCAACATTGCAGGGATATACAATCTAGTATTCATTATATACAGTTGAACCTTGAACAACACAGGGGTTGGGGTGCCAACCCCCCCATGCAGTTGAAAATCTGCATATAACTTTTGACTCCCCTCAAATTTAACCATTAATAGCTTACTGTTGGCCAGAAGCCTTATCAATGACGTAAACAGTTGGTTAATGCATATTTTTATGTTATATGAATTATATGCTGTATTTTTGCAATAAAGTAAGGTAGAGAAAGGAAAAGGTTAAGAAAATTAAAGGAAGAGAAAATACATTTACTTTATTCTACTGTATTTGTTAAAAACAAAAATATGTGTCTAATTGGATCTGTGTAGGTCAAACCTTTGTTGTTCAAGAATCAACTGTACTTAAATCAGAAAATTTTACTTGAAAAAAATATATTATTAAGAAAATAAAATTCCCGGTGCCTGGGTGGCTCAGTGGGTTAAAGCCTCGGCTCAGGTCATGATCCCAGGGTCCTGGCATCGAGCCCCACATCAGGATCCCTGCTCAGCGGGAGCCTGCTTCCCCCTCTCTCTCTGCCTCCCTCTCTGCCTACTTGTGATCTGTCAAATAAACAAATAAAAAGAAAGAAAGAAGAAAGAAAATACAATTCCCAAAACAAACAAACAAAAAAACAAAAAAACTTCACAAAAAAACCCCAAAAAAGCAATGAAAAAAGCAAATACAATTTTATCATGGACTGGCTTTTTTCTTCCTACTGGTGATATTCCTGTCTCCCCCACCCCCGGCCCCCACCCCACGTTCAACTTCTCCTCCTTACCTATCCAAAACTCAGAAGTCCTTTAAGATTTATCTCAAATTGTTACCCAGTGAAGCCTGACTTGCGCACTCCAGCCTTGGTTAAGCTCTGCTTCCTGAGCAGTCATACACTTTATCGCTGTATCATTGATGCAGACACAATTATTGTAGAACTGATGACATGCAGCCTCCTGCGGTATTACATACCATTTAAAAATTTTCAGTGCAGTAATTATTCTTTCTCCAGTAAGTTTCTAAGATGTCTGAAGACAGGTGGGTCTTACCTTTTGTTCTGAGTGCTATATATATATATTTTTTTTTTTGATAAAACTTTTTTTAAGATTTTATTTATTTATATATATATATATATAGAGAGAGAGAGAGAGAGAGAGAGAACACAAGCAGGGGTGAATGGGAGAGGGAGAAGCAGGTTCCCTGCCGAGCAGGGAGCCCGATGCTGGGCTTAATCCCAGGACTCTGGGATCATGACCAGACCTGAAGGCAGATGCTTAACTGACTGAGCCATCCAGGTGTCCCTGGATAAAACATTTTATTCATTTATTCACCTGTTACTTATCCAGTGCTTACTATGAGTCCGGGACTTTGCTAAGTGCTGGTATACAGGATTTGCTATTTATTAATTCAACATGTTTTTGAGTGTCTAACAGCTGCTGGAGTCTTGAGATAACAGGCATAAAGTAAATTCAATTTCTAATTTGTGTACCTTCCATCTTAGTAGGGGAGACAAACAATAAAGAAATAAATAATCTATATGCGTTATCCAGTAGTTCTAAGGGCAATGAAGAAAACGAAACAAGATAAAGCGATAAGGAGTTGATAGAGTGTGAGTGTGGGGATACTTAAGCGAAGATGGTGAGGAAGGTTCTCTCTGAGATGTGGCTTTGGAGCAGGGAGCTCTCTGACAGGAGAGAGTTCTTGGCCAAGAGAAGAGCAAGTTCAAGTGCCCGGGATGGAGGTGTTCTTGGCATGTAAGGCTCAGAGTGACAGGGAGGGCTTCCTGAAGGTGAAGTCAGAGGGGAGGCAGGAGCAGCTCAGAATGGGCACTAAAGGATTTGATTCTATATGTGGTGGAAAGATGTTGGAGGTTTTAAGCAAGGCACTGATATTGTCTGATTTATGATGAATAAGACAAATTAAAAGATCTTGGAACTGCTCTAAAGAAACTGAAAATCTATTATTCAAAGTTCTACTATACAAACATTCATAGGCATTCTTATTAAACTATGGAATTAAAAAAATAAATTTACTAAAAATTAAAATATTCCTGCTTTGTGTATGGTCTATGTAGAGAGAGAGTGCATGTGCGTGTGTGTGTGTAAATGTGTGTATATGTATATATATATGTAATTGTAGGAAGAGACACATCGCAAATTTAAGTGGAAAATTATAACCTCAAAAGTTCTAAAGATGCAGAATGCAGCATATTTTCATATTTCCATATTTTTCATATTTTGTATTTTCATATTTCCGTATTTTTGTATCTCCAAATGCCAAGGTATGACTTAATATTTTATGCAAGAATATAAATTACTATTATTTGTTATTTTATTTACTTATTTATTTATTTTGCTTTTACTTCTTTATTTGAGAGAGAGAGCGAGCAAGAGGGAGAGAGCATGAGCAAAGAGGGGAGGGAGAAGCAGAGGGAGAAGCTGACTCCCCGCTAAGCAGGGACCAGAATCCTGACCCCAGCCAAAGGCAGACACTTAATCGACTGAGCCTCCCAGGTGCCCCTAAATTACTGTTATTTGAATTGTAGGTCCCAAAGAATATTTGACAAATATTTACAGCACTTGTTTGCTACAAGTAAGGGCATAGTGATTGGTTATAAAGTGGATCTTGAAGAAATGTGAAATAGAAAGATAATTGTATGATCTTAAGGTATTAAATAATCAAAGATCCTTTCATGCTTCTGTCTGTAATGAGATTTTAGCCCTGTAACTAAGGGATCTGGTTTGTAATATTCATTTTGATGATGTGATAGGTGACTTTGAGCAAGACCACAATGATGGAAACAGCTAATGCTAATTGAGTGCTTGTTCTGTGTCAGGCCCTCTGTGAACCGTTCCCTTCATGCTGGTGTTTTCTTGCCAGAGTTGGGAACCAAATGAGACATACAACAAAACTGGGCAGATGGAGAACCAAGTACCAACTTTATGATGAATGAAGCTATTATCAGACAGTGTGGTAACAATAGGTTTCCAAATACTGAACCCAGGGATAAGATAGATTTCTGCATGCAGTCTTGGGCCATGCTGGTGGAAGGGCATGCTGAGACATATAGAACAGAGCAAAACGGAGTCTTCGGTGGGTATTCAATCCTAGGATAAAGGAGAGCAAGGATCTGGGCTACACCATTCTACCCGTTCTTCCAAAGCAATAGTTGGATGTATTTAAGGAAATTCCCTCTTCGTTGAAGTTATGCGAATGGAGAAGAACCTTTTCCTTGGTAATGAATCTCATTTAATTCTCACAGAAACCCTCTAGAATAGGTATTATTATCACAGAAACAAAGGCCCGGAGAAGTGAAGTGAAGGTTGTTGGCGACGTCCCACCATGAGGCCACGGTGGAGACATCCTTGAACCCAGGCAGTCTGGTCCCAGACTTCACATTCTCACCCACATGCCCTCCTGCTTCTCTAATCTTTTTGAGCTGAACTTTCTTATCTGAAAAATGACAGGGTTAGGCTAGAAAAATCTCTAAAAATTCCTTTCGGCTTTAAAATGCTTTAATATGTCTTTTGGTTTATTGTAGAAATATCTGGGTGTGTGAAATATTTGAAACTCCTCAGGCAAGGGATAATATGGGACAATATTACATACAACTTAAAATGTTATTTTGATGAAAAGCCACAGTAGGTAATTGTAACCCAATTCTCTTTTCAATGTGGAAAACTTAACAGTTTAAAAAGGAACAGACAGATGGAATTTTGCTAACACGTCCAAGAAGGAAATATGATTTCACGTGCATATTATATGCAAGTTTATGAATGAAGTCATAGTGTCTGGAACCTAGGTAGGAAACTATGATGAAAATCAGTGAAGTAAAATATCAAAATAAAACATTGCATGACAACTCTTAATGGGTAGCGATGTTGGCGCCTTTAATAAAAACCACTTAGGAGTATTAACGTGAGACATAAGTGGCTAAAGGGTTCTGAATTTCCCTGGTGATAGTCATATATCAAAATGGATGTTAGCTGGCAATAATTCAAGCAGCAACATACTTAGCATGCCACACTGTTGAGATGCCCAAGTCGTGATCATGGACGGTAAACGGTGACATTTTACTTTATGTCAAATTTAAGCAGGCAACTTTGTTCATAATTTCCTAAGAGCTTGTTGGAGCCAAGATTTAGGATTATAATCTCAATTAAGGATGGAAAGTGTGATTTAGGTAACGAAATCACCTTTGTATACTTGAAAGGATAGAGGGATTATCAGCCTGTTTCCAGGGAAGCTGCTTTCAGTGTCTTCCCGGCAGCAGAGAATTTACCCCACCTTTGAAAACACTCTGGGCATTTTGGAACAATATTTTTAATTGAAGATTTAAAAAAATCACTTTAAAATAATATGCTTTCAAAAATGGCTTCAGGCCAATGTAAGTTCTTTTTAAAAATCAAGACTTTATTCATTTATTTAGAAAGAAAGAGCACATGCACGAGCAAGGGGAGTGGTGGGGGGTGGAGTAAAGAATCTCAAGCAGACTCCCCGCTGAGTGGGGACCCTGCTGCTGGCAGGACCCTAGATCATGACCTGAGCTGGAATCAACGATCAGATGCTTAACCTACTGAGCCACCCAGGAGCCCCAAACCGATATAAGTTCTAATCATATAATTAAGGTTCAAATAACTTCAGTTTTTCTGTCAAGTTAATTTGGAAGTTGGCAAGTGTTGAGTACCTTTATTTAATACAATATGTTTAAATTCTAGCTGATGAGCTTTCTTCTACTTCTCCACCAAAACCAAAAAATTTTAAAAATGGCATTGCCTTTACTAATTAAATAATATATCTTGGATAAACATGAGTTCTGAAAAAAGGTCATTTTCTTTTTTCAGGGGTTGCCTGGGTACCATGTATAACTACCGTTTTAATTCTCCACTTGTATCTATCATTCTTTTTAGTAGCATTATTTTCCAGACCATATCTCAGGACTTCCTTCTGGAGAATACTTTTTCTGTTTGGTTAAAAAGAGATTTTCTTTGCCTGTTGGAACTTCATGTATATTTACTCTTTCCAAAGCATGTGTGTGTTTTGAAATTAAATCTTTGAAGATTATGACACAAGGGATGCCTGGGTGGCCCAGTTGGTTAAGCATCTGCTTTTGGCTCAGGTCATGATCTCAGGGTTCTGGGATCGAGTCCTGCATCAGGTTCCCTGTTTAGGGATCCTGCTTCTCCTTCTGCCTACTGCTCCCCCTGCTTGTGCTCTCTCTTTTTCTCTGAAAAATAAATAAATAAAATCTTAAAAAAAAAGATTATGACATGAGTGGGATGTTATGATTCTTGATTTTCAAAAAGAGTCAAAGCAAAAGAATGATTTCTAATGGCACAATTTATATGTATTATAAATTGTTTCCCTTAATATGTATATTTTACTGACTAATAACTCAGGATAAAGGACATGAATTAGTAAGGAACAAAGCTGGATCGTTCAAAAAGTAAATGACAAATGTCAAGTACTCTAGAGCAGGGTGGTTTAATGAAATAAAGAGTAAAAGCCCCAGGGTTTTTTTCCCTCATTGCAATATTATAAAGTATAATAAAGTTTCTAAACACATAACATAAACTAAAACTATATTATTTGACTTCTAACAAATTATGTTGATGGCTTGTTACAAACAAATGAATAATAAGTAGTAAAAATAAATGTATAAGTAAGTCGACATGTATTTTAAAACCTCTAATAATATCCAGGGTGTAATGATTATGGAGATTCCGGGAAAGGGGATGTCTGTCTGAATAGTGAGATTTCATTTGCTGCTTATTTTGAGAACAGTCACTTGGACCTCTTGTGAAATAGTCTCTTGTGATTTCTCCACCTATTAATAGCTTGCTTTGGGCCTGATGGCTTCTAATCAGTGAATAATGGTTACTGACTGGGCCACAGTTATCAACAGCAACAACAGTAGCATTTATGGGCTTTTAGTCCTCATAACAACCCAGTGAAGTAAGGCTTATAATTACCTTCATTTTTACCCATATGCAAACCAACACTCGAAGAACTGAGGTCATTGCCAGAGACCATCAAACAATGTAAGTGTAACAGATATGTACTGTGCTCCTGGTATGTTCTAGGCGCTATGCTGGTCTCAACAGAATGGAAGACAGCCTGTGTTCTCAATTGTTGTTTGAGGGGAAACATGATTTTCCAGGCAACTACCATTTAGACAGCTAAGACCTAGTGTAAGAAGTACAGCACT
The DNA here is from genome assembly GCF_010015895.1 of Lontra canadensis. Taxonomy (NCBI): domain Eukaryota; kingdom Metazoa; phylum Chordata; class Mammalia; order Carnivora; family Mustelidae; genus Lontra; species Lontra canadensis. The sequence goes on along the minus strand of NW_022631004.1, from coordinate 19,811,127 downwards.
GGGGTGCTAGGAGATACAGAACACGTGCATAGGGTGTGAGGGAACACTTCTGCAAGCAGAAAGTAGTGGAGCTGGGTAGAAGCATTCTCTTTCTTGTGTGCACCTTGCTAGCAAACATAGATCGTGTTCCTCCTTACTCTTTTAGTTGTACAAGGTTTTAGGTCTCTGCAAGCATATTATAGCTCACTCCAATACCACATGGGAAACGACTCCTCTTTTGCATATGTAATACCAGAATAGACCTTACATTTATTTTCAGGGCTGTGTTTAGGAGACTACTTAGCGAATTTGCCAAAGAAAATACATACTTGAGAAAAACACCGAAGAATTCTCGAGACACATGGATTCCACAGCCAATTGTTTCTAAGATCTGGTTGCTATTTATAAACTCTTAATTTTAATATAAGATGTTTTAGCTGCTGGAAAGTATTTTTTCTTTTCATTTTAGAAGTTCAGCTTTGCATGTACTTTCTACGTGGGATAATTTGTATGAATTTACGGCATTGGAGAGTCATCTGTAGATCTGACTAGGTTTAAAAATGAACAAGACATACTTGGTTAGTCGTGGAAGCTTTGAGCAGTGGGAGTAGAGCGCCAGGAAATTGTCTGCCAAACATGTCTTTTTTAGGAACTGCCCCTCCTCTCTAAATTCACATGTTGCCGTAGATGTCACCAGGTTTTATAAATGTCACCCTTGATTAGTTCAGTGTGGGAAGAAACTCCAAGCTGGGCTGAGCATATTATCTCACTATTTTGACCTCATTAATTAGGCTTGGCTGGTCAGAGTCCATTGTTTCCATCCCAAATGGGTTGATGACAACTCAATTCTAGCACTGCCTACCTGGAATTAGCACCAGACTCCACAGGTTAAGAGCTCAGGCCTCCACAAAACTGCCCTGAGCTTAGAAACCAGATGCAAGTGGGGTCCCCAGGTAAGCCACACTTCTGACTGACCTGCTTCAAATTTGGGGGTTTCTTTGGCTCTTTGGTAATTTAATAAAACTCACAGAACTCAGGAACGTGTTATATTCATGATTAACAATTTTCTTATAGAGGACACGACTCAGAAGTAGCCAAATGAGAAAACTGCATAGGGCAAGGTCTGGGAGTGTCTCAGACACAGAGCTTCCATGATTGCCCCATAGAGTCAGGGCCCCTCTCTCTCTCCTGGCACATCTCTGTGCCAACCAGAAAGAGCCTTGGGTTGAATTTTTATTGGGGTTTCACTAAGAAGTATGATTGATGAAATCTTTGGCTGTGTGATTGATTCAGTTTCCAGCACCCATCCCTCTCCCTGGAAGTTCCAACTGTCTAGTCACATGCCAGGTCTTTCTGGTGACCAGCCTTCAGGGTTCCGAAGCTATCTTCAGCGCCCACCAGAGATTGCTTCATTACCATAACAAAGACACTTATTTATCATTCAGGAAATTCCAATGGTTTTTAAAGCTCTGTGCCAGGAACCAGGGACCAAGCCCAGATAATATTCTTTATTATACCACAGAGTTCACGCTTGGAAGTTCTGTTATTGGAACGGAGTAAGAGAATCCAATCTCTTTAGAGTCCTGTGCTGTGTTATGTAAACCTTAGGGCTGTTGGCTGCCATGTTTCCCCCCAGGAAAACAGAGGCCAAGGTGTAGAAAGGAAAAGAAATGAAGCAGATGCACAGAGAGAAGAGAGGAATGGGGGAGAGAGTGAGCCCACAGAGATTTGAGTCTCTAATCCACCATTGTCCTATCCTTGATTTCTATGAGGCTTCACATCACCTTTACCAAATATTCTTTCCCTCTTCCAACTTCATCTAACTCTGGCTGAGTTTCCCAAAGTCCTAGCTGAGTGTCTACTTGTAGAATGAGCCAGTGAGCACGTGTATGGAAACGGAAGTGCGCGGACTTCAATCACGTGAAGCTATGGGCAGGGTTGGTATCTACTTATTCCGCATGGCACAGAAGGTCATGTGCTGCCTTGTGCAAATGCTAATCTCGTTACTCTGCAGAATGGCCAACATGGGTATGTGGGGAATACTGTCCACCCATTGTCAGGTGTTTCCTTCCACACACAGGTGTCTGGAAGCAAGGACCTGTCTGTCTTTGTAAGATACTACTGTAGCAGCTGCAACAGAATTGGAATGTGTGGCTCAGCCTCAGGGTTTACAGGGGCTTACCCGGAATCTGCTGCTGGGTGCAGATACACTTTAGTTATCACGGCGGTAGTGGCCTTACTTGCCCCCGTTGGCCTCCCTCAGTGGCCTGGGATTTCTATGAGTTCCTTGTGAGGCCCCACAGTTGTGACTTGGGGATTTTTTTTTTTTTTTTTTGACTTAGGGATTTTAAGGGTGAACAAATGATAAAATTCTGAGGAATACTTGATAACATATAATTTCATTCAGGGCTTTGCATCTTCTCCTGAGGGGGTCCATGAGTGTTATTACTGTGTGTAGAACATTCTTGCCTCATCTCCACGGCTTTTGCATGTGCTAGTCTCTCTGCTCTGGGGGCCTATCCCTGAAGCCTCCGCCTGACTTATTTCCTTAGGACCTTGAGGCAGTATCCTGTGGATGGGTCAAGTGCAATCTCCTTAGGGATGTCTCCCTGACTCCCCTGTCTGAATGGCTCGCACTTTTTCTTTGCCCCTCTATCCTGCTAATTTTACTTTTAGCACTTGTTCAACGTCTGACACTTTGAACATTTATTTGTTTACTTGTTTATTGTCTGTCTGCTCTTCTAGAATGTAACATCTTTTTTTTTTTTAAAGATTTTTATTTATTTATTTGACAGAGAGAGATCACAAGTAGGCAGAGAGGCAGGCAGAGAGAGAGGAGGAAGCAGGCTCCCCGCTGAGCAGAGAGCCCGATGTGGGGCTCTATCCCAGGACCCTGGGATCATGACCTGAGCCGAAGGCAGAGGCTTCAACCCACTGAGCCACCCAGGTGCCCTAGAATGTAAAATCTTATGAAAGAGGGCTTTTCTCTATTTTGTGTATTGTTTCATCCCAGCACCCAGAAGAGTTCTGGGCACGTCATTGGCACCCACAAAGATGTCTTGAGTAAAAAGAGAAATGAAGCTGCATACTATGCAGCCATCAAAAGAAATGAAATCTTGCCATTTGCGACAACGTGGATGGAACTAGAGGGTATCATGCTTAGCAAAATAAGTCAATCGGAGAAAGACAACTATCATATGATCTCCCTGATATGAGGGAGAGGAGATGCAACATGGGGGGTTAAGTGGGTAGGAGAAGAGTAAATGAAACAAGATGGGATTGGGAGGGAGACAAACCATAAGTGACTCTTAATCTCACAAAACAAACTGAGGGTTGCTGGGGGGAGGGGGGGGGGGGGGGGGGGGGGGGGTTATGGACATTGGGGAGGGTATGTGCTATGGTGAGTGCTGTGAAGTGTGTAAACCTGGCGATTCACAGACCTGTGCCCCTGGGGAAAAAATATATGTTTATAAAAAAGAGAAATGAAGCAATGCTTTTGCTACCCAGTACCTTTGGAATACTCTGGGGGAGCTTTCTGCCTTGTCAGTCTTGCCTCTGCAAAAAGGCAAGTCAGGTACTTGATTTGACTTGCCTAAAAGCTGGGGCAGAGATCAGATGTACCCCCCAATACTCTGGATCAGAAGACAGCAACCTCTGGAAGTATGTACTAGGCAGAAGATGTGTGTGTGCATGCACGTGTGTGTGTGTGTGTGTGTGTGTGTGGTGTGTAAAGGCACATCGATGGTGGATGTTCTAGTGGCCAAAGCCCAGTGCCCCTGGTGTGAGCTGCAGCTTCTATGGCTGATGGAGTTGGCCGTGGATTTTTCTGTGGAACAGTCTTGTGTGTTCAGAGCTTGTACTTGGCTGCTTCCAGGTTTTATTCTTTTTCCTTCCCACAGAATTTGTGAGCAATGTAAGTTATTTTTGAAAAATTTTTTTTTCTATTTAAATTAGAGTTTAAGTGAGTTCTGTTGTCGGCAACTGGGAATCCTAACTGATTCACAGCTGGTTTGAATCCGAATAATAGATCTGAAAGTCTACAGTTTTTAAAAGCAATTTAGTGGCTTATAAGCTAGAACATTCTTTTGGTTAGACCTTAGTGTTCATCTGGTCAAATAATTTTCAATCTTTTTTTTTTTCATAAAATTATTTCTTCAAGTGAAATTTTATAAGAAGGTGGGCATCCAATATTAAGAACAGATAAAACTGAAGGCACTTGAGGGAAAAGGTGGGAGATGTAAGAATCCTTCACCTCCCACTTCCCTCACAGTGTCTAAGGCCTCTTCTTGAGTCCTGAAGGCACTCCAAAACATGAGAATTCACTGACAACTAACCTCATTTTCTAGAGAAGGAAATGGGCACACAGGAAAGTGTAAAAGAAACACGTTTATAAGAGAACAGTCACTGGGACCCATTATCTCCACACCAGCCCAGAATTTTTGTATCACACTGCTCTGTACACTCAAAATAAGAAAGGAAAGTAAGCATTCTCTTTTAAAGCTTTTTTTTGGGGGGGCATAGTTTGAGTAGCAAAACAAATAGTCTGTTTAAATTGAGGAATAAAATATCAGATAAAAATGTTTAACAAATTTAATTAAAAAACTTACTTCCAATAGTGTATTTGAGAGCACTTTTAAAGTTAACACAATGTGTTAACTCAAAAATATTTTTTTAATTCAAAAATATATGTCAGCCAATAAATATTTTCCTTAGGATAAAACCTTGTTTCAAGATTTCTTACCAGTATACGATACTCTAACTGCTATACGTTATACTTTTAAAATGCAAATGCATTGAAAAAAATGAATCAAAACAATATTAAAACAGATGGTAAGCCCATCTAGATATATTTATCCTTTGACAAGTCTAGTAAGATCAAATCGGTGAAACAGACAAATGTTTCCTTGTCTAACTTGTGCATATGTATTTTCTTTTTTTTTTTTCAAAGATTTTATTTATATATTTGACACAGAGAACGCACAAGCAGTGAGAGTGGCAGGCAGAGAGAGAGGGAGAAGCAGGCTCACCTGCTGAGTAAGGAGCCCGATGTGGGGCTCGATCCCAGGACCCTGGGATCAAAACCTGAGGTGAAGACAGCGGCTTAACAGACTGAGCCACCCAGGCGCCCCAACGCATGTCTGTTTTCTTTGGCAATGCAGATATAGCAAAACAAACTCCTTCAATTAGTCAATGAAATGAGTCCCTTTATTGAAAAGGCAAATTCAATTAGAATCAATAGAAAGTAGAGATCTATTTGAATTTTGACCTAAATTTTCTGAACCTAAATGACAAAACCTTATAAAGAAAATATGATTAAAGTCCCAGTTCTCTCAATGACAATTTGAGACATTTGTAGTTTTAGTTGCTGTGATTACCTGTCTCGGTGTAAGCTCTTTTGGATGGAGAAACCAAAAGTCACAACGACTTATTGGCAACATCATTGATTCTCTCTTTTATTTCTCTTCTGCAAATGATAATAATTTGTGTCTGGTGATTTGGAAGTCTGTTTTTTATGACTCATCTCCCAAAGGGCTATAATTTTCCATTAAATTGCTATCCATTCTAGTACCACAATAACAACTCCTCCCTTCTATCACGATTTTTTTCTCAACTATTCTCTTCATAAGCATTAACAAAATTTTTAAGCTATGTCCTACTTGAGAGTCTTTACCCTTAAATTTTGGAGGTTCTATATAAGTCAGTAAAGAAATTTCTCCTCAAATAAACTTATATTTTACTTATATTAAAAAAAGAAAAGAGACATTCATCAGGAATTTAGGAAAATTTCATGATTGATACATTGCTTTTTTTAAAAACAGTTCTCTTAAATTTGAGTAGAGTTGACACACAACATTATATTAGTTTCAGGTGTACAACATAGTGATTCAACCTTTTTATGTTACACTAGCTTTAGCACAATTGTAGCTACCATCTGTTACAATACAATGTGGTTACAATGCCGTTGGCTATATTCCTTATGTTGTGCCTTTCATTGCCATGTCTTATTCCATAACTGAAAGCCTGTATCTCCCACTCCCCCTCATCCCTTTTATGAAACTCTCACCACTCTTCCCCTCTGACAACCATCAGTTCATTCTCTGTATGTATAGGTCTATTCTGCTTTTTGTTTGTTTATTCATTTGTTTTTTTAGAGTCTATTGAAATCATTTGGTATTTGCCTTTCTCAATCTGACATTTCACTTAGTATAAAACCCTCTAGGTCTATCCATGTTGTTGCAAATGGCACAATCTCATCCTTTTCTAAGGCTGCATAATATTCCATTGTATGCATATACATGACGTCTTCCTTATCTATTTGTCTATAAATAGTCACTTATATTGCTTCCATATCTTGACTATTATAAATAATGTGGAAATAAACATAAGGGTTCATATAGCTTTTTGAATTAATGTTTTCATTTTCTTTGTGTAGATACCCAGTAGTAGAATTATTAGATCCTGTGAAATTTCTCTGTTTAATTTTTTGAGAACCCCCATACTGTTTTTCACAGTTGCTGTAACAATTTACATTCCCCATCATCAACTTTCTTGATGTTAATGATAGGAGAATCATATAAGAGACAAAGTAGGCTCCATACATGGCATCCAAAAGTGTTTCTGGTGCTCACAGTTCAAGATACCTTCCATGGCACCTTCACTGCCTATACCTGGAGGCTGTCATGGTTGGGCACTAGGGCAGTGGAGGGCATCACATATGTAAATTTTCAATACCAAAGCTATGCTGTGTTCCACAACTTTTCAAGTCTATTCAGAATTCTCCCTCTTGTCTATAGGCCAAATTAAAAAAAAAAAATTAGATCTGCTAGGGAATAATTGACAGAAGGAAGTCTTTCCCAGGAGGATTTTTAATCCCTCATGTTAAGAGACTGATCTTTCTTGGATTAATAATTTTTACCTCTAAAACAAAATAACCAAAGGCCATTAATATTAAAACAGTCATTATGTGCTATTTGTATTTAATCGATAGCTGTAAAGTCCTACTCTGGGTCAGAATTGACCTTTCTGGTCTTAGTTTATTCAACTTTTATAAAATGGCTGCTACTCTACAGTGTTTTCATATTTTTAACTTTTAAGGGTATATAAGGATTCATTCACACACTTTTTCAACAATGTGATTCAAACCTCTATCCTTGACCAATGTATTTAAAATTGATCTATATAAAGAGTTGGTATCTTGCCATGAGTGATAAATGCAGTTTTTGAAAATGTGACCTAGCCCTAGTCTTGACTCAGACAGTTTTCAATGTTAAACAAGTAGCTGATCTCTTTCCATTCACCTATGCAATGCTTGTAGAGATGATTGCCTTAGACAAGGCCAGTGCGGGAATTGACCCGAGTGACCCTTTAGAGGGTCCTGTGTATCATAAATACCATTCAATTCAAGGAAATGTGTCTCTACTTTTTCTTGCCCTGTATCCATGAAGCAAATGCTCCAGTGTCCTAATCCCACGAGGACTTGGGGAGTGTGTCACTGACAATGTCAGAGTCAGACTTACTCTGAAATGTGGGATACAAATAGGTAATGCAAAAATAAACTAATTTGTCAAATGCTTTCTATCAAATAACAATAACATAATATTTTCTTGAGCGGTAAGTAGTGCTGAGTGTCTATATTCCTGTTCTTCCTTGTTGCCAAGGACTGAATTGTTTCCCCAGATTCATATGTTGAAGCCTTAACCCCCAGTGTGACAGTGTTTAGGGATAGGCCCTATAAGGGGTCATATGGGTGGGCCCTAATCGAATAGGATTAGTGTTCTTTTAAGAAGGGATTCCAGATCTATCTCCCTCTCCTCCTCTTTCTCCTTCTGCATGCGCTCAGAGGAAAGGCCAGGAGCGAGAAATCATCTGTCAGCAAGCCAGGATGAAAGTCCTCACCAGAAACCAAACCTAGCTGGTTGTTGATCTGGAGGGTCTAGCTTCCAGAAATGGGAGCAATGCATTTCTATTGTTTCAGCCATCCAGCCTATGTTTCTTGTTATGGCAGCCCAAGACCAATACACCTGTGTTCTCATACCTGGAACTGGAGGTAGGCATAAATGAGTGAGGTATCCACAACAATTGTGCACAGGGTCTGAATAGCCTTTTACAATGTTAAATAACTCATAGTTCTTGAAAAAAAGTCTAGCTGAAATGTGTGAAGCATGACATTGATTCTTTTTTGCCAGTTTTATTGAGGTGTAATTGAGACATAAAATTATGTATATTTAAAGTGTACACTGTGATGATTTGATATATGTATGCATTATGAAATGATTATCACAACCAAGTTAATTAACACATCCATTACCTCACATAGTTTTCCTATTTATTTGCTTACTTGTTGGGGATGCTTAAGATTTACTGTCTTAGCAAATTTCAAGTATATAGCGCAGTATTATTAACTGTAATCCCCCCATGTTCTATACTAGATCCTCAGAACATAATCATCTTCTAACTGAAGGTTTGTACCTTTTGACCAGTGTCCGCTCATTTTCCCTACTTCCCAGCCCCTGGCAACCACCTTTCTACTCTCTGTTTCTATGCGTTCAACTTTTTGTTTTTTGATTCCGCATAAAAGTGATACCATGTAGTGGTTTTCTTTCTCATGGCATTGATTCTTTACATTGGCTGCCAGATAGAAATGGAGCAATCAATTATAAATGGTTTTCTTTATATAAAAATATTTAATAAGATGTAATTGCATTTTTGAAAATTAAATTAAAATTTCAGTTTTTATTTATAGCTTCTGGTTTAAATTTTATCACTGAGTATAAGTTTTATTTTGCCTTTTAATTTTAATATATCATTTTGATTATTTTAGGGAAAAATAAGAAACATGATCAATTGTTTTACCTTATTTACCTTTAAAATTTTTTATACTTTGAAAACAATATTTTATTTTTTAATTCTTTAGATTAGGGGTCAGAAAACTAAGACTTGTGAGTCAAATCTGGTCTGCATTTGTTTTTCTATAAAGTTTTATTGGGATACATGTATGCCCATATTTTTATGTATTGTCTATGGTTATTTTCATGGCATAGCATCAGAGTTCAGTAATTGCTACAGATACTATATGACCTAAAAGCAAAAATAATTACTATCAGGCCATTTACAGATAAAGTTTGCTGTCTCTTGCTTTAGATTACTGAGAATGTGTACATCTGAATCATGACAAAAGTAGACGTTAAAATAAGATAAAAACTAAAAACCAATGAGAGAAACTTCTCAAATTAATGCTCAAAATTTAAATACCCAGAAGCTAGGAAAATAAGTGGACTTCTGCACAGCATTGCTCACATAAAATTTGTAAGCAAGATGTTATACATTTTTCAAAGAAAACTGAATGAAAAATAACAAGGGGTATTATTCACATGAAATCTGCACTGAAACTGGTCAGATAAAGCTTCTATAATGACAGAGTCTCATTAAATGAAGCTTTCAGTCTCTGATCAAAACAGTGAAAATGAAAGACAAAATTACTCATATCAAATTCGTAATTCAGAGACAGCAAATGTAATTCTGGCATGCTTGTCAGAAGTTGAAGAAAAATACATTCATAAAATCTGCAAATTGGATAAAAAGTTGAAAACTTTGGAACTTCACCCTGTTTATTGGATGATGATTCTGGAAAATGGCTGTCATAGTCTGACGGAAACGAGAATGTTTCTAGCAAAGCACAATCTGATTCAAATCAATGATTACATTTTTCCACTGGATCAATGTAAAATTTGTATTTCATTTTTTCATAGACTTTATTTTTTAGAGCAGCTGCAGGTTCACAGCAAAACTGAAAGTGCAGAGATTTCCCATGTCCTCCCTGTCCCCACATTTCGCACGGCCTCGTCCATTATCTACATCCCCCACCACAGCACTGCCTTTGTTACAACTGATGAACCTCCACGGACACCTCATTATCATTCAGGGTCCATAGTTCACATCTGGGTTCACTATTAGTGTTGTACTTTCTGCAGGTTTGGACAAGAGTATAATGACATGTATCCATCATTACTATTTCATACAGTGTAGTTTCACTGACCTAAAATTCCTCTGTGCTTCATATATTTCATTTTCAACCCCAAACCTTTCAAATTGGGAAAGAAGTTGTAATATTCTAAGTTCAAAGACAAAATATCTGGTTATTACCCTTACAGATTTCTCAACCAATATTCCTAAATAGTTTTGGGCAATAAAGATATTTGTGATTGGAAACATTCTTGATTAAAAGAAAATGAAATGTTAAAGTGACAAATAAAATAAAATGTAACCAGGATGAAGGCCAATCAGATGGAAAATGGTTAAAAAATTATGCACGGAATATTATGCAATATGAGCAACCATTATTAAAGAATAACTAAGCTAAAAAACTCATGAAATGCCACAAGCACATAAAATCAGCAGATACTAAAAAAATGAACAAAAGGAATAAATAAGTGACAATTGATATTTTCAACAAAGACGTGAATGTAGAACAGAATACATAGTTATAATGTTCTTAAAAGAATATTAAAGATGATATCACATATCTAATTTTTAGCAAAGCACAATGATGTTTATTGTAGCAATAAGTTTTTGTTCAGCTTTATTGAGGTAAAATTGATAAAATTGTAATATATTTAAAGGGTCCATTCTGATTTGATAAATGTCTACATTGTTAAGGAATTCCTCCCATCTAGTTAATTAACACATACATCAACTCACATATTTACATATATATGCTATACATACATATATATTTTTGGTGAGAACAAATAAATTCTTCTCTCTTAGCAAATTCCAATGACATAACACAATTTTATCAATTATAGTCACCAGGTTATATATCAGATCCTCAGACCTTATTCATCTTATAACTAGAAGTTTTTATCAATCTCTGCCTAATTTTTATATAAACATGAAAAATTGTGGGGTTTGGTAGAAATGATCTCCAAATTTGTTAATAGGACGGCTAAAGATGTATAAAATATGAATAAGAATAAGAAAGAGAATAAAAAATGTGACTCTCCTTTTGGATGGAGAATCCTAATTAGATTGTTCTTTTATTGGGTAAGAAAGTGGGAGAAGGGGGCACCTGGATGGCTCAGTCGTTAAGCATCTGCCTTCGGCTCAGGTCATGATCTCAGGGTCCTGGGATGGAGCCTCGCCTCGGGCTCCCTGATCTGCGGGAAGCCTGCTTCTCCCTTTTCCACTTCCTGCTTATATTCCCTCTCTCACTGTGTCTCTCTCTGTCAAAAAAATAAATAAAATCTTAAAAAAAAAAAAAAGAAAGTGGGAGAAGAAAACACATAAAAGAGTAAATTACTCAGTTTAACTGGATTTCAAAGGTTGAGAAGCTCCTCAAAAAAAAAAAAATCAAATTGTGAATTTTTTTGTAGAAAATGAATTTAATTTCAAGTGTCCATCTTGCTTGCTATTAAAAATGTTAAGAAAAGATAATGACCCCCAACAACACAAAAACGATGTGCTTGGCTACTTCAATTTTAAAAGGCTTAAAAACTTAAAAAAAGCTCCAAACTCTGGAGAAAACTGTGGAGAAATTGCAGGAAACTACATGCTAAATATGCAATAAATGTGACATTTCATTAAAACAGAAAAAATTGCAACTAGAAATAAAAATATTTCCTGCCTATGCAGAGAGAGATTCATGTACAAATATTTCCAGAACTGATTTCTATAAAGAATATTTTCTGGTCATTAAAAAGCAAGTTATGGTTTCAATTGAAGAGAGATTGGAATAAATTGAGCAGCCCGCTGCTCTTTTCAGATCTTTTTATAATATTCCAGCACTGACAATTTTAAAAGAAGGAGAAACTAAGAAATGTTGTATGGCTCTAGAAACTGCTTTAAAATACTTTGAAAATCTGATAAAAGCAATAGAGATTTATAACTTGGAATTAAATTATTTTGTAATGTTTTTGTGTTGACAGTTTATCATCAGTGTTTCTGTTATAACGTTCAAACACTATTTGTTAATTTCACATTCCATTTTTGAATCTCAGGATTGCTTTACATTTTTCTTAACAGTTCCAGTTGCCACTGCCTCAGCAGAACAAAGTTTTTCCATATTAACGTGAGTAAGAAACTGAGAACCACCATACTCAAGAAAGGTTATCCTTTTTGGCTGCTGACAGAAACAGAGTATGGGGAAACTTGGGTTACACCAAATAATTAGCAAATTTGCAGAAATTTTATGAGAGAAATAGAGAATTTTAAAGTGAATTATGTCATTTGGTGTTTCATTATTCACCCAAACATTGTTGGCCCACTGACAGAACACCTAGATGGGCACAATAAAAATTAAGTTCCGTTTTCTTTGACATTTTGCCAACTTTCAGTTTTATGTAATTTTATTAGGAAGATCTATTTGTTAAGTAAGGGGGGAATAGAACATATTAAGTTTTTAATTTAACAGCTTGTTGGCTTGCTGTAAAACTTCAATATTTAGACATGTGGTATGTGGACCTCCATTTGTCCTCTGCTTTCATGACGAGGGGCCATTCCACTGGACTCATCATCGTTATGGGCTAATCCAAGGACCACTGGATGAGAGGAAGTGTGAAAGCATGTTGACAAGGGGACGAGGTGATGTGCTGGTATCTTTCTCTTCCGTTTAGCTTTCTCCCCGCTGTTGCTACATTTCAAACGGATCGTTCGTCGCTGTTCCTAAGAAGCCGGGATATTCCTGCATACTCCAAACCTGTCAGGATTTTCTTCCTGATTTGATACTTTTCGCTTTCTTGACCAAAAAAGATGTTTTGGTTTTGAATGAACCCACCTAAGTAGCCTGGCTCTGTCAAAAAGCCAAAGAGATTTGCTTTTGGATTTTTCCTGCGTGCTTCCAAAGAGGATAAATGTCTTCCCATGTAGGGGAATCAGCAGTCTGTCACAACCCAGACCCATTAAATGTAATGATTTATTGTAACAAAGTCTACGCTATTATATTCAAGCAGTTATTACATATCTTATACGCCAAAGCTGTTAAAAATAACAAAGAGCTATTATCTTGAGTGTGGGAAACAAAATCATTTTTTAAAATGTGATTAATTCTGTGAACTTGGACCTTTTATGTACATGTGGTAAGCAGTATTCCATGGGAACTTTCTCAGCATGTGTCCAACGATGTAAACAAAAAGTTAAAATACAGCTTACACTCTCCCTGGCATTCATTAGCATAGCCAAGAAAGCAGGAACTAACCACATTTTACATAAAAAGACTTTAGAAATCTGTGTCTACTTACATTAGCATTATTCAATCTGTGGGTGCCAACTAGATGCGTAGAAACGATTTATTTATAGGCCTATCACCAAAATGTGTTTTTCATTAATTCATATTTTTCCCAGCTCACATTACTTCTTGAACCCATCCAGGTGGTTTTTAAATGCTGAGGGTAATTTAAAGCTGAGCAAATTCATGCGCACCCTGTTTTTTAGTGGTTAAGAGCATTAGAATGGAAATGTCCTTACTGCTCATTTGATACTTGGTCAGTTTGTTTGCCTTTAATTAACCTTAAGGATAACATACATGTGAGCCTGGCTGGACTTTTGGAGTTCAGATCCACATTGGGAAGGAAATAAACCTTGAACGTCTTGCCAAAGATGTAGAAATACATTTCTCACAAGATTAAAGCTGAAAATCCAAAGTAACTGCAGTTTATACCGACAATACAGTTCAGTGAAACCGTGTTATATTGAATATTTCCTTATATATGACATTCGTTAAAGTAGAAAAGGCCTCATGTAAAGGCTCGTAAAGTGACGTTTCCTCCATATAATATTTTCCTGTATGTAACGTTCAGAAAGTGTAGTGCCTTGGAAAACATTACAAAGGACTTTCCTTGTAGATCTGTGCTTGTTGTTAAATTTATTTTGGGCTGTCCTTCTGGTTAGCGTTTCATAGCTCTTCACAGATTCAGTCAATACGTAATAGAAAAAAAGCCCCCAGAGTTTGCCTTTTACTACTGTGAAACAGCAAGAGAAAGTTTGCGTTCCTGGTGGAAGGTCCCTGAGCACACACTACTTCCATCCTGATAAAGCCTCAGTCACGCCCTTCCATTCATTCCAGGGCCTGTGTCACCTGTCCTGTTCTCAGCAACAAATGGGATGCTTAGAAGTGACCTGATCATGAAAACATCTTGTTTGTAAATTAAAGTGACTGTCCATCCTGGAGAGCAACTTTACCAATATGTTATATTTCTATATTGTGCTACATAGCCAAAGACTCCATTGAGAGACAGGTAACTGATTTGTGTCCCTAGGGTGTAATTTCTCACTCTCCATGATTCTTCAGCCTAGCAGATGATTCTATTAGATGATGAAAACTTTCTATATCACGCTCTGAATTTTCAGTAACAAACTTCAGGTGTACAGTATGCAGGTACATAGTACAATGGAATTTATGCAGATATCTTTGTCCTCTGTTGCTGAATTATTTCGTGGTATATTTTAAACAAATGTTAATCCAAAGGTGCCTTCTTGGGGTGCCTGGGTCTCTCAGTCGCTTAAACGTCTACCTTCGGCTCAGGTCATGATCTCATGGTCCTGGGATCAAGTCCAGCATGGGACTCCTTGCTCAGCAGGGAGCCTGCTTCTCTCTATGCCTGCCGCTCCCCCTGCTTGTGCTCTCTCTCTGACAAATAAATAAATAAAATCTTTTTTTTAATCTTTTTTTTTTAAATTTTTATTTTTTTATTTTTTATTTTTTAAAGATTTTATTTATTGATTTGACAGAGAGAGATCACAAGTAGACAGAGAGGCAGGCAGAGAGAGAGAGAGAGAGAGAGAGAGAAGCAGGCTCCCTGCTGAGCAGAGAGCCCAATGCGGGACTCGATCCCAGGACCCTGAGATCATGACCTGAGCCGAAGGCAGCAGCTTAACCCACTGAGCCACCCAGGCGCCCCAATAAATAAAATCTTTAAACAAAACAAAACAAAAACAAAAACAAAAAGTGCCCCCTTGTGCATTCACTCATTCATTTACTCAAAAACATTTTGGATATGAGTCATGTCCATGGTCTGATATGAGGATCCATTTGCCTCCACAGATCTTTACCACTGCCTGACAGTGTCTGAGATTGCAGCATTCATTCCTTTGAATGTCAGAGACTTTTTATTTTACAGAATTCTCTCTTAAATTTTAAATTCCCCTTTTGAAGGGTAAATGTAAGTCCCTTGAAATGATGTCAAATATATGTCACGGTATCCTGAAAATGTTTCCAGAGTATTTGGGGAAACATTAAGGGGAACGCAAGGAGTAAAGAAATGTGGAGAAGAATTTTACTGAGAAGATATTAGTGAAAATTGCTTCTTGAGTCCCTGAATTCATGTGTGGCATCCTGAAGACACATTCTTATAAAGTTACGATCATTAATATGTGACTTCTTTTATAATACATGTTTTATTTTTTAGAATGTCGACTGGTTATTTAAAAAAGGCTAATTTTTAAAAAAATCATCACTAACCATTATTAGTATATTTGTACTTTTCTGAAACAGTTCTATGTCCCAGATAATGGTGAAAAGAGAGATTATTTTAAAATTTATCTGAATAACACTATTGCATCACAGTGGAGGAAAAAGCATAACACCATAAAATTAATTATGTATCTTTAAAACAATTAAACATCCCTTTAGATGTTGTTGTGATGATTGTATATCCATAGTAAAGGCTCTTAATGTTTGAGACTGATGTTGCATTTTCAACAACATTCAATGGATCGCTGAATTTATTATTTTCTTTTCCTGCTGTATCTATTACTCTGTCAAGTTACAATTAAAACAAAATTAAGTTCCCAGAGCATGGGTAAGTATAAACGCAAAACACCCAGTGTGTTAGGAGCTTCTATTCTAAGACAATTGATTGAGATGTGCAAATAAAATAATTTATAAAAGAATCACGGCTTAATTAAAAATATTGCATAATAAATAGGTAAGGCCAGAGTATTTGTGGATGCAAAAAAGTCTGTGTTTTTGTATTAGCTTGTGGGTTTTATAAGAGGTAGTGAGAAATCAGGAGTGTAATAACTGAGACCTTGAGTTTCCTCATCTGTAAAAAATGTGGGCTAGAAGGGTGCCTGAGTGGCTCAGTCGGTTAAGGTTTCAACTCTTTATTTCAGCTCAAGGAATGATGTCAGGGTCTTGCGACAGCGCGCTGAGTGTGGCGCCTGCTTAAGATTCTCTCTCTCCCTGTGCCCCTTCTGACCCTCCCACCACCCCACCCCTGCTTGCACGTGCCCATGATCTCTCTCTAAAAAAAAAATGTTAGCTAGTGATACCTCTTGTATACCTCTCAGGGTTGTTGTGAGAATCAGAACAGAGTGTGTGTTTGAAGGGCCTTCTGAGCTATCACAGGTGAGATATTGCAAAGTTTGTTCAGAAACATGGGGTAGGGGAGACAAAAGTTCAGCATATGGACATCTCTGTTCATGTGTTGGGAGGCTCTGAGGTTACGTGGACAGCGTGTAGACTGCCTGGGGAGTCCACGAAGCCCTTGAAATGTGACTTCATCACAGTGTAGCTGTGCAGTTTTCTAAGTAGTGGGTCCATATCTTGATCCAGATTCTCAGTTCTCTGCAATGGTGACGTGTTAGGACCGCTGTCTGGGAGGAGGTATTTTTGTATATTTTTTCAAATGAGTTGAAGAAACAGCCTCACAGACTGTCTTGCTTTATGGAAATTTAATCAAATCTTAGTTATGGAGCACAGCTGAACGACCAAAGCCTGTGGCTCTATTTGGAGCAGGGCTCCTTGTCAAAGTCTCACCTATCAAGGCTGGATTTACTGATCCACTTTCGATTTGACTTGCAATTCCAAATTATGTGCTAATTCCGTGTCACGGCATGAAATATCACAAACATAACTTGTGTGGCATTTTAGGGGATGCTGCATGGAATTTGGGTGTGTCTATATGGATCTTGGTAAAAAAGATTATTTCATTATCTTTGCATAATTATGATAAAGTAAAAAATGATGAATTAAAAGGGTAAATACTGAATTTATAAGGCCTTTCCAAAAAAAAATCATCATATAATATTAATGAGAATCTTGAGCTTGCTTTTATTGGCTTTAATGCTTGATATGACTGTATGAAGCATTTGATCAAAACCTGTAAATGATGATCTTTTTAGTTTTTAAATATTTCTCATTTATGAGAAACTTAATTCAAAATAAGTTCTTAAATGACTTACCAACCAATCAAAAATTCTGAAGAGTTGAAATAATATTTTAAAGTAATTAATAAACAAACAGAGGGCTTTGGGGATGGGGGTTGGGTGAGCCTGGTGGTGGGTATTAAGGAGGGCATATATTACATGGAGCACTAGGTGTGATGCATAAACAATGAATCTTGAAACACTGAAAAAAAAATAAAGTTAAAAAAATAAATAAAACACACATCTGTATATATTTAAAAAATCATTAAAAAAAGTAACTAATAAATAAAAGTACCTACTAGATTTTCCTTTTCTTTCACTGAAAATTTCTCAGGCTGATGTGCATGGATTCCAAATCCAGTGGAACATTTCCCTATCAAGTATTTCACACTAACGAAGATCTAACTTTGGGAGTACATATGCATTGTGACGGTCGTCGTCTTGTAGCCAACATGGACAACGTTAAAGAGAACCATCAGCCACCAATGGGCAAAGGAACCCAACATGACTCAGAGTCAGGACTATCACCTGCTGTTGAGCGTGCCTGGGGTCCCTGACCTGTTGTCCCGGCCTGATTTCTCTAGTCTCCACCCCCAGATTGGCTCCTGAGCTCTGTGCCCTATGTCATTCTACTTGGGAGCACGGGATATGAAATTCTTCAGCAGCTCCACAGCCCATGGTGTGCTCGTGGTTGCCAATGCGGAAGTAGACAGGCAGATGGTAGTCCGGAAGAGGGCTAGGAAGTGCTGAATGATGGACATCCCACTTGCTGCTTCTTGGGACAAGCTGGGAACACAGAAGCATCCAACTCTGATTACGTGGTTGGAGGCTAGAGACTGTGGCTTGGGGGCTTTGAACGCTCCAGGCTGTCTTGCCCCCCTAAGGGCTGAGGAGATCAATATCTCTGCTTAGGGCAAACTAGCAGGAAAGTCCCCTATCAGGGTTTTTCAAATTTGGGGGTGCATCAGGATTACCGGATAGGCTTGTTGAATACAGATGTTGGACTCCATGCTCACATTCTGATTCAGTGGATCTGGGGTGCATCTCCACAACGTGCATTTCTAAGAAGTGTCCAGGGGATGTTAATGTTGCTGGTGGGGAAGGATAGGTTGAGAACTCCTGCTTTCAAGCATGCGGTTTCTAATGGGATTTTAGGTAGTTTTCCACGTTATCTCAATAGGTTTCTAAAAATCAATCTTTTAAAGTATCTCTGTACTTAACTTTAAGGGCTTTTATAGCATGCAAAATTTATTGCCATTCACAGATGTAAGATACGTGGTTCTAAATTATAATGGCAACCCAAATAAAATCATTTTTAATTTTGCTGAAACACAAATGTGAATTTCCTGTTATACAGTGACTGTGTGTTGCGACTGCAGTCAGCGGCTGGTGAGTGAATCTGCCCAAAGGCCAGTGTCAATGGTTCAAACTGCCTTTGTTTGCTAGTCATGGTTCCAGTGCATTTTAAGTGAATACTTACCTGTTCCTATGCCAGGGTCACAAACTCAAATGCCTAACTGGTCCAGGGAAGCAATTGTAAATGAGTGGAAAGAACTGGAGGAGAGTGTGGCAAACTGGTGGGCTTGTATCCATCCAAGGGCAGACAACTTCCAGAACTCCAGCAGACTGATGCCAAGTAGGAATATGGAGCTATTTTGCCATGTCTCCCAATTTTCAAGAGAATCAGAAATCCAGATTTTTGCATGCAATTCCTTCTTCTTTCTTTCTTTCCTTTTTAAATGTCGGCTCTCTGATGGCCCAACAAAACACATTTGCAAACCAATTCTAAATTTACTTTCACCATCAAAAAATATCCCATAATTTGAACATTAGTGAAGATTTTGGAACCATAGCTTTTATGAATATCAAGAGCTCACTATTCAATATTTTGAAAAGGTTTGATTTAGTTGAAATATGTGACTGCCCTTTAACAGCAGGAATATAATGAAGGAAAGGAAATAAGTGTGCTAAGGAGTTTTACTCTTGGGGTCAGAAGCTGGAGTAGGAGTTTCTTCAAAGAATCACTAAGATGAACTTTACAAAATAGGCATTCAATGCCACGGGTACGTAATCCTGTGCCAAGCAGAAATTGTATTTTCTATGCTGTGCTTTATCATTACTCACATTCTTTTACTAGCCTGAAAATCATTTTGGGAAACAACCCTACAATTGTTGAAAGTAGATACAATTTTCCTAAAGTGAAACAATTTGCCATGAAAATCTTTTTATCCAAGGGCCAGAGTTGCCGTATGACAGCTGAGGTGTTTACTGTCCCCTCCCAGTTATCTAGAACCAGGCTGTTGGATTTTCATATGAATTCTCTTTTCCCTTGCGTACCCTTTGACTATTTTATTGCTCAAACCCCTGCCATCATAAGTCTGGCAGATAAAATGATAGGATGTGGTTTTACAAGCAATTCTTTTAAGAGTCAAGTTGAGAGGTTCTTGGAATCTAAACCTTAATTTGAAGTTAGGGTTTTGGCATTTTCATTTATATGTTTTCTTGCCAATCCTGCTTTCATTTTAGTAGCTGAGGATGACTAGAATTTGTGTTTCTTCTCTTTCCAAAACTCCCAACATTTTTGGTGTTTTGCCTTGAGAGGAAAAAAAAATGCCAATCTTTTTATAAGGGAAGCAACAAGATAAACGATGGATATCAAGGAGGGTTAACCAAAGGGTGGGTAGGTGGAGGAACCAGTGATGTCCTTGACAAATCACTTTGTATCTCTAGACCTTAGTTTCTTCCTGTAGAGAATGAATTAGATTGGCAAGATCAATGCTTTTCCTCACTGTGCGCTCTTCCAGACTCTCTGCTGGTGTGCTTTTAGTAGTTTCTTCTATGCATTATAAAGGATCAAGCAGTGCCTTTATCAGTCAAATCTTGCCCAAATGAAATCAATCCTATTTTAAATAACTCCCAGAGTTCAGGGCTCCACTAGGAGTTTTGGGTAGATATTGGTCATGAAGGGGGAAAAAGTTAAGAAAAGAGTAAAAACAAAAACAAAAACAAAAACAAAACTCTGATGAGCTGGTATATTATCCCTTTGAATTAAGTGTAGCTGATGGAGCAAAATAATTAGTGTTTTCTCCCTCCATAGTCTGGAAAAACATGGCATGGACTAGGATCTTTCCATCATGTTAATGTCTTAAAGTGAAAGCAAATGGTATTATACTCTAGGTAAAAACAACCACAAATAGATTTCCCAGCTCTTCTTTTTATCCCTGAATAATTGCAACCTGTGAGGTCAAACACAGTTGAAAGTTAACCACAAGCATTTGGGTTTGTAGTGAATACTTTACAAAAGGAGTTTAATAACCTATTTCTCAGCTGAAGCCAAGGGATTGGATGACATGATCATTCATGACCCCCCTTGTCAAATGCTATGATTAAATCTTTTGGAAGAAACTTAAGAGACACATGGAATGTCATAGAAAATAACAAAACCTTCTTACTATAGATCAGCATAATTCTAGTATTGGTTGTGGGATTAATAGGAGGGGAGGGAAGAACAAATTTTTACTGCGTGTACTGTTCCATGAGCTGGAAAAACGGGTGAGTAAAAATATGGGTGAATAAAGACATCTTGCTTTTATGTATTCTATATTTCACACACACACACAATGCTTCAAAAGAGGAATAAATCAGAATAAAGGCATAGAGCAATGGCAGGAGTCCTGTTTCAGGTGTCAGAGGGCATTAAGGCAGAGACTTAAATGAAATGGAGGAAGAAATCATGCCAAGTTCTAGGAGAAGAACATTGCCAGTCAAAGAGCAGAGAGTACACAAACACCCTGAGAAAGAAAATGAGATTGACGTTCTCGAGGGGCAGCTAGAAGGCTCATGTAACTGGGGTGGCAAGGGATGGGGGTGGCAAGAGATCAGATTGAGAGCAAACAAGTGATCTGGGGCCTTGTGGTAAGCAGATCTGACATGTGGCATTTCATCCCGGGTGTGTAGGGAAAACTTCGGAAGGTTGAATAAAAGCTGGTGATGTTTATGTCTAAAAGGTTGCGCTGCTGCTTGTGTGAAGAATAAAATCCAAGGAGGGCAAGAGGGGAAACAAGGAGATGAGCCAGGAGCCGCAGTAGCAGATGGTGGCTTAGGCTAGGACAGCCCAGCAAGGTGTAAGAAAGAGGTGGTCAGATTTGTGGCATATTTCTAAGTTGGAATCAAGGGACCTGTTGATGAATGGAAAGAGGGTGTGAGGGAAAGAGATGTATATACCATGCTGACCTGCCCATCTTTGGCCTGATCAAATGTATGGAAGCATGTACAGGGAGGGGAGAACTTGAAGAGGAATCGAGACCAGGGAATCCCGAGTTAAGTTTGAGTTCAATTTGCTTGTGAGGTATCCAAGTGAAGACACTGAATAAATAGATATCTGAGTCTGGTGTTTTGAGGGAAGGCTGAAGCTGGAGATAAAAATCGGGCACCATTAATGTATAGATCATACTTGAAGCCACCGGCTTAGATGGCTTCTTGAGAGAGCGTGTGGAAGGAAAACAAAAGACTCTGACTGAATCAGTCCTGTGGATCACCAGCATTTGGAGGTGGAGAGATCAGTGTGTGGAGAGGAGACATGAGTGAGCCCTCTGCCTGTTGTCTTATCCTGTTTCTGGGGAGTATGTCTATATAATCCAAAGGAAATAGATGCAGTTTAGTAAGATTAAATTCACTGTAATGAATTAGAAAATCTCAGAAGTCTAGGGTGCCTGGGTGGCTCAATTGGTTGAGCATGGGACTCTTGATTTCAGCTCAGGTCAAGATTTCAGGGTGGTGAGATCCAGCCCCACATCAGCTCTGTGTTCAGCGAGGAGACTGCTTGAGCTTCTGTCTTTCCCTGTGCCCCTCCCTTGACTTGTGTGCTCTCTCTTTATCTCAAATAAATTAATTTAATTTTAATGTTATGTTAGTCACCATTTAGTACATCATTAGTTTTTGATGTAGTGTTCCATGCTTCATTGTTTGCATATAACCCCCAGTGCTCTATGCAAGTGCCCTCCTTAATACCAACTACCAGGCTCACCCATCCCCCACCCTTTCCCCTCTAAAACCTTCAGTTTGTTTCCAGAGTCCATAGTCTCTCATGGTTCATCTCCCCCTCTGATCCCACCCGCTTCATTTTCCCCTTTCTTCTCCTAATGTCCTCCAGGCTATTCCTTATGTTTCACATATAAGTGAAACCATATGATAATTGTCTTTCTCTGCTTGATTTATTTCACTTTTCATAATTCCCTCCAGTTCCATCCATGTCGATGCAAAAGTTAGGTATTCATTCTTTCTGATGGCTGAGTAATATTCTAGAGTATATATGGACCACATCTTCTTCATCCATTCATCTGTTGAAGGGCATCTTGGCTCCTTCTACAGTTTGGCTATTGTGGACATTGCTGCTGTGAATTTTGGGGTGCACGTGGCCCTTCTTTTCTCTGGATCTGTATCTTTGGGGTAAATACCCAGTAGTGCAGTTGCTGGGTCACAGGTTAACTCTATTTTTAACTTTCTTGAGGAAACTTTACATTGTTTTCCAAAGTGGTTGTACCAACTTGTATTCCCACCAACAGTGTAAGAGGGTTCCCCTTTCTCCACAGCCTCTTCAGCATTTGTTGTTTCTTGCTTTGTCAGTTTTTGCCATTCTAACTGGTGTAAGGTGGTATCTCAATGTGATTTTGGTTTGAATTTTCCTGATGGGTAATATGTTGAACATTTTTTCATGTGTCTGTTAGCCACTTGTATGTCTTCTTTTGAGGAATATCTGTTCATGTCTTCTGCCCATTTTTTTACTTGATTATTTGTTTTTTGGCTGTTGAGTTTGAGAAGTTCTTTATAGACCTTTGATACCAGCCCTTTATCTGTAGTGTCCTTTGCAGATATCTTCTCCCATTCTGTGGGTTGCCTCTTTGTTTTGTTGACTATTTCCCTTGCTGCACAGAAGATTTTTATCTTGATGAAGTCCCAGAAGTTCTTTTTTGCTTTTGTTTCTCTTGCCTTTGGAGACATGTATTGAAAGGGGTTGCTGTGGTTGATAGAGGTTACTGCCTATGTTCTCCTCTAGGACTTTGATGGATTCCAGTCTCACATTGAAGTCTTTCATCCATTTAGAGTTTATCTTTGTGTATGGTGTAAAAGAATGGTTGAGTTTCATTCTTCTGTATATAGTTGTCCAATTTTCCCAGCACCATTTATTGAAAAGACTGTCTTTTTCCCATTGGGTATTTTTTCCTGCATTGTTTAAGATTAGTTGACCATAGAGTTGAGAGTTCATATTTGGATTCTCTATTCTTTTCCATTGATCTATGTGTCTGTTTTTGTGCCAGCACCATGCTGCCTTGGTGATCACAGCTTTGTAGTGTAGTTTGAAATCAGGCAACATGATGCTTTGTTTTTCTTTTTCAAAATTTCCTTGGTGATTCGGGGTCTTTTCTGGTTCCATATAAATTTTAGGATTCTTTGTTCCAGCACTTTAAAAAACGCCATTGGTATTTTGATCAGGATGGCTTTGAAAGTATAGATTGCTCTGGGCAGCATAGACCTTTTAACAATGTTTATTCTTCTGATCCATGAGCATGGAATGTTTTTCCATTTTTTTGTGTTTTCTTCAATTTCTTTCATAAGTGTACTGTAGTTTCTAGAGTATAGATCTTTACCTCTTTGGTTAGGTTTATTCCTAGGTATCTTATGGTTTTTGGTGCTATTGCAAATTGCATCAATTCCCTAATTTCTCTTTCTACAGTTACATTGTTAATGTTTAAGAAAGTGACAGATTCTGTGCATTGATTTTTGTATCCTGCCACATTACTGAATTGCTGTAGGAGTACTAGTAATTTGGAGGTGGAATCTTTTGGGTTTTCTATATTAAGTATCATGTCAACTGTGAAAAGAGAGAGTTTGACTTCTTCTTTGCCAATTTGAATACATTTTATTTCTTTTTGTTGTCTGGTGGCTGTTGCTAGGACTTCTAGTACTATGTTGAACAATAGTGGCAAGAGTGGGCATCTTTGTCATGTTCCTGATCTTAAGGGAAAGGCTTTCAGCTTTTTCCTATTGAGAGTGATGTTTGCTGAGGGCTTTTCATAGCTGGTTTTTATGAAATTGAGAAATGTCCCTCTATCCTGACATTCTAATGAGTTTTAATCAGGAAAGGATGCTGTATTTTGTCAAAGGATTTTTCTGCATCAGTTGAGAGGATCATATTCTTCTCTCTTCTCTTATTAATCTGTTCTGTCACATCTATTGATTTGCAAATATTGAACCACCCTTGCATCCCAGGAATAAATCTCACCTGGTCGTGTTGGATAATCCTTAAAAAATCTCAGAAGTTTTTAACAGATCACTTTACAAATGTGTTGCTTAAATGATAGATAATCTCATTAAAAAATAAAATATAAATGGCCCATTGACCTAACATGATATGACATTCAGCTATCTTAGCAATAGAAAGAATGTAGCAGTAGTCTATGGAGTTTCAAGGTACTTAGCTCGATAATCATTTAGAAAATTCTATTTATTTGAATATTCCAAGATTAAGGTATAAATGTAAGTAATACAGCTGGGACTGGAAATTTTCCTTATTACACAGATGAGGTAAGACCTTGAATTGTGTTTGGTCTCAAGGTTTAAGAGACTTAAATTAAAGAGCAATTTAAAAGAAATGCAATTTAATAGCAAAACCCCAAATAATCCAATTAAAAAATGGGCAGAAGATCTGAATAGACATTTTCCCAAAGAAGACATACAGATGGCCAACAGACACATAAAATGATGCTCAATATCACTAATCCTCAGGGAAATGCAAGTCAAAACCACAATGAAATATCATCTCATAAATGGTCACTATCAAAAAGTTAAGATATTCTTCTTCTCCCTCTGCCTGCCTCTCTGCCTACTTGTGATCTCTCTCTCTCTGTCAAGTAAATAAATAAAATCTTAAAAAAAAAAGTTAAGATATGACAAGGATTGGCAAGAATGTGGAGAAACTGGAACGCTGGTGCTCTCTTGGTGGGAATACCAATTGGTGAAGCCACTCAGGAAAACGGTATAGAATATCCCCCCCAAAATTAGAAAAATAGGACTACCATCTGATCCCACAGTTTCACTTCTGGGTATTTATTTGAAGAAAATGAAAATGCTAACTTGAAAAAACATATGCACCCCCATGATCACTGCAGCATTGTTTATAATAGCCAACATGTGGAAACAACCTAAATGTTTGTATAGTTTGCAAAGTGATCACCACAGCATATCTAATTAACATCCATCTCCATACATAGTTACAGAATTTTGGGATATGAATGGGCAAAGAAATGTGCTATTTATGTACACAATGAAATATTATTCAGCCATAAAAAAGAATGAAATATTGTCATTTGCAAGAACGTGGATGGACATTGAGAACATTATACTAAATAAAACAAGTCAGATGGAGAAAGACAAATACCATAATGCCATATGTTCTCATATGTGGAATCTAAAACAAAACAAAGCAAAACAAAACAAAAAACTCATAGATACAAAGAACAGATTGGTGATTGCCAGAGGCAGGTGGTAGGTGAAATGGGAGAATGAGGTCAAAAGTTATAGACTTCCAGTCATAATTTAGATAAGTCATGGGACATAATATACAGTGGGTGACTGTAGTTAATAATCCTGTACTTCATATTTGAAAGTTGCTAAGAGAGTGTATCCTAAATGTTCTCATCACAAGAATAAAAATTCTGTAGCTATGTATGATGATGGATGTTAATTAGATTTGTTTTGGCGATCATTTTGCAATATACACAAATACTGAGTCATTATATTGTATATCTGAACCTAATATAATATTGTATGTCAATTATACCTCAATTTTTAAAAAAGAAATTCACATTAAAAAAATATTATCCCAGTGGAAACATGGCAAAGGATTTATACAGGCCAAAGGGAAGTACATTAGGATATATGCTGGCATTTGTAATCAAGTTAACACCAACTAAATGAAATACAAATTTTAATATTTTGAAGTAGCAATATTTTAAAAAATGAATGTATGTGTACTCGTATATATTATTGGTGGGAAAGTAGATTAGAAGAATTTTTCTAGACTGAAATTTCACAATCTGTAAATAGCCTTAAAATATTAAGATTTTTTTTGAGAACAAATCTGCTTCTAGGAATTTATCTTAAGAAAACATTCTGGGGCACCTGGATGGTTCAGTCAGTTAAGTGTCCAACTCTTGATTTCAGCTCAGTTCTTGATCTCAGGGTCTTGAGACCGTGCCCCACCTTGGGTGCATGCTAGGTCTCTCCCTCTCCCTCTGTGCCCCCCACTCCCAACTCACACATGTGCTTGCACTGCTCTCTTTCTAAAAAGAAAAGAAAAGATAAGACAAGACAGGAAAAGAATAGATTCTGTGTTAGGTGTTAAAATATTTATTGGAGCAATATTTGTAAAGGTGAAAAATCAGAAACAACTTAAGAATTCATTGGTGAGGATTGGTTAAATATATTATGATATGTGTATATGATGTGATTTCTCTACATTTTTTTTTAAATTTTTAAATTTTTTTAAAGATTTTATTTATTTATTTGACAGACAGAGATCACAAGTAGGCAGAGAGGCAGGCAGAGAGAGAGAGGAAGAGAAGCAGGCCTCCTGCTGAGCAGAGAGCCCGATGCAGGGCTCGATCACAGGACCCTGTGATCAAATTTTTAAATTTTTAAATTAACATATAACGTATTATTAGCTCCAAGGGTACAGGTGTGTGAATTGCCAGGTTCACACATTTCACAGCACTCACCATAGCACACATGTTTTTGAAGACTTTCATGACACAGATACTTGTTCATTGTACACTGTATGAAAAAGCAGGTTATGAAATAGTAAATGCATTGTGATAGTAACTATATATGCACGCACATGCCTATGTACACATAGAGGACAAAGAAAACACCTGAAAAGACTCCTACCAAAGCATTTATAATGATTTTCTGTCGGTAGCCAATTGAGGTGATTTTTAAATTCTCCAAATATCTTTTACATTTTCTAAAATTTCTATAATATCCATGTCTTCTTTTTACATTTAGAATTTTTAAAATATAGGGAGATTTAAAAGGGAGATTTAACACTCTCGGACACTTTTGTTTCCCTAATAATACTATATTATTATAAAATTTGTTCTCCTACTTACTAATATTGGGCTTTTGTGACTTAGAACCAAAGAACTTTTATAAGTGAAAGAATTTTGTGACTCATATGCAAAGGGTTTTCCTTTCTTCTCTCAACTCAATAGTGTGACGGTGATGTCATCTGCTGCTTAAGGACAGCTGTCATTGTACCACACTATATTGCTGTCATACAATATACCATAAGGAGAGAGTGAAATGTGGAAATAACTGGTAGTTAGCAGAGCTGAATTAGGTAATTCTGAATTTTTGGCATGGTCTTAAATGCTAACTAGTAAAAGACCGAGTAAATATGTTGGATCAATTATTTTCTTTTTATTATGCAGGTTTTAATCTGACAGTGCCAAAAGATGCAATGCCAAAAGACTTCTTAGTCCAGAAATTTCAATTCTCTGAACTCTCAGGTTTAATCTGGAAGTTGTTGAGGTAGGGAGAGCTAGGAATTTAGATGGCGTGAAGGTCCTTTTCTTTAATTAATTAATACAATCCACTTGGGGAGGTAATGTGAAAACATTGTAAAATTAGTTATAGATAATGATGAGGGTGAGGATTCACATAGAAAATGTTGAACTTCCATGGCAAATATATATATAGATATATATATGTCTATATATATATCTGTGTATGCGTGTCTGCTTAAATATTTAGTTG
Source organism: Lontra canadensis (assembly GCF_010015895.1). Classification (NCBI taxonomy): domain Eukaryota; kingdom Metazoa; phylum Chordata; class Mammalia; order Carnivora; family Mustelidae; genus Lontra; species Lontra canadensis. The sequence goes on along the minus strand of NW_022631004.1, from coordinate 19,783,194 downwards.
GCTAAAATTAATTTTTTTAAGTTTACACATGGCACGGATGTGAAATAACTTTAAGTATGCTTTTCAAGACAAGATATTTCTGGCCTTAGGACAATTGCATAATGACTCAAGAAAATAATATGAATAAGTGGTAAAGTAATGGAGGCAACCCCATATGTAATTCAAGCAAAAGGAAAACTACTTTTGTCAAATCACCTCTCACACGTGTTTCCCTGAATGACCCAGATAATTTCATGATACTTCATTCATTTGGACTATAGAGACCTGATTTTTAGCTTTTGGTTTCTATGGAGAATACAAGGAGGGGGAAAAAAACAAAGCGTAAGCCCCTTCCTTTACGGAATTTCCCAATGAAATTGAAAAGGGAGTAGCCTTGGGACACCTGGGTGGCTCAGTTGGTTAAGTCTATGACTCTTGATTTTGGTTCAGGTCATGATCTCAGGGTTGTGAAATCGAGTCCCAATGCCAGCTCCATGCTGTGCAGGGAGTCTGCTTGAAGATTGTCTCCCTCCAGGCCTCCCCCAACTCACACTCTTTCTTGCTCTTTCCTTCTGTCTCTCTCTCGAATAAATAAATCTAAAAAAAAAAAAAAAAAAGAAAGAAAAGAAAGAAGAGGAAGTAACTAAAAAGTTGTAGGGTAAACTGAAGATCTTAACTGCTGTCAGAAGTCCTCTGAAAGAGATATTTAAATACACTGAAGACAGGTTTTACATTTTTCTTATTTAGCGCCAAACTGTTTTCATTAGTTTTGGTGAAAGTAACCCAATGCAGGCATTATTTCTAATTTTAAAAAAGGCAAAATGTCTTTACAAGATTATAAATTAGTTTCTATTTTTAGAAGTTGCATTGCCAGATAATCCGGGTATTTTAGAATTTACTTCTCAAATGTAAAAACAGAATTTGAACCATACCATTGGTATGACTTCAGAATGTTCTTAATGACTGAGGCTAAGAAAGAGTCAACAAAACTTACAAACTCTTTAAACAGAGCATGAACCTTGATAGCATACGTCCTTGGAGATGGGCAGGGTGTGTGCCCTAATAATGTTTATTACTGATGTGGATGGAGTCTTTTAGGAGACACATGAGACTTTGTTGGCTGTTGTCAGAATGAAATACTTGAATTACCCCATCTAGTCTCTGATTGTTTACAATCTCCTCTCGAGGTGTCAGCGCGCTTGAATTGTACTTAAAACACATAAATCTCCCTTCAAAGGTAGCTTGAGAGTCTGAAGTGCAGCCGGGGAATTTTAAAAGGAAAGGGTAAGCCAGGCCTACTAGGTCCTCTCAAAAGTAGAGATTTCAGTTTGTTTAAATTACAGCACAATCTATACCAAAGAATCAAATCTTTATGATACTTTAGCCAAAGGAAAAAGTGTAGCTGCTGTCAAGTAAAAAAAGGAAAAAAAATTGTAATCACCAAAGACTCTTATTTATTTATTATTTGAGGTTAACGTGAGGATGTATTTGTGGGGGGTGGAGGTGGGGTCAGGGGTTTGCTATTCCACCACAGTCTCCAGAAACCAACCAACCAAGTCATTCAGACACCTTTAGTCATTAATCACACTGGCTTACTAGAATTTCTTACTGGCTCCAACTTGAAGAAAAGTAAAATTTGTGAGGTTCATAAAGACTATCTGCTTTGATTCATCCTTTAATTTCTAATTCTGTACTAAAAGCTGCAATATGTCAAACTGAGTTGAGTCCCATGTATTTTTTGTTTGTCAAGAACTATTCTGGTGCTTAATGAAGGCTGCTTTTGCTGATGCCTCAGTGCCTTAATTTCCTTGGTAACAGTAGATGGTTTCTGTCTTCTCCAGAAAATGGTTCTGTAGCCAGTGGTTTTTTAATTTTTTTTTTTAAATGTTTCTTCCTAGCCATTGAACGCTTCATTTTAGTTGGAAGCCTATTCTCTTTTGGCTTTGCTTGCCCACAAATCATCCCCCACTTTCTGACTTTATTGTCTTTATTAGAACAGTCTGGAGGGGAGAAGTAGAAATCAGCGTGCTGTGATCAAAACACTTATTTTGACATTTAGGTGAATGACAAGATTTTGATATCTGAAAATTAACCTAATACTTGAAAGAGCCTTTCACATAGTCAATACAAATGTTACCGTTCCCACCAGTGTTACACTGGATGATACAGTTTAATTAACATTTGCACATTCAGTCAAAAGCTTTCTCACTCACTGCTAATCTAAAACCTTTCTTTAGTCATTATTTCCTGAGAATCAGTGACACCCTGGCACTCAGGGAATAATTGACGTAACAATTATTTCTGGCTTATTTTTAAAATTTTATTTATTTATTTGAGATCGAGAAAGAGAAGGGGGAGGAGTAGAGGGAGAAGGAGGGAGAATCTAAAGCAGACTTCACCATGCTGAGCACAGAGCTGGGGCTCAATCTCATGACCCCCAGATAGTAACCCAAGCCAAAATCAAGAGTTGGGCCCTTAACCAACTGAGCTACCTAGGCATTCCAATTCTGGTTTAGTTTTAGCTATGATTGTAGAATAGAGACTGTGCTAATGCTTCTATTCTCAGCTTTCTGGCTTATGTATTTGGTCAAAGGTTGTTTCTCTTCAAGAGAAATGTGAGAGGATGGCCACTAACTATTGAATTTAAGTGAGGATTAGAATACAAAAACAGAAAACTGGTATACTGATTGTCTTTCCCACCCTATTATTATTATTATTATCATTATCATTATCATTATTATTATCATTATTATTATTTTGTCTCTTCACCATCTTGATTTATTTTTCCTGGAGAGTCCAAGATGGAAAGAAGCAGAGTCCATGAACAATTGTTTCCTATCTAATCAATTTTAATTTCTTTATTTTGCTTTATATTGCTTTATTTTCTTCACAATACTTGTTACTATCTGAAATTATTTCCTTGGTGCATTTGTTTGCTTGTTGAATCCCCTGCTCCATACCGAATGGAAGTTGCAGCATGTGGGGCTTCCTCTGTCTTACTCACCATTGATATCACCAGTGCTTGTAACAACCTGTAACAGTGCCTGGCCCACAAAGGGAATTCCCCGTGATCTGTTTAGTGCATGAGCAGCTGGCTATGTCACCAGAGTGTGAGGGGTCTAATTGAGAAATTAGAAGTTCTGTGGGTGGTGAAGAGAGACTTTCTTCCTAATTTTAAAAACACCTTATCTGATTTATTTGGAATATAATTTGACAATCAGAAGCTATAAGAATTACTAGAGAAATGCATGCTCAGGTAAGGGAAACCTGAAGAAGATATGTGGAGGGCACTCTGATAGCGTAACTCTGGCTTCTCTCTGCCCCCACATTCACTCTGCAATGGGGGAGCTGGAGTCACCTCTCATTGATGAGGTGGGAAGAAGATCAGTGCTTTCCCTTCTTCCCTCCTCTTATAAATGGGCTTCCCAGAGAGAACCTTCTTCTTTGCATTTCCATGTCATAAATCTAATAGAGGCTGGTCCCCACGCAGTACATGTGTCTAGAACAGAGAAGTCTTTCTAATTTTGAGGTTCAGTGTAATGAAGTTCACTTGTCCACTTTCTCTAACAACACCCTTATAAGGAATAAAGGTCATATTTTGGCAACTGTAAGATAACAATACCTCCATGGATGAAGGAGAGAAGTGGAATGATATTATTTAAAGTTCTCATACTATACTTGAAGTGATCTAATATTTTGAAGGTAGACTGTAATGAGTTAAAATGCATATTATAAACCCTAGAGCAATCACTAAAAGCAGAGATATGTTAGTTAATAGAGGAGATAAAATGGAACACAAGAAAATATTCTACTAAAATCAGTAAATGGAAAAAATAACCAAGAAAAATGAAAACAGATGAGAAAAACAGAAAACAAATAGCAAGATGATAAGCTCAAACCCAGCCATATCAATAATAACATTAAATGTAAAATGTCCATAAACATTGCATTAACAGGGAGAGGTTGTCAACATGGGTAAAAAAGATCAAGACCTAAATATATGTTACCTAGAACAAAAGTAATGTAAGTATAAGGAAAGATAAGTTGGAAGTAAAAGATACCCTGCAAATGCTAATCAAGAGAGAGACAGACTGCCTATTTTAGTATTACACAAAGAAGCCTATGGGACAAGGAATATCAGCAGAGATGATCATGAAAGAGTCAATTCATCTAGAAGGCAAAATAAGCCTAACATGTATGTTCCTAATGACTGAGGTTTAAGATACAGTATGCAATAAGTGGCAGAACTGAAAATAGAAACAGACAAATTCAATAATTATTTTTGAAGATTTCAGCACTTCCTAGTAATTGATAGAACACACCCAGAGGAAATCAGTAAGGATGTAGAAGACTTGAACGTTACCATCAGCCTACTTGACTTACATCACATTTATAGAAGACTACATCCTAAGAGGACAGAGTATATATTCTTTTGGAATGTACATAGAATATTTGTAAAGTTGGGCAGATACTGGGTCATAAAATAAATGTCAATAAACTTTAAAAGACACATCATACAGAACATATGATCCTAACAGAACTAAATTAGAAATCAATTACAGAAAAATATCTAGAAAATATAAAAACATATGGAAATTAAGCAGTGTAATTCTAAACAATCCATGGGTCAAAGAAGAGATTGCAAAGGAAATCAGGAAATTTTTTGACTTGAAAGAAAATGAAAACATTATATATCAAAATTGGTGGGATGCAGCTAAAACTGTGATTAGAAGGAAATTTATAAAAATAAATTTTAGGATCAGAAAAAATAAAAATTTAATCAATAAATTTTACCTTAAGAAACTAGACAAAGAAGATAAAATTAAACCCATAACATTTGCATACAATTTCAGGTGATCCTGGAATCTTTTGAGACCTGTCATAAATTCAGATTAAGAATCCCTGCTCCTTAAAGATTAATCCTAAATTCGTAACCCCATACCATATCTCTTTCTTGACCCCCAGAATGTCATATTTAAGTGATTTCAGGACATCTACAATTAAGTATTTCACAGACACCTGAAAATCAAAACTTGTAAGAAGTTGTGCTTTAACTGCCCCTTCTTCCTTTCTTCCCTCCACCTTTCCTTTTCTAAATCTAAGTCAAAGAATAGTGCCACCATTCACTCACCTGCAAAACCCTGGGCATCTTCCTCTCCATTCAGTCCTCTAATCAATTACTACATCTTGTTTATCCTACCACCCAAAATCCCTCAGATCCACCCATTTTTTTCCCCCATTCCTATTGCCACTGTCCTGGAGTGGGTCACTAACATATCTTTAAGTAGCTCATATATTAGCTTCCTAATTTATTCATTGCCTCCTGCACAGTCTGTCCTCTGACATTTCACCTTTAATAGGTAGTCAGGGTGAGATTTCAAAAAAAGTAATGTGGCCTTATCATACCCCTGTTTATAACCTTTCTCTAGCTTTGCTGTGTTCTTAGGGTTAATTCTTGTGCCTTGGCTTACAAGACCTTTCATGGTTGGGATCCTGCTTATCTCATGGACCTTGCGCTCTCCTCCTGTTGTGCTGTTAACCTTATAATGTTAACTCTCTAATGAACTTCTTCCTGTTTCCCTCAGTTTCAGGCTTTCTTCTTCTTCTAGGCCTTCCAGATGCTTTTCATTTTGTCTGGAATATTTTTCCCAATCCATTTCCCTTTGCCCTTCTCCCTCCACATTTTACTGGATAATTCCTACTCCTCTTTTAGACCTAGTTTAGCTGTCATTTCTGTATCAGGACCTCCCAGATCTTCCTCCTGCTGCCTGCTTGTCTTCATCTCCAAAGGATCCAATGTCCCTGCTAGGAATCTCACTGCATTTTATCATTCTGAATTGTAATTTCTGACTTGTGAATCTCCCCTACGAGGCTGCAATATAATGATTGTTCTTGTGGATAAAAGCAGGTGTATTGTTTTTGACAATCCATGGTAATATATGAAGGATTCTGGAATTCTTAATCACCTTGGGAAATAAATGGTAAAAATAATGTAAGCATAAAGTAAGAGTGATAGACATTCAGTGAACATTTGTATACTCAGTGTACATTATCTGTGCTTTTATGTTGTCATACATCATTATCATAACCTATGTTCTTATTTTTTTCCTGTCCCACTGACAAGGAAAATGTAATTGTCTTGTTAATAAGTGTTGGCGGTGTGTTGGACAGATGATGAAGAGAAATTAAATGTTATAACTTTCCCTCAATATCCTGTGTATTTAATTATATTTTCTCTTCACTGAGCAGAATTTTGATCATAGGGTTATGGGTATTTGGTTGAGAATCTATAATATAAAGACCTCAGCATCCCAACCGAATGCAAAATTGATGGGCTTTTGACTATGCTAAGTCATTTAGCCTGCCTTTCATTTTTGTATTAAGTTGTAATTGCCCATTCTCTTCTGCCCCTTTGCTAAGAACATTTAAATCGTTAGTACTAAAATTACACTATGCTATCACCAAATGTCCAACCCCAGATCCTTATTAGGCTAATAACAGATTCATTAGAGATTAGAAGGGGTCAGTATGCCCTTTTGGCATGGCTTTCGTACACTGCACTCTACTTTGGTGGAAAAACAAAATCATTAAAATAACGTTATGCACGAATAGTCATTAAACCATGTTATAAACATTTGGCTGGGGTTGGGTGTATTTGTTCATCAAGTTGTCCCGATAAAAGTGGCAAAGAATTTTGGGATACTTTAAAAATAACCTACAATCGTGTGTTCATTATTTTTGTTTTCTTTATAACACTGTAGGAAGGAAATCAATAGTAAAGTAAATATGGTTAAGCATAGTCGAGCCATATTATTGTGTCGTCTCTTTTTTTTTTTTAAAGATTTTATTTATTTATTTGACAGACAGAGATCACAAGTAGGCAGAGAGAGAGGGGGAGGCAGGCTTCCCGCTGAGCAGAGAGCCTGATGCGGGGCTCGATCCCAGGACCCTGGGATCATGACCTGAGCCCACTGAGTCACCCAGGCACCCCTATTGTGTCATCTCTAATCATAAATATAACACATTTAGAAGTATTTTGCTCTTCCATAACCCTCGAGTTACAAGAAGGAAAAGAATTATTATACAGAAAATGAATTGGATCCAGATTTTATAGGCATTTATTGTCCCATGAATATATTATTCTAATAAAAGACTATTACCAACAGATTAAAGCTTTTATATTTAATACATCTGAGCATTATAATCTGATGTTGACTTTTATTATTATTATTTTTTGGTCATTCCAGTCAATGATTACTTTATTGATGTTATTTACTTATTCATTCATTTATCACATTTTTATTCATTTGGTGTATGTCAGGTACCGTGCTGTTGAGGTTCCAGAGATCAATAACATACAACCTATAATGTTAAGGGATAGAGCTATGGACAGAGTCTCTGGGTACTCTATGCATTTTTGTGTACCTACTGGGCTTCCTTCTCTGAGAGGAACTTTAGGTCATTTGAAGGGAACCTTTCTCATGGTGCCTCTCTCTAGAACCCTGTGGACCTGGTAGGAAAACGTCTAAGGCAACATCCTCTGAGTTGGATGCTGTCCCTTTAAAATATTCAGAGGACTCGATGTCTGGCACTGGGTCATCATTTTCCCTCAAATAAATACTTTATTTCCCTCAAATAAATACTTTAATCACATTTAAGTTTCTATTGATCTTTTAATTTAGAAAGAAGTTTCACTGATGCATTACGTTTGTTGTTCTGCAATGTCAAAGAGAATACTATCATTATGATTGGTACCATTTGTAATAAACAAAGAGGGAGAAGCGTACAGCAGTGCTGAAGATTCATAGTCCCTCTCCCCCTGACGTGGGCTGGTATTGGGACACCACCTGTAGATTGGTTCAACCCCCATACCAACGGGATAGATACATTCTTTTGGGCTTTTAAAATTTCCTTACATTTTGTGACTTGAAAGTTTTTTTTTTTTTCCCTTTTTTCCTCTTGGGAATAGAAATATGTTTTCCCCCCATTTTTTACAGGCAAACCACTTCAATCGAACGTGGCTGGCAGCCATATGGTGGCGTATGAATCCAACAACTAATTTAGTAAAGAAAACTGCTTGTAACAAGTTCTGTATATGCCATCCCAGGTATTACTTTGATGATAAATGAGGAGGTGATTGCCAAGAAAATGATAGTGACATTTATAAAAAGGTATGTTCCCTTTAGTCATTTAATGATGGTCAAATTATGAGTTACCATCTATTTGAAGTGAAGTCTATGGCACTTGTAGGAGTATTTAACACTTTTTATATATAATTTTATAGCAAAAATATGGTGTTAATTTTCAAGCAGCTTACAATCTAGTAAACTTTTGAATGAGCGCTTGTATTACCCTTATCTGGAACTTCTAGGTCTAGACTTTGGGCTGACATGGCTTCCAGAACTGGCTTTATGACTATATTTCAGAACCTGTGTTTCTAGCCAAAACTAATAAGCGTAGAGTGGCTCAAAGATGGAGAAACAAAACAAAACAAAAACTGAATTAACTCAACATATTAGAATCTCATAAAGAGTTATTAGGAATTTAGGGCAATGGCTTATCTCAGTTTTTGTTTTATGTTACAGCCTATTGCTTTCCTGGATGGTTCCTTCTGCTCTGACACTTGGAGAATCAAAGCTCTAGCCAGATGGCTATCATTCTTCACATGCAGGGAGCATGTATGGTGTGTAGTTAGAGTTCTTTTCCTTGGGAATTCCTTGGCATCAGGAATGGATAAAAGGGAAAGCAAAAGTATTAGGGTATTTTGTGAATTTTATTTACACTTTACTGAAAAGTGACTGTTTAACCTCTGTCTGCCGAAATTAAACATGCCATAGCCATTCATAGACATGAGAAGCACACATCTGTAGCAACATGAAGACGGTAAGGAATATTTCCTCTGAAGAAATCTATAGCAGTTTGTTTTTATCTAATTTTATCAGCTACTTTCAGTAATGTTACTAGTTACACACTTAGATAATTTATTGAATGCACTATAAAATAAACTCAGTTGAATTTCTGAATTGAACTTGTCATCAGGTGCCAAAATTATAATGCAACTCAAATGAGTAGGATAGTAAAACTATGATGACAGCTGAAGAACTATCTAACTAAAATGCCAACAAGTTTGACTTCTGGAAGGAGACAGAAACAGTTCCCTAAAATATTTTACAAGATGTTGTTTGAACAACCATGGAATTGACAAATAAGATTTCTAGAAAAATCATAAAAATGTATGCCATTATATGTTCTGTATATGAAACATGGCAGTCACGTATGGTAAGGTCATATAATCACGAGGTCAGAGGTCAGAGAGAAATGAACTGAAATGTGTTCTGGTGCTGTTTCTTTTTGAGAAAGCTTTTATATGCACTCCAGTGATGCACAGGGGTACCAGTTTTGGAAAAGGGTTAAATGCTTAGACTACCATTCCTTCAGAGCTATTCTCTATGAATCTCTTGACTTTCAAAACTGTTCAGCATGGTGTGACTCTTTCAATATGTAGAAGTCATGGCATGATCCAGGAAGGTTACCAAAATGCTTGTACTTTTAATTTATTTTATTTTTATTTTATTTTTTTAGCTTGGCATCTAGTAATCCAGGGGCATTCACAAAACACTATGAATTCCTTGGAGAATACCCAAAATGTGCTACTTACATCAGAGGAGAGAAGCTTAGCAAAACTTTAGAAAAGTATTACAGTATGCAGTAAACATTAGTTTAATTTCTCTGTAAAAACCTGTTTCACACTGGTTATTTCATCTAACTTTGAATTTGAATTCAGACTTAGGGGCAGATGGTCAGATTGTATATTTCAAAATACAATTATTTTTTGTGGCTGCAGGGGAATGAGTGTTATAATGGGGAGAATTTCTAATATGGAAAAAAATGACCCACCACTGTATAATCTTAGTTGAATTTAAGTGATACCCAAATTTAGGATTTGTTCTTGACCTGTATTTGGTTTAAGCTCTTTAATTCTTTTATGGTTATTTTTTAATGTATAAAATGGAAAAAAATAATCACAACCTGCCTTTTGAGGCTCCTCTGAAAAGGAATAAAATGAAAAGTAGAAAAATCAATCTTGGTCAATATTTCTTTTAAGAAGCTGGCAGAACAAAGGGTGATAACAACATGATAACATGATAACGTGATAACGATAACGACATTGTGCCCAATTGCAGCCCCAATTCTTCAGAAGGCAGAAGGTAATTTTCAGTGAGTCTTCTGGACTTGTCACCTCTCAGTAGGAACTTATATTGAAATGGGTTAGAAGTCTACTTTAAAGGAATGGAGAAACATCGTCTTTCACATGCCATCAGAGTGATCTGTTTAAAAAGCAGAAATTATCGTTTTACCTCAGTGTTAAAAATTCCTCAGTGATTTCTCCACCATATTGAAGAAACGCATTGTATACACCATATTGCATGATGCATTTTTGATTATCCTTTTCTTAGTTTTGGCTGCCATCGTCCCAATATATATACCCCATACTTCACTTACACCACACTTCATGGAGCTTGCTGAATGTACCAAGTTCTCCCCAAGATTTCCTGCCTTTGTATATGTTGTTCCCTCTGCCTGTTGTGCCATATCCTCACCATCTTCCATCACCAACCTAGTGAACCTTTATTCAATCCTCAAAACTCAGTTTATATCACCTCCTTTATGTATCTCTTTCCTAACCTTCCAATTGACTAACAGAATGCTGTATTTGTTTTATGTATGACCCCCAAATACACTGTCAGTTCCTGAAGTTTAGGTGCCCTGTTCTATACACCTTTCTATTTCCAGAGACTAGCTCAGTGTTGCTGACTGGACAAATAAATAAATAGATGAAACTCTGATAATGAATTAGTATCTGTCTGTAAGTATCTGGAATTAGGTGCTAAAAATATATGGAAGAACTCCACCTTCCTAAGGTTTGAAAGTAACTGACAGATGGACCCAAGAATCAGGCACTTGAAGAGTCAAGTGATGGCTTTGTTAATGACAAAGGCTGGGTTAGAGAATGCGGCTTATGTATGTGGGGGTGGTGGGTTTCCTGCTAGAACCCAAGAATTAGACATAATATTCTCTGAGTCAAGGCAGTTCTGAACAGCTGCAGGCCTGGACAATGTAATTCCCAGTTTAGGTACAGAGACTTGACCACTAAGTTTATAACATGACCCAGAGTAGACCCCAAAACATGCATATGGTCAGATCCCAAAAAGAAAGAGCAAAGAGCTGATTTGTTTCAAACTTATCAGTCAGTTGAGTCAACATTTCTCCCTTAGCAAAAAATTAGTGTAAGGGTAGAGAGGTCTTATTTAAATGGATATCCTTCTACTTGAGAACATGAAATCAGGGCAAAAGAAGATCCCTGATTCTCCTTTTTCTGGTACTAAGAACAGTTGTCTTTCCATGTATCCTTTCTCTGTCAATGGCACTACCCTTCCAACTATCTAAGCGTAATTTGTGAAACACTATCCTAGTTTATAGCTCATCTCCCATAAAAAGCAATTGGCAATGTTCCTTCAGCCTATGTCTAGTCCCAGAACTAATTGTTGGTATCTTATCTTTTAATTGTTTAATTTATAAAAGTAGTAAGTGGTTACTTTGAAAATCACAAATTATTCAGACACATAAAAATAAACCTGCCTGAAGGTATCCTAGTCTTTGAGCATTTTCTCTTGTCTGAAGATAACCATTGGTCAGGCGTTTATCTTCAGACTTTTTCTAGGCATTTACACATATTTAGACATAAAGCTTTTTGAACTGCAAAGAACTGACAGACATTTTCCTATTTGTCATTTTATTTGCTTACCTCGTGTTTTTTAGCATTCCATAGAATTTCTTCCAACATTTTAGCAATCCATAGAATTTCTTTCAACCTTTCCCCATTGCTGGATATTTAGGTTGTTTCCAACTTTTTACTACTACAAAGAACTAAGATTCTATACAACTATGTCTCTCACTATTTCTGTAAGAGAGATTCCTATAAACAAAACTGTGGAGTCAAGTTCAGTATATGTTATAATTTTGATAGGCATTTTCACATATGCTTTTTTAGACTCTATTATATATATGTGTTTATATACATACGTACATTATATATATTGTTTATACTAACAATACATCAAGTTTCCATTTTCTGAACTTATGGACTCTGGAAATTTAAATTGTTCCAGTTTTTAACCAGTTGAGTGGATAAAACATATCTTTTTGTTTAATCCCATTTCCTTTAGTACTTATGATGTTGAACATAATTTTGCATGGTTATTATCTTTTATACTTCCTCTTTTGCCAGTTCATAATTTTTGCTCATTTTTCTTTGCTAGTTTAACATTTTCATACATTATAAATTTTAATTCTGTATGTGCTAAATATGTTGCAAATATTTCTTTACAGAGTGACTTACTGTTCAGTTTGTTTAATAGTTAGCTTTTATTAACAGATTTTAATGCCAATCTTTTCTTTTCATTTTTTAGGGAAAATTTTGTTTATTTACTTAAAGCATGCATGAATGGGGGGAGGGGCAGAGGGAAACCGAGAGAGAGAATCTCAAGGAGACTCTGTGCTGAGTGTGGAGGCCAACATGGGGCTCAATCCCACAACTCTGAGATCATGAGTTGAGCTGAAATCAAGAGTCGGTCGCTTAAATGACTGAGTCACCCAGGCGCCCCAATGCCAACATTTTCATAGAATGAATTCCCATATAAGCATTACTCTCTTTTAGTAATTTCAATTCTGTTCCATTGATCTATTTATTTATTCTCCATAAGGTTTGATTTCTATAAAAACAGAGTTTAATAACAATAATCTTTAATATTTATTGAACCTTTAACCTGGGCCATTCTCTTAATCTTCACAAATACCTTATGTAGTAATCAATATTCTTATCACCATTTTACGTGTTAGGAAACTGAAGCCCAAATTGTTTAAGTAACTTGCCCAGTGTTACTGAGCTAGCTAGTAAACAGCTGAGTTAGGATGAACCCCAACATTCCCGATCCAAGTCGAGAATGTTGATAAACACTGTACCATAAAAACTTTCCAGGGATTTACGGATGCTTTGACATGTGGGATAGCCAGTTGTCTGTCAATGACGTTCTATTTTACAATTTTCTTATGCATTTTACTCTTACGAGTTAATTTTATACTCGTCCTGGTGGGTTTCATAGAAAGTTCTGTTGGGTTTTTAATAATAATTATTTTGAAATTTTAGATTACTTTGAAAAAGGAATGTCATTGTTAGGGGCTGAGTTGTGTCCTCAGCCCCATGTTGAAATCCTAACCCCTAGTGTACTTTAGAATGTAACTATATTTGCAGATAGAGTCTTTAAAGAGATAATTAGGTTAAAATGAAATCATTAGGGGGACACTAATTCAATGTAACTGGTGTCATAGGAAGAAGAAATTTGGATCAGACAGATCCAGAGGGAAGATAGCCATCTACAAACCAAGGAGAGAGGCCTCAGGAGAAACTCACCCCATAGACACCTTGATCTTAGAGTTCTAGCTTCCATATAACTTTGTGAGAAAATAACTTTCCATTGTTTAAGCGGTCCAGTCTGCAGTACTTTGCTATGAAAGTCCTGACAAACTGATACAGTCATTGTCATATTTTACTGTCTTTTTGTTCAATATAATTCTATGAATTTTAATTTATTTGGTCTTTTTCTACATTCATCAGTTAAGTGTAAGTGTTTCCTTTGATTATACATTAATATTTCTTGTTATTCTTGTTCTTATTCATTTTACTGCTTTCTGTTACTCTTGTGAATAGGATTTTTTTCCATTATAATTATAAATTTCCTATTGATTTTTGTATATTTATATTCTATCTGGTTACCTTACTGGACTCATTAGTTTTTAGTTTTTTCAGTTGTCTTGGAGTTTTTAGGCAGGCAAACCTATAATATGCAAATAAGGACAGTTTTACTTCTTTATTTCTTATACACACACACATACATATACATATGCACACATGCACATACATACTTCATGTTTCTTGTCTTATTTCATTGGTTGGGATGTTTCCAAATAAGCTTAAGTAATAGTAGTGACAGCACACATTCCTTGCCTAACATCTGACTTTATTTGGCTATCCTTAATTATGGTATTTACATAGGTTTATTTTTTATTTTTATTTTTTAAGATTTATTTATGTATTTGAGAGAGAGAGAGAGTGAGCATGGGTGGGGGCAGGGACAGAGGAGAGAGGGAAAGAATCTCAAACAGACTTCCTACTGAGCACAGAGCCCAATGCAGGGTCTAATACCATGACCCTGAGATCATAACCTGAGCCAAAATCAAGAGTGGGACACTTAACTGACTAAGACACCCATTGCCCCTACTCATCATAGGTTTTGATAGAATTTTCAATTTGTTACAAGTTCTATAGGAGTCTTTATTCTCTCTCCCTATTAGCAAAAGAAATTATAGGAAGTGCTTTACCAGAAACTTTCAAAATAATCTTATAGATTTCTCTTTTCATATGCTAATATAGTGAATTACCTAAATAGATCCCTAAATTTAAAGCATTTTTTGATGTTAAGAATAAGACTGTTTGTTTATTGTCCATTCTTGTTATAATTCACTGCTGGATATGAATTATTAATATTTTATTCATGAACTCTTCAGAAAGTATATTGTGTGATAAACCTTCCAATTCATTGTATGACTGAAGATTAATTTCACCTATAAGTTTGAATAATAATTTAGTTTGGCATAGAATTCCAGATTCAAAATGACTTGGAAAACATCAGTCTGTTATATTCTGGAATCCAGTATTGTAGATGAGGAGTTAGAGGCCAGGCTAATCCACTTACGTCAGAAATACTAAGAAAAAACTTGGGGAACAAAAACAAAAGAGGAAAATTGAGATTTCATCAGGATAAAAGCTTTTGCACAGCAAAGGAAACAGCCAACAAAACTAAAAGGCAACCTACAGAATGGGAGAAGCTATTCACAAATGACATATCAGATAAAGGGCTAGTATCAAAAATCTATAAAGACCTTACCAAACTGAACACCCAAAACCCATAAAGTCCAGTCAAGAAATAGGACAAAAGATATGAACAGACATTTCTCCAAAGAAGACATACAAATGGCTAACAGACACGTGAAAAAATGCTCAAGATCACTTGGCATATTTGAAAATACAAATCAAAACTGCAATGAGTTATCACCTCTCTCTGGTCAGAATGGCTACAATTAACAACTCAGGAAACAACAGATGTTGTTGAGGATGCAGAGAAAAGGAACCCTCATGCCGTTGGCGGGAATGTAAACAGGTGGGACCACTCTACAAAACAGTATGAAGATTCCTCCAAAAGTCAAAATAGAACAACCCTATGACCCAGCAATTGCACTACTAGGTATTTATTCAAAGAATATCAATACAGTGATTCGAAAGGGCACATGCACCCCAATGTTTATAGCAGCAATGTCCACAATAGCCAAAATATGGAAAGAGCCCAGCTGTCTTTCGATAGATGAATGAATAAAGAAGAAGTGGTATAGCACTCAGCCATCAAAATGAATGAAATCTTGGGGTGTCTGGGTGGTTCAGTCAGTTGAGCATCTGCCTTTGGCTCAGGTCACAATCCAGGGTCCTGGGTTTGAGCCCCACGTCAGGCTCTGTGCTCAAGGGGAGCTTGTTTCTCCCTCTCTCCCTTCCCCCACTTGTGCTCTCGCTCAAATAAATAAATAAAATCTATAAAAAGAAAAGAATGAAATCTTGCCATTTGCAACAGCATGGATGAAACTAGAGGGTATTATGCTATGCAAAGTAAGTCAGTCAGAAAGACAAATACCATATGATTTCACTCATATGTGGAATTTAAGAAACAAAACAGATGAACATAAGGGAAGGCAGGGAAAAATAAAATAAGATAAAAACCTAGAGGAAAGCAAATCACGAGACTTAACTATAGGAAACAAACTGAGGATTGCTGGAGGGGAGGTGCGTGGAGCTATGTGGTAACAGGGTGATGGGCATTAAAGAGAGCACATGATGTCATGAGCACTAGGCGTCATATGCAATTGATAAATCACTAAATTCTACCCCTGAAATTAATAATACACTATATGTTAACTAAATTAAATTTAAATAAAAATTAAAAAAAAAAAAGGAAAAAACTCATGATTTGCTGTGAATCACAGCAAAAATGGATCAGAGTTGAGGTGTTTAGATTTTATATGAACCTTTTTGTTGTGCCTTAATTTTATGTTTTTATTCTCTATAGTTTTCAGTAATATATCCCTGCTAGGTAGAATGAGGTAAGAAAATTAACACATGTTATTCTTCCATTCCATAGGCATAATCTAATGAAAGAGCACTAAACTCAGAAAGAAGTTAAGAATAAGAAATTGTTACTACTGAAGAAGAAGCAGAGTGAAGATTGTACCACTCTGCCAATGCAGAAGTGAGACTGGAATCCAGGTCTCTTAATTAATTATGAAATGCGTGAGATTCCTGTTAGGAAAGGGTTTGCTGGAACAAGGGAAAACTGGAAAACTGGAACTTTGGTGCAAATGATAAAGGGATTCTGGTAGTTGCTAACTGTCTCAGGGCAAGACAACCTGAAATGCATAGGTACTTGGCATTTGCTTGTTGTGACTATTGCTCCACTAGACTTGGAACCTTCAACTATTAAACAAATTAACCCTCCCTTTAAATAATTATGTGCATGTGTTAAAATAGTATTTGCATATATAAAACTCTGGAACATCTATTAGTTCCTAAGGATATTTAAAATACTGATTCATAATAGAAACTCAATTTTTCCACATTTATTTCATCAGTCTGGGAATTGTCTGTTGGATATGAGGTTACTAAATTTAAGACTGAGAGTACACCAAAACAAAACTTTTATTTATGAATTAATTGTCTCCTGGATTTGTCAAATAAAACCTGAGTCTCATGGTCATATCACAAATTGCCCTGCAGGTCTTCATGAAAAAGAAATGTGATGACTTAAAGAAATAATGCCTGTTTGATTAAATTGGTTATTTCAAAAGCATATCCTCGTTTATCATCCTATATCAGTTCTTATCATAAAAAAAAAAAAACTTGCATGTTCACTTGAGAGACTTGGGCAGCAAAAACAATCCCAATAAAGAACGTTCATCATCAATTTCTTAAGGAAGTTGAGTAGACTAAATGATAGAAGTGCACTATTATAGAGGAAACAATCTCACTCTGAAATTTGAGTATAATTATTAACAGAATATAGAGCATCAGATAAAAATAGTAAAGACCCAAAAATGGCATATCAGTTTCATGATGTACTAAATGTACCTATTAAATCATCTTAGACCTATACTGCAGTAGATTCACATGCACATTGAATGAGGTGATTTAAGAATAAGGTTAACTGTCTTCTTTGGATTGGTTAAACCAGTTTCCATTGGGGGGAGATATTTTTAGAATTCACTGAAGCACATTGTAGTTCTGTTATT